>NW_025999426.1:0-372500 GCF_019419815.1 Pyrus x bretschneideri | reverse complement strand
TAAAGAAAACTCACAAAACAAACTAATTAGCAAAGCTTTTCTTATTTAGCTCTAGGCTTTGTTTTTCCTTGGATGATATACAATGCTTGGGGACTTGGGTATTTATAGCAAACCAAATGAAAGCAACACCACACACTTACTTCACCTACAACATCCACCTACTTCACCTACAACCTCCACTTACTTCACCAACCTCACACACTTACTTCACCTACAACATCCACCTACTTCACCTACAACCTCCACTTACTTCACCAACCTCACACACTTACTTCACCTACAAATGACATTGATTCTCAACAGTATCCGCCATAAACAAACGCTGTCGTCTAGTACACAACCTCCATCCCTTCCTTGGTCGTATATATCGAAATGGTGAAATTGGCCCGGCCACTCAAAGCTGCAATAAAATAGCGTGGTCCGCCATATGTTTGGATGGAACTTAAATTCGTAGGAGTCGGCAAGGGGGACGGCATGGACACCAAGGTCATCGTCTATGGATTTGCAGTGAACTTTCAGCCGCGAGTCGCCCCACATTGATCCCACAAATAATTTTCGATCACAACAGTTACTGCATCAGACATAATTAGAATCAACATAAGCAGCATTAGCAGCAGTGCATTTCTTGCGAAGAAGGCCATGACTAGTTTGCACTTTGCATCGTTATGTAGAGTAGTGTTTATATAGCCAGCTAGGTTGGGTGTCGTGTCACGTATGAAAGTGCTTGATTTGCATAGCTAAAATGTGCATGCAGTTTGGCCTCAAGATACGTACAATGCGTGACGAATGAAGAAGCTATAATCACAACGAATTCGATCGTGACAAATAATATATATGAAAATTTCCAATTGGTCGATCACTTTGCTAGCTGCTTGTTTAAAGGAAAATCAAACAAACCATTGTTGTTTTTTTTGTTTTTTGTTTTTTTTCTTCTGGAAAATAAAATAAAATAAAATTGAATTGGTTGTGTTTCTTTTCTGGATGCTATGTATTTCCTTGATCAAGTGTGTTCAATTAGTTGTTTATAGGGTTCTTTAGATAAAGACCCTTAAAACTCCTATTTTTCAAACAAAAGCCCAACTAATATTAAACATTCAAATAAAACCTAAATTTCAAATAGACTACCATGTAGATAAGTACATAACCAATTATTACAACATATTTACAACTTATGCCACAAAACCCTAATTATATTAATAAATATTATTACTCACCCTAATTATGATTAGCAATTAACCCCATATGGAAATTTTACCTTTTTTATTTCATAAATATTATTAATATATATATATATATATTAATTTACCCATATTTATAAACAATTATAGGCACAATTATAGGCACATTTTTCATTTAAATTAAATGGCTTTCGTCACCCTTCGGGTGTCGGCCAGCACGTGGCCATCTCGATGTCCCTAGGACCTCGAGGTCGGGGCGTGTCACAAGTCATCCAATACGTAATATTTATTGTCTTCCATATAAATTTAGGTATAATGAAGGAAAAACATGTACTTGAAGTGTTTCCTGGAAGAAGCACATAACCAGTGTTTTTGAAACCCAAAATAATTTTAACAAAAGTTCTTCCAGTCACTTTAAAAGCACTTCCAAACAAGTTTTTTTGTTTTTGATTTTTTTTTTTTTATCTCTTTCTCTTTTTTGTTTTTTCATTCATTAGAAATTGGTAAGGAAATGAAAAAATTCCAGATCCAAATTAAGACATGCTATCTATTGCTCGTATCATTTAATGTTACGTAGAATGGAATAATTTTCTCAGTTATTGATGATTGATGGGTTTTTAGATACACAAATTTAAAGAGAAAATAATTCTTTTTGCTATTTTCATGTAAGTTTATAATTTTAAATTGAAATCGAGTAGGGGTTTGGGAATACCCAGTAAGAGGAGAGAAGACTCTAATTCAAAAGGGTATTCTCTCTCTCTCTCTTGTGCGGCCTCCCTCAATCTCATCACTTTCCCTCAATTTCTAAAACCCCACTAGCCGTTTTCAAGCGATATCGATCTCTGTAACGCAATGCATGCGTGTATAGTGTAAGGTTGTAATTTGTGGATGAGGCAGGAAGCAAAAAACAAAAGTCAAAAGTTGGAACAATTGTTTCTTTCTTTTTGGAGGTGATGGGAAGAAGTTGGAATAATAGTCAACAAACAAAACCACCAGTTTTATTACCAGTGGAGTCTTCAGCCGCATCACTACTGCGGATGCTAATCTCACCGATTAAGTAAAGATAAGCATGATGAATTACGAGTCCATCCATGAAAGCGAAATGAAAAGCAAATAAACAAATTTGGATTCCAGTAAAACTCTCTGCGTCACGATTCTCTGCACGCTATCGAATTGACAAATATATCATCACATCCAAATTTTCAGTCAACTTGCACCTAATTTTTTTTTTGGATAAATTACATAAAACTACCTCAACTATTGATCTCACGACACTATCATACCTCATTTTTTTAAAATTGACAATGTCATACCTCATATTTGGAATTTGGTCTAATATTATACCTTCCGTTAGCTTGGCATGAATTTCTCAGTTAAATAATAACGTGGCTTGATCTGAGACCCATTTTTTATTAAAAATTTACTAAAATATTATTAAAAACTAAAAAAAAATTATTTAATATTTTTAAATATTAAAATAATAAATAAAAGTTAAAAATTAAAATTAAAAAATAAAAAAAAATAAAAAAAAACCTCAGTTCGTTCCCTTCCCCACCCCCCCCCCCTTCTCTTCTCCCCATCTGCATCTTGTTCCCACTTCCTGCAACCTAGAAAAAAGAAGAAGAAGAAAAAAACCAATCTGTCTCACCCACCCTCAGTTTGTCTTCCCCCTTCCCCACCCTCCCCCCCCACCCCCTCTTCTCCCCACACCCACCCTCCGCACCCAATCTCACACCCACCCTCTTCCCTCCACCCCCATTTTCTCCGCGCCCAAGTTCTCCACCCGCGGAATCAGCCTAGTGAAGGTTTCCCAATTCCACCTCAACGGGATCTAGGTTTTTTTGTGTTTTTTTTTTTTTTTTTTGGGGGGGGTTGCAGGTAGTGGGTGCGGAGGGTTTAGGGAAGACAAGAGGGGGGAAGAAAGGAAGGGGGGTCGGGGAAGATGAAGATGGGTTTTTCTTTTCTTTTTTTTTTCTTTTTCTTTTTGGGTTGCAAGTTGGGTTCAGGTGGGGGAGAAGAGGGGGTTGGGGGGGAAGACAAACTGAGGGTAGGTGCGGGGGGAAGACAATTTGTTTTTTTTTCCCTTCTTTTTTCTGGGTTGCAAGAAGGGGGAAGAAGATGAAGAACTCAGGTTTTTTTTTTTTTTTTTTTGAACTTTTCTTTATTATTTTAATATTTAAAAAATATTAAATGCTTTTTTTATTTTATTTTTTAATAAAAAGTGGGTCTCGGATCAAGCCACGTCAGCATTTAATTGAGAAATTCACGTCAAGCTAACGGAAGTATAACATTGGATCAAATTCTAAAGATGAGGTATGGCATTGTCAATTTTCACAGATGAGGTACGATAGTGTCGTGAGATCCATAGTTGACGTAGTTTTTTGTCATTTACCTTCTTTTTTTTCTATAAAGTTCCACTTGCTGCCACGCATTGCTTTCCAAATCCCAAGTCCCAACCCAACTTCTCTCTCTCTCTCTTCCACAAAGCAGCAGAGTTCATTGCCAACCTCTCTCTCCCTCTCTTCCACAGACCAGCAGAGCTCATTGCCTATTGGAGTATCGGGTCTCCATTGCTTCTCCGTAAGTTCCACTTCCACATGCAACTAGTTTCTTTTGACAAATGGCAATTTATTAGTTTCCAGAAAGATGAAATGAAATACTTCACTTAGTTGTGATTCAGTTACCTCTCTCTCAGTTGTTGAGTTTCAGATTTTAGTTCCATTGAGTCACAAAAGAAAAAGGTCAGTGAACTTTATTTAGTGTTTTGGCGGGTAATAAGGAGCAACATGCATGTGTTATGATTGTCACTTGAAGAAAACTAAACTTTTTTTACTGTTTTTTTTATTGCTTGAAAAAGGGTTCTCTTTGATTCTGCATTTTGCTACAAGGTCCTTCTGATTCCTTTCTCTGGGATTAACTTAGGGTGCAGCATTTTTTTGTTAATAGAAGTGGTAACTTTCTATAATTTCCACCATGCAACTAATCTTCCATTGGTGCTTGAATGCTTGAGGTTCACAATATTGTGATTCCTTTCCATTGTTGCCTTATACTTTTCTTCAAATTTTGTTCATCTTTTAACTGTTTGATGTTTTAATTTTAGTCCTTTTTATGTTTTCAAATTTCGGTTCACAATGTTTCCATAGCTCATACTCAAACTGGCTTTCTAATTGTGCATCACATTCTTCTGTAAATTTTTTTGGGAACAGAAAATGGCTGGAACTCCCATCTTCTTGATGGGGCTTCTTCTCTCATGTTTCTGCATAGCTATAGCAGAAGCAGAGCACATAAGATATAAAGACCCCAAACAGCCGCTGAATACTCGAATCAAGGATCTATTGAGCCGGATGACGTTGGAGGAAAAGATTGGCCAAATGGTGCAGATAGAACGCAGTGTTGCTTCGTCTGAGGTGATGAAGAAATACTTCATTGGTAATCATCACTCCTCCTTCTGTCCTGCCTGTGTATAAATTATATATACATGTGTAACTACAGAAAGAATGGAATATATCACATATGCATATACAGATCAGTTAGATTTAAGGAAGAAGAAATTAATCTGTTTTGGGCAGGGAGTATATTAAGCGGGGGTGGGAGCGTTCCAGCACAAAAGGCTTCTCCAGAAGCTTGGATTAACATGGTGAATGATTTTCAAGAAGGTTCTTTATCAACCCGGCTTGGAATTCCAATGATTTATGGTATCGATGCAGTTCATGGCCACAACAACGTCTACAAAGCAACAATCTTTCCGCACAATATTGGCCTTGGAGCTACCAGGCAAGTAGATTTGCCTTGAATACTAACATTTCGCTTAGTCTCTTTTGTCAACCTAGTCTCAGCGTTTGGAATTTGGGAGATAAAAAAACAACCTTTCCTTTCTCTACAATTAAATGAAGAGTTCTACGATGTGTTAATTGTCTTATGTGTCCGGCATTTGATCAAGAATTTGACTAAAGCTTTCATTTTTCGTTGGTGCTGAAAAATTAAAATTCCGAATACAAATAAAGTTGTGTAAATATGTTCGAGTATATGATGATACTTTAACTAAATGGGATCAATTGAGAAATTTGTTTCTTCAACTGTAAAATTTTAGTCCTCTTAGTAGTTCAAACTTTAAACCATAAGAGTGAATGTATTAATGTCAACTTCCTCGTATTTAAAATCAACCAGGGATCCCGTACTTGTTAAGAGGATCGGAGTTGCAACCGCACTTGAAGCTAGAGCTACAGGCATTCCATATGTCTTCGCACCTTGTATAGCGGTAACTAAAATAAACTGTACATCTGATTAGTACCGACAGAAGTTACTTTAAGCTAAGTTGTACTTCCTCTTAATTTTGTCTTTGCAGGTTTGCAGAGATCCAAGATGGGGTCGATGTTATGAAAGCTACAGTGAAGATCACAAAATTGTTCAAGCAATGACTGAGATCATACCTGGATTACAAGGGGAGTTACCAGCTAACTCTAGAAAGGGCATTCCTTTCGTAGGTGGAAAGTAAGGCCCAACATTTCTACCACATTATCAGAGTTTAAAAGGTCTTATTCTCATTTGCGTAATGTGATTGTCGGCATCCTCAAAGATTTTTGGTACTCTTTTCATAATGGTCCTGTGAAAGTTACAGTTTTGGAATATCTTGAAGTTTAACTTGGTTTTAGTTCTATTGGTCCACATAAATCCAACAACATGCAACACCCTTATGCCGAGACAGCTGGTGACAGCTTAAATTTGACGATACCTGATCCTGGCCCGAGCACCATCACAAATGTTTGCGGGGCTGTGAAATGCGTTGTCATCATCCTCTCTGGTCGTCCTGTTGTGATTCAACCATTTGTTCCCCTGATTGACGCTCTTGTTGCAGCTTGGCTTCCAGGAACTGAAGGTCTAAGGGGTGGCTGATGTTTTATTTGGTGACTACGGCTTCACTGGCAAGCTTTCTAGAACTTGGTTCAAAAAGGTTGATCAACTACCTATGAATGTTGGGGATGCACATTATGACCCTCTCTTCCCCTTTGGATTTGGGCTCACTACAACACCCAAAAAATTCAACTAAAAAAATCATGTAGCCACTCTTCTTTTTCGGTTTTAATGTGCAAGTTATATATGTCTTTTTTCTATGGACGCTCTGCGCGCGTATTACATCATCCTTTACTAAGACACTTGATTCGAAGTTATTGCTTGACGTGCAGGTTATATATGTCTTTTTACAATCTATTAGGATTTCTCATTGCTAGTAGTGACACGATCATAATTAATTAAATCTTTTGTCAAACGATAAATTTGTTAGAGATGTTAAATTAGGATGTTGACGGGGTTGGAACTCACGTCATGGTGCAAGGGCAACACTTCTCTTCACTATTGAGGTAGAGGGCCACTTGCTAATTAATTAAATCTTTTGGCTTTGCTTATATAATTTCTTTTCACAATAATAATATATTAGTAGGAAAACTAATGAAAATGGGAAAACTTTAAGTTTTAACGATAATGATAAAATAAAGGGTACAATGAATAGTATCAGGATTGACTTTTTAGTGTAAAAATGTGGTTTTTTGTTAAAATGAGCAGTAACAGAAACATTTCGTTAAAGTTCCCATTATTAGTGTGACGAATTAAGAAATTCTCTAGTTACAGTAGAAGCTAGGAAAGAAGTTTTTACTTGTTATTGATCACAACAAAATTGGTGACTAATATATCCCACTTTATTTATTCAATCAAAATTCTAATTAATCTAATACAAATTACGATATGAGGATTCAAATTTAGGTTATGTAGAAAAATGAGCACAATATTTTAGCCAACTTAACTGCACATGCAAGAAAGAGCACAATGATATATTTGCTATTTATTTTTCCCTCCTTTTTCCTTGTATGTCTCGAAACGGTAAGGATCCACATTTCCACTTGGGGTATCTTGCAACAGAGTTGTCCCCAGAATGTTTGATTTTGAAACAACTAGTCCTTCCATGCATACGGAAGATCATATGAGCCAGTATAGCCGTTGAACCTGCACGGTCCGTTCACTTGTATCCGCCATAAACAAACGCTGTCGTCTAGTACACAACCTCCATCCCTTCCTTGGTCGTATATATCGAAATGGTGAAATTGGCCCGGCCACTCAAAGCTGCAATAAAATAGCGTGGTCCGCCATATGTTTGGATGGAACTTAAATTCGTAGGAGTCGGCAAGGGGGACGGCATGGACACCAAGGTCATCGTCTTTGGATTTGCAGTGAACTTTCAGCGGCGAGTCGCCCCATTGATCCCACAAATAATTTTCGATCACAACAGTTACTGCATCAGACATAATTAGAATCAACATAAGCAGCATTAGCAGCAGTGCATTTCTTGCGAAGAAGGCCATGACTAGTTTGCACTTTGCATCGTTATGTAGAGTAGTGTTTATATAGCCAGCTAGGTTGGGTGTCGTGTCACGTATGAAAGTGCTTGATTTGCATAGCTAAAATGTGCATGCAGTTTGGCCTCAAGATACGTACAATGCGTGACGAATGAAGAAGCTATAATCACAACGAATTCGTGACAAATAATATATATGAAAATTTCCAATTGGTCGATCACTTTGCTAGCTGCTTGTTTAAAGGAAAATCAAACAAACCATTGTTGTTTTTTTGTTTTTTTTTTATTTTCTTCCGGAAACTAAAATAAAATAAAATTGAATTGGTTGTGTTTCTTTTCTGGATGCTATGTATTTCCTTGATTAAGTGTGTTCAATTAGTTGTTTATATACAAGTTAACATCAGGAGAGATGATTCGGCTACCGAAAAAAACAATAATCCAAACCAATTCAAGTCATCCAATACTTGTAATATTTATTGTCTTCCATACAAATTTAGGTATAATGAAGGAAAAGCATGCACTTGAAGTGTTTCTTGGAAGAAGCACATAACTAGTGTTTTTGGCATCGAAAAATAATTTCACCAAAAGTTCTTCCAGTCACTTTAAAAACACTTCCAAACGAGATTTTTTTTATTTTTTATTTTTTATCTCTCTCTTTTATGTTTTTTCATTCATTAGAAATTGTTAAGGAAATGAAAAAGTTCAAGATCCAAATTAAGACACGCTATCTAATACTCGTAGCATTTAATGTTACGTAGAATAGAATAATTTTCTCAGTTCTTGATGATTGATGGGTTTTTAGAGTACACAAATTTAAAGAGAAAATAATTGTTTTTGCTATTTTCATGTAAGTTTATAATTTTATATTGAAATCGAGTAGGGATTTGGGAATACCCAGTAAGAGGAGAGAGGACTCTAATTCAAAAGGGGAGTACCCAGTAAGATGATTTGTGTACTCTAAAAACCCTGATCGATGGGTTTTTAGAGTACACAAATTTAAAGAGAAAATAATTGTTTTTGCTATTTTCATGTAAGTTTATAATTTTGTATTGAAATCGAGTAGGGATTTGGGAATACCCAGTAAGAGGAGAGAGGACTCTAATTCAAAAGGGTTCTCTCTCTCTCTCTCTCTCTCTCTCTCTCTCTCTCGTGCCGCCTCCCTCAATCTCATCGCCTTCTATCAATTTCTAAAACCCCACTAGCCGTTTTCAAGCGATATCGATCTCTGTAACGCAATGCATGCGTGTGTAGTGTAAGGCTGTAATTTGTGGATGAGGCAGGAAGCCAAAAACAAAAGTTAAAAGTTGGAACAATTGTTTCTTTCTTTTTGGAGGTTTGATGGGAAGAAGAAGTTGGAATAATAGTCAACAAACAAAACCACCAGTTTTATTGCCAGTGGAGCCTTCTTAATACACCTACACCAGCAGCATCACTACTGCGGATGCTAATCTCACCGATTAAGTAAAGATAAGCATGATGAATTATGAGTCCATCCATGAAAAGCAAATAAACAAATTTGGATTCCAGTAAAACTCTCTGGGTCACCTTTCTCTGCCCGCTATCGAATTGACAAATATATCATCACGTCCAAATTTTCAGTCAACTTGCACCTAATTTTTTTTTCTATAAAGTTCCACTTTCTGCCACACATTGCTTTCCAAATCCCAAGTCCCAACCCAACTTCTCTCTCTCTCTCTCTCTCTTCCACAAAGCAGCAGAGCTCATTGCCAACTTCTCTCTCTCTCTCTTCCACAGAACAGCAGAGCTCATTGCCTATTGGAGTATCGGGTCTCCATTGCTTCTCTGTAAGTTCCGCTTCCACATGCAACTAGTTTCTTTTGACAAATGGGAATTTATTAGTTTCCAGAAAGATGAAATGAAATACTTCGCTTAGTTGTGATTCAGTTACCTCTCTCTCAGTTGTTGGGTTTCAGATTTTAGGAACAGAAAATGGCTGGAACTCCCATCTTCTTGATGGGGCTTCTTCTCTCATGTTTCTGCATAGCTATAGCAGAAGCAGAACACATAAGATATAAAGACCCCAAACAGCCGTTGAATACTCGAATCAAGGATCTATTGAGCCGGATGACGTTGGAGGAAAAGATTGGCCAAATGGTGCAGATAGAACGCAGTGTTGCTTCGTCTGAGGTGATGAAGAAATACTTCATTGGTAATCATCACTCTTCCTTCTGTCCTGCCTGTGTATAAATTTATATACATGTGTAACTATAGAAAGAATGGAATGTATCACATATGCATATGCAGATCAGTTTGATTTAAGGAAGAAGAAATCTGTTTTGGGCAGGGAGTATATTAAGCGGGGGTGGGAGCGTTCCAGCACAAAAGGCTTCTCCAGAAGCTTGGATTAACATGGTGAATGATTTTCAAAACGGTTCTTTATCAACCCGGCTTGGAATTCCAATGATTTATGGTATCGATGCAGTTCATGGCCACAACAACGTCTACAAAGCAACAATCTTTCCGCACAATATTGGCCTTGGAGCTACCAGGCAAGTAGATTTGCCTTGAATACTAACATTTCGCTTAGTCTCTTTTGTCAACTTAGTCTCAGCGTTTTGAATTTGGGAGAGAAAAAAACAACCCTTCCTTTCTCTACAATTAAATGAAGAGTTCTACGATGTGACAATTGTCATATGTGTCCGGCAATTGATCAAGAATTTGACTGAAGCTTTCATTTTTCGTTGGTGCTGACAAATTAAAATTCCAAATACAAATAAAGTTGTGTAAATATGTTCCGAGTATATGATGATACTTTAACCAAATGGGATCAATTGAGAAATTTGTTTCTTCAACTGTAAAATTTTAGTCCTCTTAGTAATTCAAACTTTAAACCATAAGAGTGAATGTATTAATGTCAACTTCCTCGTATTTAAAATCAACCAGGGATCCCGTACTTGTTAAGAGGATCGGAGCTGCAACCGCACTTGAAGCTAGAGCTACAGGCATTCCATATGTCTTCGCACCTTGTATAGCGGTAACTAAAATAAACTGTATGTCTGATTAGTACCGACAGAAGTTACTTTAAGCTAAGTTGTACTTCCTCTTAATTTTGTCTTTGCAGGTTTGCAGAGATCCAAGATGGGGTCGATGTTATGAAAGCTACAGTGAAGATCACAAAATTGTTCAAGCAATGACTGAGATCATACCTGGATTACAAGGGGAGTTACCAGCTAACTCTAGAAAGGGCATTCCTTTCGTAGGTGGAAAGTAAGGGCCAACATTTCTACCACATTATGACAGTTTAAAAGGTCTTATTTTCATTTGCGTAATGTGATTGTCCGGGTCCTCTAAAATTTTTGGTACTCTTTTCATAATGGTCCTGTGAAAGTTACAGTTTTGGAATATCTTGAAGTTTAACTTGGTTTTAGTTCTATTGGTCCACATAAATCCAACAACATGCAATGCAAGTACTAGTCGTTTTATTCTTCTCTTTCCCCTGCAGTGATGTTGGCTCTTTGATGAAGGAAGAGATGACGAGTGTGTTTAAGCACTTTCATTGAAAAATTGGTAGCTTTTTGTAGGAAAAAAGAGGGAAAGTGGTTGTCCAAGCATACTTTGGCACTAGGCTATTTACGGTGGTCACAAAGGCCATCTATAATCCCTATATTGTTGCATTTTGATTTGTCCAAAAGGGACATATTTACAACTGCAATTCTCGTTGCACATTAATTTACTGAAAGATCATCAATCATTGTCAAATTCCAAACAACATGATTGTGATACAATTTACGAAGGTGTTTTGTTCATAATGTTCCGCCATTTCCATTGGCAGTAAAAAGGTTGCAGCGTGTGCAAAGCATTATGTCGGTGATGGAGGAACAACCAGGGGCATCAATGAGAATAACACTGTGATAAACAGACACGGTTTGCTCAGTATCCACATGCCAGGCTACTATGACTCAATTATCAAGGGGGTTGCAACCATTATGGTATCTTACTCGAGCTGGAATGGAGTAAAGATGCATGCTAATCATGATCTTGTTACTGGCTTCCTAAAGAACACTCTTCATTTCAGGGTAAAATCGACTCTCTGCTATTCTTTTCGGCCTTTCATCCATTTTACAAATTCTAATTGGAAGCTAAAAGCACTGTAAAACCTTGTGGACTATATCAGGGTTTTGTCATCTCAGATTGGGAGGGTATTGACAGGATCACGTCTCCACCTCATGCCAACTACTCATATTCAATTCAAGCAGGCATCAATGCCGGAATTGACATGGTAATTAACATCTCTGTTGCTTTCCTTTCTTAAGTTCCATAAACTTGATGATGTGTTTGGTTCTCTAATCCCTACTTAATTGCCTGTTACAGGTCATGGTTCCATACAACTATACGGAATTTATTGACGGACTATCCTCCCTGGTGAAAAATGGAATCATTCCCATGAGCAGAATTGATGATGCTGTGAAAAGAATTTTGCGGGTTAAGTTCGTCATGGGCTTATTTGAGGAACCGTTGGCTGATCGCAGCCTGGTCGACCAACTTGGAAGTAAGGTAGACGTTGGTAAATTTAACACCATTCTACAACAATGCAGGAAACTTAGTCTGATTTTTTGTATTACTATTTTCACAGGAACACAGAGAATTAGCTAGGGAAGCTGTGAGGAGATCTCTAGTGCTTCTAAAGAACGGAAAATCTGCTGATGAGCCGTTGCTACCCCTTCCGAAGAAGGCATCAAAAATACTTGTAGCTGGTAGTCATGCAGATAACCTTGGTTATCAGTGTGGTGGGTGGACCATTGAGTGGCAGGGCTTAAGTGGCAACAATCTCACTGAAGGTAAACAAAGATCCTTCTATTTTTGCTGTTATAAAACATAATATCCTCTTGATACATGTTTGTCTATGAAATCTGTCGGGACTCCGAAAATACTGACCTATTAAACTCTGTATGAAACTTACTTTTCTAACTCCTTAACAGGTACCACAATTCTTAGTGCCATAAAGAACACAGTGGATCCTAAAACCAAAGTCGTGTACAAGGAGAATCCTGATGCTGACTTTGTGAAGTCGAATGATTTCTCATATGCCATCGTTGTGGTAGGGGAACACCCGTATGCAGAGACATTTGGTGACAGCCTAAACTTGACAATACCTGATCCTGGCCCGAGCACAATCACAAATGTTTGCGGTTCTGTGAAATGTGTTGTTATCGTCATCTCTGGCCGTCCTGTTGTGATCCAACCATATGTTCCCTTGATGGATGCTCTTGTTGCAGCTTGGCTTCCAGGAACGGAAGGGCAGGGCGTAGCTGATGTTTTATTTGGTGACTATGGCTTCACGGGCAAGCTTTCTCGAACCTGGTTCAAAACCGTTGATCAGCTGCCGATGAATGTAGGAGACGCACATTATGACCCTCTCTTCCCCTTTGGATATGGCCTCACTACGACACCGGCCAATTCCAACTAGGAAACTATTTAGCGACTCGTCGTCAGTAATTTGCTCATGTCAGCTACTCTTCAATAATTAATAGAAATCATTTAACTAATCTTCAATAAGTATGTCAGCTACACTTTGGCAACCGAGCATCAAAGCATGGAGAGATTATTTAGTGTCATTATATAAGTGGAAGGACACTTGAAAAATACACTTCCCTCTACTTGTATAATAACTTATGATGTAACGCTCTATGTTTCGACCACATTGAAAAATCTCTCCAAAGCATGCCAATGCGCACCCTAACTTCGCCCTATCCATCTTGGCCGACAACGCTCGATTAACTCTCTTACACCTTTCTCGGAGAGTCCACTAAATCCGTACAATATATCAACGGGACTATCTCCGTGACCGTACGATTTTATAACCAGTAACCATGAGACATTCAAGAAGATTTTTCTTTTATGTATTAAAGAATCCCTTAAAAAATATAGTGACAGTTTGTTTCAATTAATAGTGTTACATGCAGACAAGATTCACAAGAGTTGCTCGAGTCCCAGAGGTGTCAGTTGCAATCCCCTATACTTATCAGTTACAAATTATCATAGGAGCTAATTTAAGCACCCTTGTTGCTCTGCCACGGCTTGAACACTGCCACCACAATGATTGCAACGATGATAAGAAGGATGAGTATCGCAATGCACATCCATTTCCTCGAATTCTTTTGTAGCTTCTTGGCCTTCTGAAGAGAGGTATTCCCCTGCTGTACATGATCTACTGCACTTGATACCTGCGGAATGAAAGCACAACATACATGATCGTCTACCCAAGTGTGATACAAGAGTTGCATTCCACGTCATGCTTTTACAAATCAACTTCTGTTTTCTTTCGGGTTTGAAACTTTACAAAATTCAGGGGGTCATCATGCTTTGAGATTGTGGTAATTACCTGGGTTTCTATGTTGTCAAGCAATTCCCCTTGTGCATCGACCAGCACCGCCATATCCATAAATATCTGTGCATACGAGTTGGTGTTTAACATGTAATATATACTCATGGCGAAACACAAACAGAAAATTTTCCTTTTAGTTTTGTAGCTATTCTCACGGTCGGCCTCAATAAATCATGGCAATTAAAAGTGGACAATAACTTGGTTTTCTTATGAGCTACATGACTAAACAGAGACTTACCACGTCATGACACAACTTAATAATCTACCGATCCTTCACTTTCTTACAGAATTCCATGCAGAAAGATTTAACAGATTAATGTAATTATATTCAACAAGGCAATACCAAATTGTAAACTCTAAATTAAAAGGCCTATGCTAGACATCTGTATTGTATAGCAACTTCATGTCTTCATCAGAGAGTAGGCATCATTGCACAAACTAAGAAGATACCTGTTGTAAATCGAGAAGTTTCTTCTCAAGATCTCTAACAGCATCATGTCGCTCTTGAATTTCGGCCAGAGTGTCCATTATCTACAATTTGATACACAATTTTGGATGCGATCAATCTTAATCAGAAAATTCAATGTTTCAACAACCCAAGCTAACAAATTTACGAGAGGAGTTAGGAGCTTGGAATTAATTGTTCAAAGTGCCAAAAAGTTTGTCAAGTTTGTGAGAGAATTCAGAATTTTGATCATAAAAAGTGCTTATTTGGGGGCAGAGAATAAAAAAGGAAAACTGACAAACCTGGCCTCGCCCTTGTTCCTGGATAGCCTTTTGGAAAATTTGTTCACTGTCCCCTGTCTCGATTAATCTTTCAATTGTCTGTACAATGTTAAATGATTAGAAAATGAGCTTTCACAATGGTATAGATATACCATAATTTCAACAGTGCATTAAGTTTTACCTCTTCATCAGCTCTTGCGCCCGTCACTGACGATAACAAAAAGCAAGAAAAATAAAATATAAAATCAGATCATGGAAAATCAAGTAGAGGTTCTAAAAATAGCAGCGATTCATGAGTGGCAAGTGAGGGGTTCAAACCTGTAAAAACTCGCCTCTCGACAACATCACGATACTCTTGATGGATGGTTTCCCTTAGAGTCTGCATATTTTGGAATTTAAAAAATTTAGTGATGAAAGAAATAAAGAAACAGACATTAAAACAAAATGAATGTGTGAGTGTGTGTGGCCTACCTGAAATTCAGCCATCTTGTCCTTTAATTTCTTTTTCAAGGCACTACAACAATAGATAACAGTGGACACTTGACAATGTTGGATTCAGTTGAGTTGACAGATTAATAAAAAGATTTCTCAAACAAGCATGTGCGAGGGAAAATCATTGGTGATCCCACAACTTAGTAGATGCCAAAAGGAAATGAGGGGAAATAGGCAAAAGGCATTTCAAAGGCAATTGTTGAAGTACGAACGTACAGGGTTGTTGCTGTTCGGGATCTATCTACACCTGTTCCTTTTCCACAACCAGCCTTCTGTCTATTTGCTAAATTCTGGACCCAGAAAGAAAGGTTAGTCCGACAAGTAAAGTTACAGTGAACCACAGAAATAAAAGCAAGCTTTCTGTTGAGTCAGGTTTCACCTCTTTGTCCAGTTCTTCAATTTTTGACTTTATCCAACGAGCAACTTTTCCAACTTCATCGACATCTTTTTCCATCCGTTGCTTGATTGCTGCACATAGTGAAAGGATCCATCATCTCTGTTGGGTTAACGAGGAAGGAAAAAATAAGTTGATGGATGCAAACAGAAGAGAGAACACCAGCAGAGGGAAACTGATTACAGGCGTTATTTTTCAACAATTATGAGAAAACAAGCTAGAATAATTTCTGACATCTCCTCTCCTGTATGCATATTGTTTCCTCCCTTCATTTTAATCCAGAGACATCATTATAGAACTATGAAAGGAACAAGCATACATAACATAATAGAAAAATACGAATATAAGCATGAAAGATTCACATGATTATCGAATTAATTAAACAAGTTGAGATTACATTTCATTGAAGGAGCCTTAGTAATAGCCTTGGACTCCTCATGTGCACCCTGCAGACAAAAGCCATTAAAAGTGATAAAAAAAAGTGCATTTAATTTTTAATTTTTTATATCTCAAAGAATCATTACAACTATAATGCTGTCTAATTTTTTAAGCTATTGTATAAGGCACAAAAATGTAAACACAGGAATTTTCCAAAATAACAGTTTCACAATATTTAAATTAGTGGGTACAAACACAGTAAATTTACCAATCTGGATGATGCATTATTTTGCAAATAAACAATACTCAGTCCAGTTGCTATACAATTCTACATTACCTACACTGCAGCATGACGTTTATATGTTCGGTTTAGTTACAGTTATACTTGTTCATAACCTTATCACTAAATTCCCAATTTGATGAAAACAATATGTAACTAGAAATCCGTTAATGATATCACCACATATTGGCATCATGCATACAATTACAAAGACGACAACATTATCAAACCAAAACGGAAGGACTCAAATCTTTGAGCTTCGTGGATAAGTAAATTCACTCTCAATTAAGTTTAACGGCTGATTTCATCAGCGCAACATGAAATGAGACCAAGTTAAGAGTAGTAAGTCTATACATTTTGGACAAGCGAGCCCAACCAATTAGGAACTATGACAGCTGAGGCTAACAAAAAAACCTTCACGGTGCTGGCAAGGTAAGGAAAACATATTGGAAAGCATAATACCTGGAGCTTTTTCAAAAGCTTATCAAGCTTCTCATTTTGCTTCTCGATCTCTTGAACCTGGAGATAAAAAAAAATCATGAAAGCATTAGACAGAATCAACAGAAAGTAAACATAACACATACTCCATATACAGAATAATTATCTATGGAAAAAGTAACAGAAAAAGAAATAATTGCGTTTCATGCATTTAAGGGATACTAAAGAAAAGTAAGTCAAGGAAGTTAAAGCACCTTTTTGAAGAAATTCTCCAAACCAAGTTCTCCAGAATTCATTGAAGCATGTGCTCCTAGTTCAATATCCCCATCTCTTGAAGCTTGACCCCGAGGGATCTCAAAAGAATCCTGCAAGCAGTAATTAGGTCATAAATGTACTTGAACAAAACCTTAATCCCAAATCTGATTGCTTGAGTTCAATGGGGTTTAGGAAAGAAAGATAAAGGGAAAGAAAAGGCACGATAACTATGACTTGAACTTACGTAATGACATGACACTACTAAATTTCTAAGAACACATTTTGGTATATAATTAGTACAGACAAGCAAACACCATACATAGAAAGAAAAACCAAGTCTCAATCGCAGATTAAATGGCTTGTGCATATGTCAAGTGTTATTCCGCAGTTCTGCATTATGTAAAAGCACAATACTTGCGTTGCAACTTCCATCATTGTCCTTATCGTTAATCATTTCAATTCCAAAAAGGAGAAAAAGGGAAGTACTTTCCACAAATTAAAACAAGTTTCGTTTATAAAGATCTTAAGCGATTCAAACACCAATGCCGATGAACTCTGTTCAAAAGCTGAGAAACCAAAAACAACAAAGGAAAATAAAAGGAAAAGAAACCAAATTGTTCAATTTTCTCAGTTTAGGGTAACACCAAACTGTTCGAAAGCTGCAGTAGCTCGTGTGGATTGAGATACAATGAAGTAAAACCAACCACTCCCATTCCCTCAAGCACAATGCAAAATCCCATGATTCAAAAACTTTCAATTTTTCCATCAATTTCCCTCCTTTTTCTCACTAACCAAACGGAAAGTAAAGAGAACCAACACCCCATAAGCCAAAAATTCAAAAAACTCATTAAAAAAGCAGATCCAATAACATCAAACGCAGCCGGATCATGACAAAAACAGAGCATCAAAAACTCCAAACATGCCCAAACAAACAAACCATGGCATAAATTAATGAAAGAAAATCAAATACATTACCGTTAGCAGGTCGTTCATTGTCGAGGGCAGCTGACAAATGCAACAAAGAAAAACTACAGCTTGCGAAGTAATTTAACAAAAACTAAAAATTTAAGGAAAAAAAATTGAAGGCTTTTCCCCCGTGAGGGACCTGGTTAATTAAAAAAACCAGGCCACTGTTAGGGTTTCTAGAGGAGAGGGAGAGCGAAACAAAATGAAAGGGAAAGAAAGAAAGAAAGACTTTGCTTTTTGCGCTGGAGATGTTGCGGCAGAGGGGGGGAGAGAGAGAGAGATCAGAGAGACGGAATGTGATTTTCTTTTCTGTTTTAAGTTTCTCACTTTGTTTTCAGTTTTGAAATTCGTTTGTTACTTTTTTATTTTTAAACCATTATTGATTTGTTACTCAAGGTGGGAATTTTCCACAAATGATATTATCAATCTTCGTAAAGAAAGTAGGCTAAATCTCATAATAAACTAATAATAATATTATATAAATTTAATTTTTACAAAAATCAAACTTAAAATTTATCACTTAAAATATTATTAGTATGAAATCACCTCAACCTAGAAAATTTGAAAGAGAAAGAAGTTGCACTTTCTATTTTTAAACGACGAAAGTGGCCCATTGATTTCGGCTGTTTTTCTCTGCTTACATTACATGACAACCATTGAAAAACTATGTAGCATGTGTTATGTCGGTCATGGCGGTGGACCTACGAGGTTCCACGAGTACTTGTATATTAAACTAAGGTGCCTTTAATGACGCTCAATTGTTTTCTAAATTCACATTATTTAGTTTCTTCTTTGATAGTTTTTTTTAGAAGGTTAAAAATCTATTAGTACACCTATAAACATTTAAATTGTTCCTTATCAAACCCAATTTGATTTATTTTCGATAACTTAACTTGTAACTTTATTATACATCATCGAAACTCACAAGTTCAAAATGAATGTCAAAAATTCTTGATAAAAAAGATATGAATCATTGACTAAGGTTCAGTCCAATTGCACCCATCCTTGTGCATTCAACCTCAAAATCTTGGACTATATTTATGTAGAGAAAAAAAAAATTCAATCATGGTTGTTCAATAAATAATATTGAACGGTGAAAGAAGTTCACTCGATCAGCATCTAAAATCTATAATTTTATTTTGTTTTTAATTCGCTTATCTTTATATATAAAACCAACAACTCCTTTTGAGGTCACAAACTTCACCAAAAAATAAGTGGACATAAATGCCTATCAAACAAAAAACTTCAAAAGCAGCCTAAAATAATGCATCAAATGTGGCAGGGGTATTTTCATCATTTTAAAAGTATTTTTTTAATAATTATTTTTTTTGTACAGTATTTTTTTTATTTTTTATAATTAGTACCTTACAATAGGCTAGCAATAATGTGATTCACAAGTTGTTCGTTAAATATTATTTTTTTTATTTTTAAACACGTTCAGAACATCTTAAAAGTCATGTAATACCGGTTATAAAAAAGGTTTTTAGCACATGCATAATAATGTGATTAAATTAGTTGTCAAATTATTGTTTTTTTTTTTTTTGAACAAACGATATTATCTACACTAAGTGGGAGTGGGGTGAGCTTAGCCTCATTGAGATAGCAATAATATGATTCAATCAGTTGTTTATTAAATATTATTTTTTCTATTCTTAATGTAAATTCTATAGAGATAGATTTTATTACGTAAATTCAACTGTTTTGATTGGTTTACGAGGGGTTTCTTCTAGCATGATCGAAGATTATTTATTTACTTTAAATATTTGACTTTCCTTTTGTCCATTTACGTATATAAATACATTTAAAACGTGTAAATCGCACATAACACGCCTGTGATTCAAAAAATATTCTCTTAATGAAGGGCATGAAGGAAAGTACAAAATTGATTAAAAGTTTGGCACCCTAAAAATATAGACCACAAAATACTATTGAAACAAGGAGGGAGGTTGCGATGTGAAAGTGACCGGAAGGTAGGGAGGGTTGAGGGGTTCAAGTCTTGGAAGAAGACTTAAGAGCTAAGTAAATTTTCTGATCCAAGTAGTCGACGTTGGAGTTTCGGAGAAAACACACAAAACAAAACGCCGCGTATTGGGTACGCACGCTACGCAGAAGAATCAAGAAGGTGTCGGTCCTTTGCGTGTCGACGAAAATACCGACAGGTGGCTGCCCGTGGCACACTAAATCCAATGCCCAACAGCTTTCCGTATATCCAATTATATTTATATATCGATCAATTTGCACATCGACTCGAATCGAAGCTAACACTCTCTCTCTCACTTTCTCTCTCAAGAAACACCTTACGTTGCTGAAGAAGGCGGCTGTCAGACCAGAGCTTCCTTTAGGTACTGACGATTCGTTACTCCAATCAATTCCAGTTACGGATTAGTAAAGATGTAGTTTTTGTGATCGATCGTGAATGCGTGTTATGAAATTGTGATTCTTTCTTGTTGCTTGTATTTGATATTATTATGTTGGTTTGTGTACTGCTTGATTTACTCATTTGCGTTCAATTGTATCAATTTCATTACTTTGTGGGAATTTGGAGAAAAACGTTATCGAATTGTGGTCAAATCACCCTTGAGAAATCGATTTGATATGCTTTCCCTTACAACGGAATCGTGTTCGTGTCTTGAGAATCCTGACTGTTTCTGTGGAAATCTCTCTGTTGGATGAAAGTGATAGGTTTTCCCTTAAGTTTAGCTTTTCTTTTTTTTCTTTTTTAACCCACTGAATTTGTTTCCAGATTACTGATCGCACCGTTCATTTGTTTTAGGAATCTCAGGTTCGGAGGAAAGTGTTTTGCGTTTTGAGTTTTGGCAAATAGTCTGGAGATGGAAGACAAAACTGAATATAAAGGGGAAGAAATTGAAAGGGTTCAAAAGGAAGAACGGTTTATGGTGATGAAGACCAAGGATGTAGAACCAGGCAACCTGAAGGAAGAGAAGACTGAAGCGGAACTTGAATTAAAGACCAAGTCAGTGGTAAAAGAAAAGTCGAAACATGAAAAGGATGAGGATAAACATAAGGATGCAGATGAGGAGAAATCGAAGAAGAAGGATAAAGACATAACGAAGAAGGAAAAGAAGAACGAGAAGGACACTGAAGCGGGAGAGAGTGAAGAAGATAAAAAGAAGGACAAGGAAGAGAAGAAGAAAAAGAACAAGGGGAAGAACGAAAATAAAGATGATATAGAAGGGGGAGAAAAAGAGAAAAAGAAGAAAGATAAAAAGGACAAGGGTAAAGATTTAGAGGAAGGGGAAAAGGTGGATGATGAAAAAGAAGGGAAGAAGAAGGAGAAGAAAGACAAGGATGAGGAAAACGACGGTGAGGATAAGAAAGAAGGAAAGAAGAAGAAAGACGAGGATGAGAAAAAGAAGAAACACAAGGGCGATGATGAAAAAGAGAAGAAGAGCGACGAGGTAAAAGGTGACTACGATAAAAAAGAAGGGGAGAAGAAGAAACACAAGGATGATAAAAAGAAGAAACACAAGGGTGGTGATGATGAAAAAGAGAAGAAGAGCGATGAGGTAAAAGGTGACGACAATAAAAAAGGAGAGAAGGGACGATAAAATGAAGAAACACAAGGACGGTGATGATGAAAAAGAGAAGAAGAGCGATGAGCAAAACGATAACAAAAAAGAAGGGAAGAAGAAGAAAGACAAGGAGGACAAAAAGAAGAAACACAAAAATGAAGAGGATGAGGAGGAAGTCAAGGCTGAAGTTACTTCCAGGGAGATCGACATTGAAGAAAATGTAAAGGAATCTAAGGGGGAAGTAGAGGAGGAGACGCATAAAGATGGAGGAAAGGACGATAAAAAGAAGAAACACAAGGGTGGTGATGATGAAAAAGAGAAGAAGAGTGATGAGGTAAAGGGTGACGATGATAAAAAGGAAGGGGAGAAGAAGAAAGACAAGGGCGATAAAAAGAATGATAAAAAGGAAGGCGAGAAGAAGAAAGACAAGGACGATAAAAAGAAGAAACACAAGGGTGGTGACGGCAAAAAAGAGAAGAGTGATGAGGTAAAAGGTGACGGCAATAAAAAAGAAGGGGAGAAGAAGAAAGACAAGGACGATAAAAAGAAGAAACACAAGGACGGTGATGATGAAAAGAGAAGAAGAGCGATGAGCAAAAAGATGACAAAAAAGAAGGGAAGAAGAGAAAGACAAGGAGGACAAAAAGAAGAAACACAAAAATGAAGAGGATGAGGAGGAGGTCAAGGCTGAAGTTACTTCCAGGGAGATTGACACTGAAGAAAATGTAAAGGAATCAAAGGGTGAAGTAGAGGAGGAGACGCAGAAAGATGAAGGAAAGGAGGGTAAAGAGAAGAAAGATAAAGAGAAAAAGGTGAAGGGGGAGAAGGGGGAGAAGGGCGAGAAGAAAAGGAAAGTCGATAAAAAGGACAAAGGCAGTGATGTTGGAACGCTGAAACAGAAGCTAGAGAAGATCAATGTCAAAATAGAAGGCCTACTTGAGAAAAAGTCAGACATCATGAGGCAGATAACAGAAGCCGAAAGTGCAAGCCTCACTGTTGCTGAGAAGCCCACAGAAGCAGCAGCATAGCAATCTTTGGTAGCGCATTTCACCTCTCCATACTATGGTCCATACTTTGTGTTTAATACTACATGAATAAAGGTGTTCCTGGTAACGAATAAACGTAATATGTTAGTGTGGTTTTCTTGTGTTGTGCAATTTAGAAGTGATCCATGTGTAAACTGATGTTTTGTGTAAACCTCTCACATTTCGGTGGGTGTTGGGGCAGCGGAATATGCACTCCAGAGGAAACCCAGTAAGCTGGAGTGGGTTGGTATGTGTATCAACTTACAGGACTATGATGGGAGGTTTCGGTAGGATGTAAATTACTTTGAAATTTTGTTTTGCACGTAAACAAAGAGGCTGTGTAACTTTTTATATGAACTACAAATTACAGTAGTATGTACGTGATATTTTCTCTGTATTCAAGTCTTGTTTTCTTCTGAGAAAGCATGCAGCTGCCGCCTGAATTTCCTTCTGTTAGATCTAACTAGCTTTAGATTTGGAGCTGTTGAGGCTACTAGATTTCTATCTCTGTGCACCGGAGAGGAGCCTCTCCTACGTAACATTGCAGTTCAAAATTTGAACAAATAGGAGGCAGTGTGAGCTACATGTGTTTTGATCCGCTATATTTTTGCTCGAATTCTGGCCAACAAATGAGCAAGTGCATGATTCAGAAACGGAAAGCGAACTGCTTTCGAAATGAAATGTATCCACAAAAACTTATCTGAGAGACCGCAATGAATCATTTCGTGTACTCGTCATTTGTTCTCTACAAGAAAATTACATGTGGCTTATCTAACAAGTAATACTTTCTCTATGAATAAAAACCTTACATATCAGTAAAACGGTGTACAAACTCTGATTGGCTTACTCCAAGCGTGCGCATCGATTTGTCCTCGATCCTCGTCTTGTGTGAAGTTAATGTCATCTCTACCTCAAAAACTTTCCATTTTAGTAGAAAACGATGGAAACTGAATGCCGCGTTATAGTAAAAAGATAGGAACTGGATCGTTTGTAGATCCAACTTTAGTCATTCGGGTCCATTTCCTCATCCTGATCAGAGTAGAGAGTAGCATTAGTTCTGTCACTGTCATTTGATTCTGGTTGTTCGTCCAAAGTACTTCCGTACTCTGAAAATTCATTGTCCTCCACTTTACCATCTTCCCCAGCTGAATCCAAAGGAACTTCTTGACCATGCTTCATCCACTTCGGGCACTCTTCTTCGCCTCCATATACAGTTCGGCCATCATGACCTTTTACATGAACTGGAGCATCGGCAGAAGACATTCTACAAGAGCATTCGGGGAGTGGGTGTGAAATGAACAAGGCTGGCTTCGACACAACGGATTGCCTTATTAGGCCTTCCTCACTTAAGCTTTTCTTAAGATGTTCCTGCACTGAGAGTGTCCAATTATGCTTGGGATGGTAGACATTGTCCCTCGTCATGTTGAACAGTTGTGCTACAACTTTCCTGTTCGAAAAGAGGACACACAAAGTTAAACAAGATCACCAATCATATATAAAAAGTTGAATTAGATTCTTTTTGTTTTTCTCTTGCCTGTCTGGTCGGTATGTTCTAGAAGAAGCAACCTCATACAAACGGTGTCCCATGACCAAGCTTGAAAAATCTGGCCATCCACTGCCATCATTGTTAAAACCAGGAAAGAATGTGTCTGCTTCCACAGAGACAATATAATCAAGAGCATCCCAAATTAGTCTATGTGCTTGCATTCTCAGATCCAAAGCAGAAAGGTCTGGTTCAATGTCAGTCTCAGTAATCCAACCATACCAGCCTTCTTTTTCATGTTGATAGATAGGTCTACCGGGAGGTGGAGGAAGAGGCCGAGGCCTAGGACCAGCCTTCTTCCATTCTTCTTTAAGTTGTTCCTCGCTTTTTGCTGGAGGTGGTTGAAATGGATTTTGCAGAAGAGGTGTTTCAGGTCCAAGTATATCAGACAATTCTTTATTGCTGCACAAGGAAGTGCGATCCACTAAGTTGGGAAACATAGCACGCAAAGGGACCAGAACACGTTGACCCCCAAATGTTTCTGAACCAGCCAGGTATATAATTGTTTTAGGAGGATACCCCATTGAACGAAGAAGAATTCCAACCTGTGAAAGTCTCAAGAAGAATAAATGAGCTAATGAACCACGAAAATGTAGATAGATTGATTTATTAATTAGCATCAATGACCCCATACATCAATGCACCACCAAAACTGAAATTTTACATTGTAAAATGACGCAATAAGTAAAAGATCAAATTTATACCATGGTTCTTAGTAACAAGCTTGTTCACAAACGTATTAACATGCTTGAGTCAAGCCCCGGAATAAGGACTCAAGCTTGAGATAATATACAAGGTTTTCAAGCCCAGGGTCTTTCTTTCTACTCCCTCCCCTCCCTTATCTTATGCTTTTGGTCAAGGCCAATCAACGAGGTAATGTAGAAATCACAGTGACACATATCCTTATTTTGAGTGGATACCTTTACAAAGGATCAGTCCTTACTTATTCGTTGTCTATTTTGAAATAAAAAATTTCAAGTAATTAAAATACGAAAGTTGCTTTAATGAATTAGATGGTGTTGGATTAATTAAATTCTCAGTGTCATTCCATCCTCTACTGTTTTTTTTGGTCTGCATCCTCGATTTCTTAAACCTATCACTTGAGCTTAAATTTTTGGAAACACAAATTCCACTCCCATTGTAATGTAAATATTTAATATTTAAAAGTGAAATTGAAAGAAGGATGCTTGAGGTTCTGCTTTTTCTGAACTGCTCAAATCAATTCAGCGTTGAGTGAGTGCCAAGGAAACTTAATTTCACAACCAGCACTTAAATTCACTACTAATCTTCTAGACATTCTTATGGCACTGAAAAGTGAAATTTTCAAAAACAGTAAAAAATGGACCACGAGAAAGAAGCATCAGAGTGGACTAGAAGCCACACAACAGTACTGACAATTTACAAATACATAAGCTGGATCTGAAATTAGCACTGAGCTTACCTCTTCAGGCATCAGCGGGCATGAACCATTTTCTCTACGCAAGTGTGAATCTATGCTTAGTTCCTCATGAACAATGCCCTTTTTAATCATTTGTTTCCTTCGATATTGTATGAGTTCAGTGTGAACATCCTACAGAAAAGTAGCAAGTTAACAAGATAACTTTGATAACCATGAAAGTGAATGGACACACTGTTAATATTTTGCAGTTGTTTAAGGTAGAAACCACCCGTACTCAAGAGGAGGAAGAGAACTCCAAAACTGAATTTTTATCAGACTTAGATTTAACCAAGGAACAAAGGAGAACAATCGTTTTAACACTAACTTAGACTTAACAGCTATAGATATGAAAAATATTGTAACCCGAAAGTTTAAGCTGTGTGTATGTGTTGGACAGAATTATGTTAAGTTGTAACACCCTTCACATGTGAACCTCTTTCCATCACTAAGGACCAACATGTGGAACTCAACTTAATATTGGAATTTCGTAATTGGAGGTGGTTCAAAATTAGGTTCTATTACTCTAATACCATCATAAACTCTAAGCATGTAGATCAACAATTGATATTTTCACAACTACCAAAGATAAAACCAGCTTAAACATCTTACCTGAAAAAGTTCAGCACAGCCATGATATGCCAAGGTTTCTCTCACTAAACCAGGATGATACGCTAGGAAAGGTTGACCCCATGCACGTAACCTATTGGAGTATAAAAGCCACATTGATCAACTGAAGGAAAATAGTTATTAGAAGTAAATTATTAGAAGAAGTGAACAGGGTCCACCAGAAGCCAGGTAAAATGATTTTGGTTGAGGTTATGTTACTTGTAATCAGATCTATTTGAGAGGTCTTAGCTAGCTTTGCTACATGGTGGATTTCTTATGCACTATTTTTTAATTCTTGTTTTTGTTTAAAGTGCTATCATTTCTTCTCAAAAAAACAAGATAAGGAAACCAATAAAGATCCATCATCTACAGAAGCTACATAAATAAAAGCTGTGATACAAAATAATCACATAACTGCCTTCTAATCTAGTAATATATACGAAAGTAATAATCCCTAAACTCTGATGAGATGGAATCCCTAAGCAAAAACCAAAACCTCACCCCTTCCCAGAAGAATATGACCACACTAGCGGATATTATAGGAAACTTCACGTGGCCGTTGAAGCTCTTTAAGAGGATGTGTTCACTTTGACTGCTTGGAAAACCTAGGCATATACATTAGGCTTATAGTTTCCATTTTCCTTATACAAACTTCTATCCAATTTGTAGAAAGCCAGACCTAAGACTTTCAAAGATAAAATTTCCATACTCCATAACTCGACCCCTCCTGTTGACTCGATCCTTCTGGTTAACTCTATCTATTGCCTAATCTTTCCAACTCAACCGTAACCTTCAAATAAAATCTATTTAATTAAAAACATCTTGCATCAGATGGTCTAAGAGTAGTCTGTACTAATCAAGTTCTCTAAACACCAATATCGCTCTATTGATTCAAATCTTCAGGAAAAATGGTGCGTTGCTAGATTCATACCTCTCCACCATCTTGTGTCCAAGCATTTGAATTTCTGGCCTGAATTGAAGTGCATGGAAGGCAACCCTGCATCTAAGTCTTTGAAACTCGGCCATGTTTGGTGGAAGGATTGACTGAAAATACGATTATATTGCATCAACACTTAAACTTAATTGTCAAGCATGCATGCTTGGAACACAAAAATCACTAAGTGAAAAGAAACAAAACAGACTCACTACTGAAATAATCATATATGAATGAATGATCCCTATGAACCAATAGGAAAGCGACAGAGAATGAATGTTTAAGTGGTTCTTAGATAACATTTATTTATTTTCATAAACAATGGTTCATAGGTGACGGTTCTAGCGCAAAAAAGAGTATGACAATATGTGGTTATAAATGTTAACAGAATATGCATATTTTTTCAAGCAGATGACATTTTGAAATAGGCTATACTGTTAAACTAGTAGAAAATCAGCTACCTGCAGACATCCACCATCAGCAATGATGAAGCCGATAACTTTGGTTTTCTTTAACTTTGGTAGGACTTCTTTGATATAAAAATTTGGAGAAGCTGAATTCTTGGGTCTAAAAGAAGGGAATTCATTTCTTTTCCTTGCTGCCTTCAGATTATCTGGCAGACTCTTCACAATGACTATGTCATTTTTTAGAGATGCTATAAAGTGCACCTCATCGTAGAGATATGTAAAACTCTTGAAACGAGAGCTGGCAAAGTCATAAAAACAAAAGAGATAAGAAGCAATGAATCATATGATCGCAGCAAACTGGCATAAAAGAAGTAGCAAACTAGAAAAGAACCTGATGCCTTTTGAGCGAGTACTTTCTTGAATGTCTGGAATGACAAGAGTAGCATTTAGAAGCCTGGATATGGTGACCAGATCACAGATCTAGAAAATTAACAAAGATTTATGAACACCACATACAATTTATCACGGAATCACTTTCACATATTTGACAAATCGTACCGTAGATCTTATCTTTCCAAATCCACCAAATATTTTCGCATAAATGAAGCCATTGCTCTGTTCATTTGGAACTGTAAAAAAGATAAAAGTATTCAATCAACTAAAATATGAATGGTTCAAGGTTATCAAATACTCCAGTGACAAAAAAGAACATAGACTGAGGGAACTCAATTCAAATTCAGTATAACAAAGATAACAGTTACCATTAGCTTCGAGACTACAAAATGTGTTTGGTCATGCATGCGAGGGAACGGATTCACCAATGGGTTCAAATTGTCAAATTCATAAACTATATCATGCAAGAATATGATAAACCCAGAAACGAACAAACTAAGAAAATTCACAAATGCAAGAAAAAGGCAAGATCATCACCAGGATAGTTGCCTCGGGGGTTGGCATAAGGCTGAAAAGACTGTAGGGTCTTCACAGGCCCCCATAGCTTCCTATTAGGAACACTCTGCATGATTGTAAAAAACAAAAGAAGCCATCAAGACAACCAAGAACATACACTCGAAATACATGTATAATGGACAGAGAAATGAATCAAAATCCCACCTGCCTCCCAGAGATAGAATCGAAATCGTTATGGAATGCGGTCAATGCGCTATACTGGACTAAATCGACAGTCGAAAATCTTGCTATAGAGATGTGCCGAAGCAATGATGCAAAAGATAAAATGAGGACAAAGAGAGCAACCCATTTTATCTTAGATTTGAACAGCATCTTGGCTCATCAAGCACACAACAAGAATTCCACTTTCCCCAATCAAACATCACATTCCAAATCCAATTTCAACTCCATGATTTTCCTACTCAAAAATCAACAATCAACAATCATAATTCAATTAACCAAGAAAACAAAGACAACCCATTTGAGCTAAAACAATGAATCAATAATAAAAAAAGATGTCAAATTTCGAATCAAATGATCTGAACTATTGTACCACCAGATAATCAAAGATCAAAGATTGAAAAAATCGTAAGTTAAGTCAACGAACCTCGGAAGCAGGGGCCATTAGTTAATCCAAATCTGAACAATATAAAATTGAACATGGAAAAACTTTCTCGGGAAACAAACAGAAAGCAGACGGAGGGGTATCAACGAATCTGGTGGTGTGGAGTGAAGCTTTGGATGAAAGAAAATCCGAAAGGGAAAAGGGTTTTAGATTTTGTGCGGTAAATTTGTAAAATGTAAAATGTAAAATGGAATTGGAAATTTGGAAGAAAGGAAGGAATTTTGTGTTTTGTCGTGGGTGTCAGAGTGTGTGTTTCTTCTCACTCGGATTCGTACTCCTTTTTTTTTATTTTTTCGATCGAACCTTTTTTATATGTTCAAGATCTCGAGTTTTGTCTGTCTTACTTTTACTGCACAATTAATAAAGACGAGTGAAAAAAACTAATTCAAAAGTCGGGAATAAAAATAGAAAAAATTAATGAAAAGAGTTTAAAATTTTAAATTTTAAAAAAATTAATAAAATAAAGAATAAAGTAAATAGTACCATGATTGATTTTTTAGTGTAAAAATATGATTTTTCGTTAAAATAAACAATACCATAAGCTTTTCGTTAAAATTCTTATAAAAATATTCTTAATTAGCTGAGTTACGAATCTTTGACACTCTAATATTGTTTCTTTCTTCTTAAACTTGTTACCAACTTTGTTACAAAATACTACTGATTGTTGATATTTCTCTTAATTAATATGTAGTACAATCGAGTCTAATGATGTGTAAATGATACCATTGTATTAAAGCTTGTTAAAAATATTAATTTTTTTTCTTAAAAGACACATTTGCATTCTCTCTCTTCCTTTTTCTTCAAATTACTAGCAGATAGCCATTTTTTGGTAAGAAATGCGAATGAAATTGTTATTAGCACTCAAAAAAATAAAAAGCAAGTTTCATTTCAAAGTTATTTCTCCACACTTGAAGAAGCTTTTCTCGTACTAGGTAGTGGGGACTTGATTCCGGACAAGGATTGTCTGCCCTCCCACTTCCGATGCCCTCCTGATTTGTGTGGTATGTAACCCGGTAGGAAGTAGCTTGAAAATCAAACAACCCGAATGGCATTTAATTTGCCTTCATTTGCTTGCTTTTCCCATGGCTGACTGTGACCGCCCAAAGGACTCGCAAGCAACGTATCAATGATGTCCTCCGCCGCGTCTTTTTTGTTCTTGGAACACGTCTTTATATTCCATTTTTTTCATGAATCCCTTTTTAGCGGAAGAAACGGAACCTCGAGTGGTTCATTCGCCGGCGATCATACAATCTCATAACAAAAATTAGTCGGAATTTTTGTTGCCAATCTAGGATTTCCAAACACATCATCTACTTTCAATCAAATATTCATTCTTACATATGCAAACTCCCAACTTTGAACGGGCTAACCAACTGGATCCAAATCAGCCTCCGCATCCTCACCATCAAGCATCCCTGCCCCAACCTCGACCTCAGCATCTGCTTCCAACTGACCTCCCTCTTGACCCACATCCGCATCGGAGCTTTGCTTCTGATGTTCATCGGGGATTGGACTTCCACCTTGGGACATGTTGCCGGCTGCAGCAATGGTATCAGCGTCCATTGGCGTCCCTGAGGCTTCACCATCTAATTCACTTGCAGGTGTAGCATTCTTCAGGGAAAAAAATATTGTCAAAATTCTTGGGGTACAATTAATGCTGATACTTCCATATACGTACACATGCATTTACTTGATCTCAATTTTGAAAACAACCTACACCAAGACAAAAAAGAACACGAAATATACAACAAAGTTTATAACATTTTTCATCTCATTTTTTCAATATTTAGGCTGAAGATGCATAGCACAGATCAGGTGTTATGCAGCCATGTAATGTTATGTCTCAATAAGAAAGATGTTTCTTTCTAAATCTCATCGGCAATATACACGCACACACAAACACATACACATTATTCATATTATTTCCTCATTTGCATATTCAACTTTCTACAGGAATCAAAGATGTCAACAATAAAACGCTACAAATTCAACACACTGCCAATTATATACCTGATTTTCTTCTAATCGATGTGCAGCACCTTTTGATTCTTCCTTTTTAGCACGTTTAGACCTGTCATTTGGTTTAGCTTGGTATTTAGACCGCTCCTCAGGAGTCAAAAGCTCCAGCGGTACAACTCCTTCAATACCATGTTCAGTAAACTGCAATGACATCCACACAAGTAGTGTAAAGCTCAGTGAAAAATGAAATAATACATTAACTATGCAAACATAGTTATATTCATACTCGAGAAAATCCTTCCAAGTCTTGTCTAGCTGAAAATCGAAGACCTTTCCAGCAATAAACCTGCATGTTGAAATTTTACTATTGGATAAAACGAAATCAAATTTTAAGGGGAACACTAGTTTGAGTTTCAACAATTCTAATATTCAACAGCAAGAGGTAATGCACATTGAATCACATTGTGAAACAGTTGAACAGCTATTAAATAAAATAGCACTCTATATTACCAATGAACCCTAGTCAAAATGCAACCCAGCTTTTATCTATATGATTGTCTTCTGATATTGACCCAAAATTCTGGAAGAAAACTCACTCGGCTATTTTTGTGGTGATACTCAGGTTCTATTCCAGCTGCTGGATCCATCTGTAACTCAAAGAAATTCATCTTACTAAACAGTTAATGAGAAAATAAAAAATCCATAGCATGAGAAGGGACAAGAGTGAGCGCAAGTACACACACACAACATGCTAGTTTGGGCATTGAGAAGTAAATAGTACTTACATCTTCAACCAAGGGCTTCCAGTACTCAGTGATGGAAGGTGTTCGAACACGTTGAGGATCAGTTAAAGCATTCTGGACAAGTAAAAAAGAACTATCAAACAATATAACACCATAATTTTCAAATTAATTTTGTGGTCAACAATACTGAAAGGAACATATTGCTACATATTTACATGTTTCTTCCTCAACAACTTGATATGTAATCTTTGTCTTCTTTATAGTAAGAACTGAACTGATATTCTATGAGTATAAAAGTACTAATTCAGAAAGGACAGTAGGTATGAACCATGAAGAATCAGCAAGATGCTATTAACTTTTTTTGTTAACAGCTGATAATATAATTATTTATATATACTGTGTGAGTGTGGGGGTGTACATTTCCTCGTGATGATCACCGCCACTCTTGAAAATAAATCAAACTTTGTCTCAATATTTAAATACAGAATCGGCGAAGCTTGTGAAACATTGGAGGTTGCAAAAAATAATTGCGTATATTCAAAACCTTGTGAATGTTTGTCATGTTTGAAGCCAGATTTATTTCAACAATCTTGTCATAAATAGCAATCTAGCATACCGGATTCTGATCTGCCCACTTCCACAACTGAGATAGTTCTTTATTTCCCATTCTCCATCTCGGCCTACTGTTGAATTTAGGACAAAAGAAAAAACCAAAAGTTAATATAATGAGCACTGCAAACTTATTAAATATCTTCACAGGTCGCAACAAACAGAAGGCTGATAAAAGTTGGTGAACAATTCAAAAATTTTAATTCGTAGGCATGGGTATATATGCCAGCAAAAATCCATGAGTTCATCTAGCATGTGAATTTGTTTATTTTTCTGCGTAGATCGTAGCTTATTTTAAAATATCCTAAATACCATTATGAAGGTAGGGTTGTCTTTCTCTCAATCCAAATCATTTTGTATATTCAAGTAAGAGGAAACAATCTCCACCACAAGGCAAAACATCAGCACTTGGTCAGAAGACCTCATCTCAAAAACAGTCTAGTTTTGTTTCCTTTTTTCTTGGTGAAAGTGAGTACAGAAGTATCAGCTGGTATCAGGGCAGCATTTGGGTAGCAGGGTTCTGCCAAAAAAATGTGTAAATCTTATTACTTCGTACAATATCATTGAGGACCAGTGGAATGTCTTTAATATTTCCAGAGATGTCACCGCAATTTTGACCAATTTCCAAGTTCTTGCTCTGTTATGTAAAATGGTAGTATCACTGGAATCTCTGAAGTTGTTAATATTCCCATGGAAGTTTTCTACAGCAATGTCTTTAGTATTTCCAGAGATAAAGTTGAGATCTGATGGAAATGTCTTTAATACTACACATCAAAAGTTGAAACAATATACACCCGTGTCTATACCAGTAACCCAAAACTTCAGAAACAAAAAAAATCGAAACATCAAAACGACGAGTCAAAATATGCATCACTGTTTAGAATAAAGAGATCTAAAACATACATAAAAGATAAACCTATTCCCAAGGCCATGAATAACTAAAGTAGAATTGCCCAGCAGGGCTAGCAAACAAAGGATGAATTTACTTCTATCTGCTTCAGTTATTCTTATTAAGACCTTATACATAAGGAAAAAATAAAATTGTTCAATTTTTTCTTATTAAAAAACACATTAAAAGGAATAGCAGGACCCAGACAAGCAGGCCACTGAATTGCATACCGCTTTTTGGCTCCTTCTTGGATCACCTTTTTCTCCATTGGCTGCTTCTCAAATGGGGGACAACCGTCACATTTCCACCATACCTAAGAATAGATTAAATGCATATTATGCTCAAGAACAACAATAACATTTTCTGAGAATAGCATGGCTGAGGCCAGATAACACACTCACCCAATTCCTTTCACGTTCCAATATATGCTCAATTTTATTAAGAAATTCCTTCCCTTTGGGCGGAGTCATCTCAAGCAGCTTTTTGACACGCTCCTCACAAGATTTTATTTCCTCTTTCTGAAATCAACAAGGAAATCTTTAGCAGACATCATAAATTGCACAGATATTCTAAAGCTGACTTTATAGTATCATACAAAACCTTTTGCCATAACCATGTCCAAATGAAAGTAAATCCTCTTTACCAGTTCACAATGAAAGGTATACTACACAAATTCATTAATTTTTCAAGCTTAAAGAAAATGTAAGCAGTGTCCATTCGCATCTTAATAAAGATAAGATATAGTCCCAAGTACAACTCAATTACCCAGGGACCATCAGTTGCTTTTTAATACAATAAACTTAAGAGTAAATTAGCGATATTTTTTTTTTTTTTTTTTTTTTTTTTTGTGAGAAGAAACGATAACAAAACTGATGCAAATGACTGGGATAATGCTGCACTCATAAGCGAACACAAGCACAGAACATTGATATAAAGTTACAGGTGAGATCTGAATGTAGTACTCTAATCCACCCTTGTTCCAAATTCCTAACTTTGGAGATAAACAATAACAAAATCATAACATATCTAAGGCATCTCAATTTATTCCATTTTTTGTCAACATCTTTTGTTATAACCAACACCGCCGAGGTAAATTCTCTTTCTAAAGATAGCACCACCTGAGGAAAGTTGTTTTCTTTTCTAATGAAAGCAAAAGAAGAAGGAAGAAAGTTACAAAAGTCAACAAGATATAACTACAACACTGACCATGCTTTCAGAAGGTAAATCTTTTTCACTTTTTCCCGGGGCCTACAAGAAAATAAGAGTTAGTTTTACCATATTAGAGTACTATAGGGAAAAATAGATCAATTAGAAAGTTGAAAAGGGCCATTATTACAAGCCCAAAGATTAGGAAGGTGTAATGATATTTCCCCAAAATCAATATTAAGACCTGTTTAACTCTACCTTCAGATAATCGAACAATATGAGGCACTGCACAAGAATGTGACGTCGGAAACTGGGATCCTTCAACTGTGCTCACCAGAAAACATCAAAATTCAAGGATTTGATTCCTAATCAAAATAATGGTCTGCTACAATTAAACTCTAAGTCAACACTCCAGCATTACTAACCTCCAAACCCATCAGTTTACTGCTTGTAAGATATTTTATGCTAAAATTTGTTGCTTCCTCCTCCAAGTTATTGGCATCTCCCTCTTCATCACTTAATGGTTGAGCTTCAAAGGTATTCAAAACAACCTAACAAGACATTCAAGAAAAGAATATTTGAGTGAATAATAACATAAAGAGAAACTGGCATACCATAAAGATAAATAAAACGAAGATGTCAGAAGACTGTTATTACCATTAAACCAGACGTAAATTTCTTCCACTTGGTAGGACCAAGAGTTAAGGAAGGAGGGTTACAGAAGCTTTCCTGAAAATCCATCCAGACAAGTTTTTAGCATAATGAATGATATCACTGATATCAGTTTACAAGAAGAATTACAGAAACAAAGTATGAATATTTAACAACATTTCAAACTATATAACCTTTTAGCATTATATATAGACACTCCCTAAGCTCAAAACTCAAATCAAAATGGAGAAGAGGAAACCATAACTAAAAAGCTTAGCTCCGTATTGCTTCCAAGTTGCATAGTTTACCTGTAAACTCCAAAAGGTTTTGTAAAAGTTGAAATCGATGGAAATTCCTGAAAATTATAAAACAGATAACATATATGCTTAAGAGACCTATACTCACCAAAAAGTTATACACATTAGATATATTATACAGATATATGTGTAATAATATGTTGACATCAACATTGAGAAACCAAGCAACTGTCATTAGCAAGGATGTACCATCAGGGGGGTCTTTCTCATATTTTGTCTCGTTTGATGTGTTAAAAACTCCTTTTATATTAACAGCTGCACACAGTAACCATAAGAGCAACATGAATATATAGTCCAACTGAACACCAGGGTCGAGAGCAATTAAATTACAAGTGAAGACAAGGATTGAGGACAAACAGGTACCTGAACGCTCAGATAATGGGAAAAAGTGTGCCAAAAACATTAGAATTCGTCCACAAAATACCACGTCATTTGCCTATGAGTCAGGTTCAAAGAAATTAGTACGCAACATGACTATAACAATAAGTTTTTCAAGTAAAATTTAATCATCGAAGTGGATATAGTTTCATCAAATAAGGACTTCTTGAAGTGGTACAACAATAGCTAAAACACTTAATTTCAAAAAACAAAAAATTAGTTCATAAATCAAAAGAGAGAAAAACAATATCAAAATGATTGTTTACCACATTTTAAATTTTGTTTATCACAGTGAAGCAATGTGAGGAACACAATGGAGCAATGTGAGAAACACATAAGAACCTCCCTAGCACAAATATGCAATGCCCCATCCTCAAGTCTATAATGTCAAATATGTAACCACCATTACATAATTAGGAGTACAACACATATTAACCTGAGCACCTGTTATTTTCTATAAACATTATAAAACCAGCTTTAAATGTGACTTCTGAATAGCATACCAATTTTTGGTTTTTGAAAAACAAACAAATATCACAATATAGGGGAAAGTTTCAAAAATGAAAGTTGGCTGTAAAAGCAAAGATGACTACTATGATTAGTAACACCACCTTTGACAGACGACGAAGAAGTTGATTGCATGTTCTCAACATCACAAGTTTTCCTCGAGCAAAAAGCTCAGGCTGCATGAGGAGAACCATGTAAAGTATAGCAGGATGTAAAAGAGAAGGAAAATGGGAAACTTAGAATAAAAAAACAAAACACGGAAAAATAATCCATTGACATATAAAAAGCACAAACCTTTCCTAATATATCTTGTTTACTCTCAATATAACCGAAAACGTCTTTGCAATTTCTCATAGTTGACATTTCTGTTAAGTCTTCCAACAGCTGAAAGATCATGCCGCCTTCGACGTGCTCTTTCTCACAAAGATACAACACAACGTCTGGTGCATCAGAAGATAAAAGGAGCTGTATAAGGCAGAGGGAGAGAGTAGTATATACGTGGAGATAGAGCAAGAGAGAGACGCATTCTATAAGACTCGTCAATTTTCTTCTTCACAAAAACCAATATTACAAGCCATTTTCCATAGAGTAGCCCTTGTAAGGCAAAGAACTGACCTAAAAAAGCTTATTGTTTACATTAGAGGATATACAGGTCTACAATTGAGAATCAAAAGTCAATTCTGAATTTTGTCAAAAAGTAGTTAGGTGCGATTTAAATGTCAAAAGATAAACCACAAAAATTAATAGCAATACGAATTCTTATCAGAAAAACATCAATGTATAAATTATTCTCAGAGTTTAAAGATTTATGCTGAGTGCACTACAAGAAACATATCGAAATACCAACACAACATGTAGGAATTTTTATATTAGAAAGTGTATAAGCTTCTTCTAAAAAGCAAGTCAAGAACATTAGATACGTACAACTAAGTGCTTGCAATAGTTTAACAGAAACATGTACAGACCAAGAAGACGTGGAATATGTCCTTGGGCAGTTTCTCCAGCATCAATTGATTGACCATACTGCATTATCTGCTCACCAGACTGTACTGCAGAAGACTGTGAGAATCTCAAGTTACGCGACATAAAATTACAAATAAAACCAAATGCATAAGAGAGAGAAAATTCTGTATTGATGTCAAATATGTAAAGAGGGTTCAGGTTGATGGGGAATCAGGTATATAACAGGGTCTACTTTACTTCAGATTTAGATAGAATACATGACTGTGACGCAATGTTTTAAAAGGCTCGCCTCAGGGCGTGCCTAGGCGCCCTGTGAGGCTGGGCTTGAGGGTTGCTGTATTTGTTTTGAGGGAGTGGGCGGAAGGCGTTGTGGGAGCCACCTAGGCGCTCATCAGGGGAATTTTTTTTTTTTTTTTTTTTTTTTTTTTTTTTTTTACTTCCAAACCCAAATTTTGGGTAGAAATTTAACTGCCTCATACCTCTTCCTTGCACTATCATCTCTCTGCCTTTTTTTCTGATTTTTATTTTTTTATATAATGGATGTGTGTGTTGTTTGCATGCATTGTTATATGTGTGCTCATTGTGCTTTTCATCCTCTATTTTATATATATACTATAATATATGTATATATATGTGTATATGTATTTATAATATATGTGAGTGCTCAGGGTGATTATTGATTAATAATCTTCTTCTTTTTTTAATATAATATATGTGTACGCTCAATGTATATATTAAAAAATTTAGGTCACGCCTAGGCTGGGCTATCCCTTGGACGCCTCGCCCACGCCTCACACTTTTAATACATTGCTGTGACGTCAAATAAGCATAAGGTCTTTTTTTAGCGTGCTACAAACATTAATTTCCTGTGGATGACCACCATGCTAACATATGCAGAAAAAACTAGAAATGCAGTATACTTCAGAAGTATAATCAAATAATCAAAATATTCTGTTCACAAGTACAAGAAAGAGATACATACCACCAGTTCCTGAAGCAATGTCCGAAGGATATTTTCTAGCAATTGATTCTCATCTTGGACTAACTTTGTTTGTTTCTGTCATGATGAAATCAATTGGCCCAATTTTTATTGACCAAACAACAAAATCCAGAAAAAATAAAGATTTAAATATGTGATTAATGTACAATCAGGATATATGTGAAGAAAGCAATGCTCCCCTGAACACCAAGGATAAAGCCTAGAATCAAGTAAAGGACTCATTGGAAAATTAGAAATTGAAGTCTTTATCAGACAAAAGTAGCAAAAAAAAGTGTATCCAAATGTAGCAAACAGAAAGAGAATGAAATCCCAACCGTATTTCAGCCTTGAGAAGCAAAGCCATAAATAGCTAAGCATGCATTTACACAAGACTTAATCTTTGGGAAGCAAAAAATATAAATAAGAAGAACCCTGAACATGAAGGATCTATAGTTGTTACCTGAGGTTGTATAACTTGTTGAACTGTCTGAAGGGCAAACCTTTCAGGTGGACCGGGCTGCAATATGGCCGTCCTGAACACTTCCTGAGAATAAAAACAGAAAGAAAATTTAACCATACTTGACAGAGAAGACAAATAACAATCAAAATTATAACTGTAATGAAAATAAGACTAACCATGTTAAAGACTTCAACCAGAGTGCTGACACTGAAGCCAATGACAAACAGTCCGCTTTCCGCTCTGTCAAACAAAGCCTTCCCAAAAGCTCAATTAAAATGATTTCAAAAATATTCTGCAGCAGCAAAAATGAAAAGTATCGTCTAAAGAAATTAAACCGGCAGTGACATTTGGAACTGCATGGCAGAATGTAGAACAGGCAGAGACCCAGGAATGGAAAATGTGGAGGGATGAAATTCCAAGCCAATTTTCCTCGGTTAAAAATTATACAGTGCCCTTTGTTAATATGAGATTTCCCCAATTTTATAGATCAACGAATCAACAGACTTTACACTGAGAAAGAAGTTATTCAAAAACAGAACTCCATCGTTTCGTTGTCCATTTGAATCTTCAGCGAGTACTAATCTCACTTTGTTTTCACTTTTCAGAAGCTATTACAAATTGATTACAGTTGAAAATTTCGAATTCATCTGTTTGTAATGGCAACATCCCTAAATCCTCAATACGCAAATTCCTAAATTAGAGAACGAAGCGGAATTAAAAGTAGAAGAGGCACTAAACCTCTTACCCGGCAGAGGTCACGGCGGCGGGGCGAGTTATGAGGAGAGAGTCGTGCTTTACGTACGGCGGCGACCCGGGGAAGAAGAAGAAGTTGATGTTGTCTACTACTGTAAAATCCAGTCCCTCCTCTTTTTGCCGTCACGGGCTTCGCCAAATTATATGGGTGAACAAAAAGAGCTACATGTCGTTTTTTATTTTTGACGGAAATTTTTCGAGGGCACCATGTGGCAGTGGCAAGCCGATCCACTCGTCTCGACTCTCGAGTGGTGATTAATCCCACTTTGCAGGATGTGGTGACACTTCGCGGCCTTTACCAAAAAGAAAAAAATTACTTTTTACATTCGAGTTTGTTGATTAGTTTAATTTCTCCCTCTTATATATCATTTGTTGGTTATTTCACAAAAGGGGAATATTGTTTGCTATGGATAAAAAAAGAGTGGTTCAGGGTGAAAATGAGAAAAGTGATGAATTGAGTTGTTTTTTATTTTTATTATTAGAAAAAAAAAAAAAAGGACCAGTTTGTGGCTTTGACGGCAATCCACTTTTTTTGGAGCTGGAAAGAGTCACGTAGGCATTTCAGGCTTTCTCTGGCCACCATCTTGTGATTCATTAGCACTAAAAATCGAACTCATGACATGTCATGTAAAATAAAAATAACTTGTATATTATTAGTAGACGATTAATTTCTTATGCTCTAAAATATATAAGAAGTGAGAAACGACCCCATAGACTATAAATAAGATGGACGGGATTTAATTTTTATTAGTTTGGACTCGAACAAAGGACTCCAGTTCCTTAATAGTCTTCCAAAGATTCTCGAACACAATGATCTCATAGTTGATGGGGCCACTATAGATCGAAGAAGAATTGACAACCGCAATGGCAAGCTTTAAATTGGTTCCCTCCACTATTTAGAACTGTCCCCGAACTAACTTTTGCAACACCAGTTTTTTGTTATAAATCTTGTTGTACTTGGAGATAGCAAACTCCACGATCTTCCTCAAATGTGGGTCGCCCAAGTTGTCAATGGAGAAGTACCCACCCCTTTGTGAACGCTACTAGGGAGGGTAATTGTGCTCTTCTCCTCCTCCTACTCCATACGCGGTGGCAGCAACGGAAAGATACAACAAGACGGTGAGGACTAGGAGGAGGCAATTAAGGTGATACATGCTCATCGTTAGTTTCGTGTTTGTCTCGAGAAAAAATAGAAAAGTGAGAGAGAAACAAATGTCACATTAACTTGGAATGTAAACTACGTTTATAATGAATAACAATTCAATTGGAGGGCAAAAAGGAGTCCCTATTTTGTTATATGAAAAATATAAAGAAAAGAAACACTACACCATAATTAAGAGAATGACAAAAAAAATGACCAAAAAAATGAAAATTGTTGCAATCCTATTAGATTAGGAATGTGATTATGTAAATCCTATCATATATGGGATATCTCTTAGACTTGATATTATTATATTAGTGTTGTAATCCTATTAGGGTAAGGAATTTACCTTCCCTACTACTATAAATAAAGGCACAATAGGTAGCATAACACACATCTCACAATTACACATCACTCTCTTCTCGCTCTATTGCTACCGCACCCCTTCTCTCCATCCTTTATAAAGATTTAGTAAATTAAGCCAATAACAAAAATCAATTTCAAATAATAATGATATAGTAATTAGTTGCTTAAAATCATGTTCTTTGATTAATTGCATTGTTGAGTACATTCGATACGGATCAATTGGGCAACGTATTTAGTGACTTTTATTTCTTTCACATATTTAAAAAAGATATTATTTCTTTTGTTTTGTGGGTTTTAATGACTAAAAAGGAAAGACATGGAGGGTTTAACAAATAAACTTCAATTGTTTGTCTCTTGCCTTTAGTTCTTATATCGTTTTATTGGTTATTTCACAAACGAGAAAATTATTTGCTATCAAACGAAAAAGAGTGAGTAAAGGAGAATCTGAGAAAAGTAATGAAATTCAATTGTTTTCAAACTGTGTTTGTATTATGTTGTTTTTTCTTATTAGAAAAAAGAGGACTAGTTGGTGGCTTCGCCACGGCAATCCTTCATTTCAGAAGTCGGGAAGACTTACAGAGGTATTTCAACTTCTCTTTAGTCACCATCGTGTGATTAACCAGCACAAAAAATCGAACTCATAATGTCACATCCCCGCCGGTGGCGGATCACTTCCCCGCCCTGCTCCACCACCGTAGCACGATATTGTCCTGCTTTAGGCTTACCATTCCTTCACGATTTTGTTTTTGGGAACTCACGAGCAACTTCCCAGTGGGTTACCCATCATGGGATTGCTCTAGCCTCCTTCTCGCTTAACTTCGGAGTTCCTACAGAACCCGAAGCCAGTGAACTCCCAAAAGGCCTCGTGCTAGGTAGGGATGAGAATATACATTTAAGGATCACTCCCCTGGGCGATGTGGGATGTCACAATCCACCCCACTTAAGGGCTCGACGTCCTCGTCGGCACACCACGGCCAGGGTTAGGCTCTAATACCAATTTGTCACATCTTGGCCCGGAGCGGATCACTTCCCGGGCCCGCTCCACCACCGTAGCATGATATTGTCCTCTTTGGGCTTACCATTCCCTCACGATTTTGTTTTTGGGAACTCACGAGCAACTTCCTAGTGGGTTATCCATCATGGAATTGCTCTAGCCTCCTTCTCGCTTAACTTCGGAGTTCCTACGGAACCCAAAGCCAGTGACCTCCTAAAAGGCCTCGTGCTAGGTAGGAATGAGAATATACATTTAAGAATCACTCCCCTGAGCGATATGAGATGTCACACATAATGCATCATGTGAAAGTAACTTATATATTATTAGTTGATAATGCTCTAAAACATATAAGAAAGAAATGAGAAAAAGGTCTCCAGAAACCTTATAAATAAGGTGGACTGGATTTAAGTTTTATTAATTTGGACTCAAACAAAGGACTTCAGTTCCTTAATAGTCCTCCAAAGATTTTCGAACACAATGATCTCATAGTTGATTGGGCCGCTAAAGACCTTAGAAGAATTGAGAACCGTAATGATAAACTTGTAAATGGATCCCCCAGCTATTTGATACTGTCCCTGAACCAACTTCTGCAACACCAGTTTTTGGTCATGAATCTTGTTGTACTTGGAGATGGCGAACTCCGCGATATCCCTCAAACGTGGGTCAGACAAGTTGTTAAAGGAGAAATACCCACTTCTTAGACCAACTCCAATAGTGGGCTAAAAGCCAAATTACCCTCCAAAATTTCCCCCCAAACCCACTCCAACCCAAGGGGAAAATTTGGGCTAAATGCTAAATGCTAAACCAAGGCCAAATTCCCCCCAAAATTTAGCCCAGAAATCGGAGTGGACTTCACCCAATATTTATCAGAATTTAAATTTTTTTAGATTAAAATGTTCATAAAATTAATTTACGATAGTCTACATATTTATTTAAAAAAAGAATTTAATTTAACAAAAAAAAATAGCTTAAGTTCATTCTTTAATAATCATGGGTTAAAATTTTAGGTTAGAACAGTTGGAGCAGAAAAATTGTTTCTGAGTTAAAAGCTAAATTTTTCGGGCTAAAATATTTGGCTTTTAGCCTAATCATTGGAGATGGTCTTAGAGGAAGGTTCTTGGGATGGTAATGATGCTCTTCTCCACCTCCTACTCCATACGCGATGGCAGCAACGAAAATATACAATAAAGCAGTGAGGACTAGGATGAGGCAATTAGGGTGATACATGCTCATCGTTAGTTTTGTGTTTGTCTCGAGAAAAAATAGAATAGTGAGAGAGAAGCAAATGCCACATTAACTTGGAATGCAAACCACTTTTATAGTGAATACCAATAAATTGGAAGGCAAATAGGAGTCCATTTTTGTTATAAGAAAAACATAAAAAAATAAAATAAAACAAACGCTACACCATAACAAAGAGGATGAGCAAAATTGACCTTAAAATGAAAATCAATTTCAAATAATAATGATATAGTAATTACTTGCTTAAAATCATGTTCTTTTTTTATTTGCATTGTTGAGTATATTCGATACGGATCAATTGGGCAACATATATAGTGACTTTTATTTCTTTCGAATTAAAAAAATGATATTGCTTCTTTTGTTTTGAGGTTTTTAATGACTAAAAAGGAAAGGCATCGGATTTAACAAATAGCTTCAATTGTTTGTCTCTTGCCTTTAGGTGTAACATCCTATATTAACCAATGGAGAGGGGGTGATGTGCCTTATGGTACCGTTTGGTACGTGGGACAGGACGGAATAGAGTGGGACAAAGCGTTTCGTCCTACGTTTGGTGCGCCTAAAATGGGTGGAACGAGCTGTTCCACCGAACGAGTTTTGGGTGAATTTTCGTTCTACCTCACCCCCCTGAAACTACTCATTCCACATCCATGGAACACAAAATTATAACCTCTCCGTCTCCTTCTTCTTCCTCCTTGTTTCCATCCGAGGGCATTTTGTTCCAGCTCCGTTCCGTTCCATCCTGTCCCGTTCCGTCTACATACCAAACGATACCTATATGTACATGCTTACCTCCTATAACACGAGGTCTTTTGGGAACTCATTGACTTTGGATTCCATTGAAACTCTGAAGTTAAGCGAGTTTGGGCGAGAGCAATCCTATGATGGGTAACCCACTAGAAAGTTCTCATCTGAGTTCCAGAAACAAAACCGTGAGGGCGTGGCCGGGGCCAAAAGCAGACAATATCGTGCCACAGCGGAGCCGGTCCGAGATGTGACATCAGGTTTCCTCAAATTAGCTTTTGTTGTTTCAAAAGTTTGTTGAGCTTATTGTGGATCAGTGCCACTACCCTTCTATGCATCATTTACAAAAATTCAGCCCCTCCTCTTTTTGCCGTCATAGGCTTCACCAAATTATATAGACAAAACAAACCTGAACAAAAAGAAAGCTACATGTCGTTTTTTATATTTGCTGAAATTTTTACGAGAGCACTTTGTGGCCAGAGGCAGGCTAAACCTCGAGTGGAGATTAGTCCCACTTTGTGGGTATGGGGACACTTCGCAGTATTTAACCCAAAAAAAGACATTTAGATTTTATATTCAAGGTTGTTCATTAGTTTAATTTCTTCATGTTCTTATATCGTTTTGTTGGTTATTTTACAAAAGAGAAAATTGTTTGCTATCGATCGAAAAAGAGTGAGTAAAGGAGAATTTGAGGAAAAGTAATGAAATTGAGTTGTTTTTTCTTATTAGAAAAAAAGGACCAGTTGGTGGCCTTACAGGCAATATTTAAAAATAATATTGTTTCTTTTGTTTTGAGGTTTTTAATGACTAAAAAGGAAAGGCACAGGGTTTAACAAATTACTTCAATTGTTTGTCTCATGCCTTCAACTTTCCTCAAATTAGCTTCCACTGTTTCAAGAGTTTGTTAAGGTTCTTGTGGATCAATGTCACTACCCTTCTTTGCATCATGTACTAAAATCTAGTCTCTCCTCTTTTTGCTGTCACAAGCTTCACCAAATTATATTGTCAAAAACACCACTAAACAAAAAGAAAGCTACATGTTTTTTTTTTATATTTGCCGGAATTTTTACGTGAGCACTCTATTGCAAGAATCAAGCCGAACCTCAAGTGGAGATTAGTCCCACTTTTCAGGTATAAGGGCACTTCACGGCCTTTACCAAAAGAAACACATTTACTTTTTACATTCGAGGTTGTTAATTAGTTTAATTTCTTCCTGTTCTTATATCGTTTTGTTGGTTACTTCACAAAAGAGAATATTGTTTGCTATTGAACAAACAAGAGTGAGTAAAGGAGAATCTGAGAAGAGTAATGAAATTGAGTTGTTTTTTCTTATTTGAAAAAGATGACTAGTTGGTGGCTTCCCCACAACAATCCTTCCTTTCAGAAATTGGAAAGACTCACATAAGCATTTCAATCTCTCCTGACCACCATCGTGTGATTAGCCAGCGCTAGAAATCAAACTCAAAATGTATCATGTGAAAGTAACTTGAATATTATTAGTTGATTATGTTCTAAAACATATAAGAAAGAAGTAAGAAAGGACTCCAAAAACCTTATAAATAAGGTGGACTGGATTTAATTTTTATTAATTTGGACTCGAACAAAGGACTTTAGTTCCTTAATAGTCCTCCAAAAATTTTCGAACACAATAATCTCATAGTTGATTGGGCCGCTAAAGACCTTAGAAGAATTGAGAACTGTAATGACAAGCTTGTAATTGGTTCCCTCCGCTATTTGGAACTGTCCATGAACCAACTTTTGCAACAATAGTTTTTGGTCATGAATCTTGTTGTACTTGGAAATGGCGAACTCTGCGATCTCCCTCAAACGTGGGTCGTTCAAGTTGTCATAGGGGAAATACCCACCCCTTAGAGGAGGGTACTTGGGAGGGTAAAGGTGCCCTTCTCCTCCTCCCACTCCATACGCGGTGACAACAACGAAAAGATACAATAAGGCGGTGAGGAATAGGAGGAGGTAATTAGGGCGATATATGCTCATCATTAGTATCTTGTTTGTCTTGAGAAAAAAAAAAAAAAGAAAGTGAGAGAGAAACATATGCCACATTAACTTGGAATGCAAACTACTTTTATAGCAAATAACAATTAAATTGGAGGGCAAAAAGGAGTCCATTTTTGTTATAAGAAAAACATAAAGAAAAGAAACGCTACACCATAATTAAGAGGTGAGCAAAAACTCACCTAAAAATGAAAATTAATTTCAAATAATAATGATATAGTAACTACTTGTTTAAAATCAGGTTTTCTAATTAATTGCCTTCTTGAGTATATTTATGAATCTCACTAATTGGGCAACGTATATAGTGACTTTTATTTCTTTCAAATGTTTCCAAATCATATTTTTTTCTTTTGTTTTGACGTACGTGGTTGAACTCCGAGCACCAGCCGCCAGGGTGTCTAAAGTATTGAAGAAGAGTCTTTGATGAAGGTCGTACTCAATAAAATTGACCAAAATTCCAAGTGACCAAATTATTTAACATAGTTATAAAAGTCCATTCTGGTGGAGAGGCCTTAAGGGTCACTCCAAGCAGAACCAATTCGCGTTTGTGAATTATTTCTCAATCATATATTGAATGTAGCCTATGAACATCACGTCGTAAATTTTGTAATGAAGCACAGGTCATCACATATTTGACAAATTAATCAACCAAATTCTGATCGAAGTGGGTCATGACTCAGTAATATCATTTGTTTGAATATGTATGGTGCACCATCAGTCCTCCTCATGGCCTGTCAAAATATCTACCAAATTAAGTTCTTGCGTATGAGTAATCGGATTCGGCAACCAATTAATTAGCTGCTTCTAATCAATTATTTGGATCAAGTATTTCCAGGTAGAGTAAGAGCATAGAGAAAGAAAGATTAGTTTGTCAAAAATTAAGCATTAGCTGAACAAAACCATCCCGAATATGTGAGTGATAAGCTAATTTATTAGAACTGTGTATTCATTTTTTTACACTTAGAATTCTTCTTCTCGTAATTTTGAATAATTTAGTATAAAACATGAAAAATAATGGCAATGGTTAACAATTGCATATATATATAAATTAAAGTTAGGTAGCGGATGAATAAACTATTTCTGGCTTTAGACTTTACCCAAGAGAAAAGGATATTGTTTATTACGTAATCATGTTTGAAAACTAAACTGCTTAGATAATAATAAGAAGATGTCGATCAGTCGAGACTAAAAACAGTTCATTAAGCATCCATGTACATGGGATCCACCATTGGCCTTTACATGAAGATAACGAAAAGGAAATTGAGTGTGTTTCTTATTAATATAATTGTCCTTTTAACCACGATAATACAAAAAAAGTTAACAACAGTTATCAAAATGAATAGTTACTTTATTGTTATTGCTAGTGCAATAATGAGGTTGCGAATGAAAAAAGTTGACAAAAAGTAGTCACACCACAATGTGACTAGTACATTATAATTTTACTTTATTTTTTTCCGTTGATAACAACATTGTTACCAAGCACTCAAGCAGCAACAACCAAATAACTACTCATCTTTGTTATTCTTCACTTTTCCTGTTGTGCAAAGAGGTTCAAGGTGGCGGAAGAGAAGTGAGAAATGAGAACTTTTGTATATCTTCTACAAATACAAATAATAAATATGTAGCCAAACTAATACAAAGTTGGGAATCTCCTATTCAAATAAAAGATTCAGAATCTATATATACAAGCATCGATCCCGTGCATGCAACGCGCAATTATTGACCTTATACACTTAGAAGAAAGATTATATATATATCTTGTACAAGTACATTGAAAAGCGAACTCATGCAGTACTGTACTGTACTAAAAACGAACTTCCATTTCATCGAGTGGGCGCCGGCTGTTCATAAACCATTATAGTAACCACCATATGTGACATGAGCTCTAGGGAGGGGTACTCCTCTAGCTGCTGAAAATGCTTCATTCAATTTGGTTGCACGTTCAACAGCCTGCTTAATCCTCTGCATCCATCCAAAAATTAACAAAACTGGGATTAAATTATTATTGGTTCAACTCTAGTACAATTGACAATCCTAAAATGGGGCAAATAAACCTATAACAATGCATTTTGACGCCACACGGAAGATATTATTGTGCATGATTGAAACAGCATGTCGGGTTCAGTAATTTATAACCAATCACCGTCTTGTTTATATTATATAACTCATGTCGAGTTTAGTGTTTAATGACTAACTGGACATGTTAACGCATATTAGAAAACTAATCAGATTTGATAAAGAAAATTAATCAAACAAATTGTAATAAGTCAATGTTTTGGACGAGTGCCAATTTTTAATTAACTAAAAAGAAAGGGAAAAAGAAAACAAATTAAGAAATTAAAATAGCACTTATGTAATTAATTGGACTAATTATGTAGCTAAGAGCTAGAAGAAAAATTAAATTTGCTAACCTTGTTGTCATCAGTATAGATCTGGAAGCGATTCTGGTTGTGCTGATACTGTTTGTTCCTCTGATGGGCACCGAAAAAGATAATACAAATGGTAGCAGCAGCAAAACCAAAAGAGCAAATCGCTCCGATTCCTGTAAAACTCAGCTTCCAGATGTTGTTGTTGTTGTTGTTGTTGTTGCTGTTGTTGATCTCTTTGGTATCTTCTGATGACTCCAACAAGCTGTTTTGGTCAACAACTTTCGTCCTTGGAGAGGTGATTTCTTGACCTAAATTTTCATCAAACTGAAGCTTATCAGTTTGTTGATGCATAAACTTGGGTGATCTGCAGGTGGGAGACTTTGGGGAGTCCAATATTTTCATGTCGGCAAATTCATTTTCCCAAGTTTTCTTGAAGTAAACTTGGGACAGTTGTGTGTCTTGATCCACTTGGGAGACTTTGATGACTTGTTTTTCTTCTTCTTGTTCTTCTTGTGGGAGTGATGAGGCCTTGCCAAAGCTTGGAGGTAGTTCCAGTTGAATTGGAACAGGAACAAGCCTTGAATCAATCCCAGCTGGCGACGCCGATGGCGGTGGTGTTGGCGGTTGTGGTGGTGGTGTCTCGTGAATGACTTTTGACCTAGAACTGGGTGATGGGATTATGAAGTAGTTCATGTTGAAAACACTTTTTGAATTATCAGAAGAGGAGTATCGCTTGCTTGAGAAAATCCTCTTGTCTGCACTCTCTTCATGGAAATCAAGAAACGCATCGTCAGGGAGGTACTCCCACTCATCAAGATCCATCTCGTTTCCAAACAACAACAAAAAAAGAAATATTTTGGGATCAATGAATTTAGATGATCCAAAAAGGAGAAGGGTATTTCATCTATATATAATAAAATCGGGAAATATTTTTCAAAGTTGGGTACTGGTAATGTTGAATAATAATTGAATCAAAGAAGGTGGCTTTCATGGAGTTTTGTGGGGAGATTCTCACTGGACATGGGGATGGAGTGTGTCTTGTTGCTCTTGGAGTGAAAGATTGATCCACACCATTCAGCAAGCAAGATATTTGACACGGTTTGAATGAGGGGAGTGCTTATCCTTTCTAATAGTGACAAAGAGAAGGATGCATGGTGGTCCAAAAGGGGACCCACCAAAGAGAGAAAGCAAGGTTTGCCTCACCAGATGGGTTCGGTTTATATTTCTTTTCAATTGTTAATGGCTTTATTTTAAATTTAAAGTTTGATTACTATTGTGTAACTTGGGTTAGAGGTTAATTAATGTTCAAGGACCAAAGGATATTTCTTTTGATCTCCCTCCCTCCCTCCATGTGAAAGTTGCACACTTTCTGCTCAAGAGAAAGGAAATTAGAGAGCGACTGTCGGTTGCTTGTTCGAGTTCGCTTTGGATGACAATGATGCAAAAGCAAAAATTTTAAAAAAAATACACCAAACAAAGGGAGGCCCGTCCAACTGTCCATGGGATGGAATCTCTATTATTGGTTTCTTTCTTTCTTTTTTTTTTCTTAAGAAATATTAAGGAGATTCTCTTGAAAGTAAAATTTTTCATGGACAATTTTCATACTAATATTATAAAGTATTTTATCAAAAAGATAAGATAGCAAAAAGTTCATAAACAGTCTCACTTTGAGAGAGTCTCATCAACATTTCTTCTTTCTTTCCCTTACTATCTTCTTTTTTTTTTAATAAAAAAAATCCTAGATCAATGAAGAACGATCGAGTTTTACCATGTTCATAATCTTCTTCTGGATTGGTTGATTATCTTCCAAGTCTTATGACTGGTTAATCTCATGTGCATTTGCAGTTTGACATTCACACGACTTAACCACGATCACCATTAAAATGCTCATCTCCTTTGAGTACCTTTGCCGTTACAATTTGATACCAGTTTAGCGCACGCTGAACTCAGTGCAGACGATCTTGACCTTCATAGTGAACTAGACAACCTAGCCTTCAGGTTCTAGAACTAGGCTAAGAAGTGTTCATTCCTCAACCGTAGTCGCTCAAGCGCAGAAGTCAACAGAAAATTCGACACCACTACCACGCTATTCTACTCGCCCAACCGAGCTCGATTGCGAGTTGGCACGCCCGCATTCACCAAAAAGACATTAGCTCATAGTTACTCGACGGAGCTTGGTTTTCAAGCTGTTAACAGCTGCAAACGTAATGTCGTGGCGGAGACGGTAGATGATGAAGCAGAGTTCTTCGTGCGGGCAAGTCGTTCAATATGGAGTGTGATGTTTAAGCAACAAGTCGTGGATTCCATTAGGCAAATTAAGTTTACGAATGCCCAAAAAATGCAGAGCTCCTTACTCAACAAGCCCTCAATATGCCCAACTATTATCTGGAACATGATATTTCATACGTAACTGTAAGATTTAGATGATTAGTGAAAGCAAGATTATGGTCATGAACAATGAATCGAGACAAAGATAATATACTCACGTTCCACTGGTATAACTCCATACAGGTTCCGTCAGATGACGAGTAATTTACAAAAAGAAAGCTATTCTCAAATTTTCAATGCTGGTTTGTTTTCACTAAAAACACTCAACTCAATTCAGCTATCATCACCACCAGTAAAAATAAGAGGGAAACAAAGAGAGAGAGGACTACCTGCCCCGAGAGCATCACAGCAGCTTATGATCGATGATACACGTTAGTTGGAGATTTATACGCAAGTTTGTCTTGTACAAGATTTTAAGTACTGCATTTAAGATGACAATGACGACGATCGAGCAGATGAAGATTTGCCCAAGGAGACAGAAGTTAGGGAAGAAGCCCAAACCCTGGCATTCTTTGCTCCCTCGTGGAAGTTCCTCATCTTGCATAATCTCAGCTTGGTCCAAATCCTCCTAACGTCAACCATGGGGAGGATACGCCCCATACTTTGACTTGTCTCCCCAAATACTCCCAAGTTAAAATGGGGAACGTATAGGACCCAGAAAGCATGGAGGCGAGTCAATACCTTTGGGAATATATACAGAAGCACCCTCAAACAGAGAAACAATATGGCAAAAGCTAAATAGGGTTCCCTCCTTGATATCTCCCTGAGTGACATGTTACTCACTGACTGGATTAAAGATTTTTCACGAATATTTAAGCTGACTATTTGATCGTCATCAAAATATTGAACTGGTTTAAGTCCTGAAAGACACAAGGCATCAAGAACATATGCGGTAAGAAATAGTGCAAAAAATGGATGAGAAGGAAAAGAATACAATAGGTAAGCTTCCTGCTCCACATGCATGAATATTCTTCAATTTAAGAAAATTTTACCTGTGGTTTTCTGGTAAAACTGTGCAAGCGAGGAGAGACTTTTTGGACCATGATAACGCACCCTTGATGTCTGATTGACTATTAAAATCGAAGGGAAACTATGTATTCCATATCTTGAGAACACACTGCAATACAACACATCAAAGGCAGGTAAGGCAGCATGACGATGTAGCTAATGTTTTCAAAGAACAGATAATAATCTCCCCCATAAATATCTTACAGTAAATATCTCCCCCATTGCTGGAAGCGGTATGGTAATAACTATAAGAAAATGAACAAATTGCCTTCCAAGGCCATGGATATTATGCAGTTTTAACTAGAATAAATCTGTAGAATCTTCTTTGACAATTAGATCACAAAACATTATGAATGCACAGATGTTTTTTAAGAAACAAACAAATTACTCAGTAAATTTACACAGTTACACTTATATTTTCTTTTTCCTGAAATGAATGTTTGGCCTACAACATCAATAATTTAGCTTACCACAGATACAAATGCAAAAGAAGGAATCTTACGCAAAAATTAGATAGAGGACAAAAGTACACCAAGTTAAGCTTACCTCGGCAGGGCTGAAGATTGCTCAATGGCCAAATGTTCTACTTGAGGGAACATGAAGCTGAGCTTTTCAAATGTAGGATACATTGTGCGTGAAAATGGGCACCAGGAAGCATAAAAGAGCACTGCTGTATAATCAGTCCTCTGTTGCGATGCCAAAGCTCTGTCTAGGAAGTTTCCATCCACCTGCAAAAATAAAAATAATAAGCAACAACATTCAGAAGTCTCCATTTTTTAAAGAGAACAAGAATGTCATGCTAGTGGTGTATTCTTTCAAAACAATGTCATACTACCATCAGCTGATTATTATGACTCAATAAACGGATCCCCATTGCATTTAAAAGATGGATCATTTACTGTTCAAACAGATCGCTGTTGTTTTTCCCCAAGGCCTAAACCCTAGAGTCTAAACCGTATCCAAACTCTAAATTCAACTTACAAAAGCAGCAAACCTCGTTTACATCCCCTGGAAACGAAAAGTAAAACATCTATCAATGAATATGCACTCCAAATTCTTAAGGTATGCGGTTTTCATTCTAATACAGAAAACACTGTAAAGATTAATGGCACTTGCTGAGATGCATCCTTAGACAACAATAAAATTTCTGACCATATTTCTAATAAATATGGAGTTGCTTTGGAGCCTAGAATTTAGTCTCTTCCATAGATATTCAGGCACTGCTATGACCATGTGTACATAACCAGCCCCTATTTCTTCATATCACCACCACAATGCTCTTTTTGGATCCCCCTAAACACTTTACTTTAGCGGAACCAGCAATCCATATCCCTATCCCTAACACCTAGTTTCAAGACTATTGTACAGCAGTTTTCACTAAGACTATCAACCTCTAATCTACTTTACATATTATATTTATATATCATAATCTCTTTCATTACATAAACTTTTCAGCAATAATATAAACAATTAATAGCCAGTGTTTCACAACCTACTACTTTACAACCTCTAAAAAATAAGATGCTCCGATAAAAGCACAACAAAGGCATTCCAAATGTACTAAAACCACTGTAAGAGAATGCACTACTCAAGTTCCTTATGTGCCGCAAAATCATAAGTTACCGAGAGAGATCACTACATGACTTTAAGATTAATTTAATGTTGTAATGCTAACATTCTCACCAAATGTAGAAGCATACATGATCACAAAGTTCAGCACATTAAGTTTGATAAAGATGGTCCAAACATTACATCTAACTAAAGTAACCAACTTTCTTCTTCGCCTTTTATTTTGGGTGAACAATAAATTATTTTTTTTAATGAATATATAATCTGAAAACACGAGTCCCTTATATTAAACTAGTTCTAGTTTAACATATAGTGTGGCTGAGGATTGGGAGGTAAAAGGGGGAATGAAACAACTGCTGCATTTAATGCCAAATTAGAGAGAGTTTCAGTGCAAGGCAATAGTCTTGTTTTAGTGCAACCCCCAAATGATTCTATACATACAAGATATTCACATCATTTGTCGTAGGATTAATCAGATAATGCACCAACTTGAACCATAGCCACACACGACGACACACCCTACTTGTTGTAACTTATAATCATTTGCCATGCAGACGCATATCATTTGTGTTCTAGCTCCATCATGCAGCATAGCACGTTTTCCACCAAAACCCACCATTTACCAAAAACTATCTCAGCAGATTCTTCAAGGCAGCAAAACATATATGTAAGCACAAAAACTAATAGCTTACTCATACAAAGATTTACTTCATACCAAAGCCTCTTCACTGGATAACGCAATACTAACACCGCACTCCATGGAGTGACTAGACAGAAACGCTATCTAATAGGCGACCTAGCACTTTGACGGAGTTATATAACTTATATTCCCTTGAAGCCAATACATATTTGTACATTTCAGTAACAAAGCTATCTCAAATTTCTATCTTAAATTTCCTTCTTTAGCTCGTTGATCACAAATTCAGAAACTTAACGAACTTCATCATCCTAACAAAGACAAAATACATGGCATACGAAGTTTATCTGAAATCGTATTTCATCATTCTAACAAAGAAACAATGCATGGCATAACAACTATCATCTTGCAATTAAAACCTCGAAAACTGAAGTACCCAGCATCGAGAATCACCATTTCTGATTAAAAATCTAAGAAAAAAAAATTATATTCAGCCATCACCAACCCATAGGAAAAATAAAAATAAAAAAAATAAAAAAGAGATTTCCAATAATCAACAAAGTCAACAACAAAAGATACAGTAAATTAACAAATAAATGGATAATTAACGAGTTATGTAAGAAATTGGAAGGGTAAAACGTACCTTGAGGGGTGGATGGGGGGAGATCCAGATGGGGCATTGAGATTGAAGGCTGTACCGGAAGAAATCGGAGTCGTGAGGGCATAAAACAGAAGACGAAGAAACTAATCGTAGCGAAGTTGCCAAGGCAGCGATACACAAAAAGATTACAGATTTATCCATAGACGATGAACAACAATAACCAGTCCAATCGGCGAACACGAGAAGAAGAAGAAGGGGAAAAGAAGGCTAAGAGAAGAGAATACACAGGTGAGAGAAGGGCAAAATTGGAAAAAATGAAAACCAAGAAAAGGGTATGAGTTTTTACGAGAAACAAAATCTGGGATTCGAAGAAATGCAGGAAAAGAAAAGGGTGAGAAATTTTGGGGTTGGAGTTGGTGGTGGTGGTGACTGGTGTTAGAATTTTACCCGCATTCCTTCTAACAAAAATATCTTGGAAAAAAAAAACAGAGAGAGGAAAAGTAGCTCTCAAAATTGAAAATTCTCTGTATCCTCCTTCCTCCACGCGGCGGCGGCCTCGTGTGTGAATAAAAATGGTGCTCAAAATTAAAACCAGACTAATGAGATGATATATTTAAAATAAAAAAAAAAAACATTAGAGTCAATTACATTTTTAATAATTAAATAGAGCCAATTAAATTATTAATATCTTGAATTTTTTTCTCTATCTTTTCAATGTAAGTCTTGAATATGGAAAGTCCATGAGTTTTATTTTATTTTTTTCCTAAACAAATAATATTATGTACGTTACGAGAGTGAGAGAGTATACTAAAATGATATTATATACATTACGAGAGCGAGAGAGTATAATAATAAGTCTCATAATAAGTTAAGAGTAATGTTATTCATACCATATTTTTATGAGAACTTTAATGAAAAGCTCCTGCTACTATTTATTTTAATGAAAAACCACATTTCTACCTCATATTTTTTATTCATGCTATGTTTTAATTAGATGGTTAAATTGATAATTTCATAAGATTTTGGTTGATAATGAGTGTTTTATTAATTAACATAAATTAGTTATGTGTGGTTTGTTAAAAAAAACAAAAAAGTTATGTGTGGAGAGTATAATTGTATTTTCATGCATTTTTTGGTTGCCAAGAGATACCCTTAATAAAGTAACTAAGTCCAACCCAAAATCCAATTGCGGGTAATTGAAATTGAGCCCAATACCATGTCATAAAAAGCCCGAAACAAGACGCGGCAGCCGCGTTTCTTTTCTTCTTCCTTCACTTCATACGGTGTTCTTCCGTTGATGCTGTTGCTGTGCGTTGCAGAGAGAGAAGAGAGAGAGAGAGAGAGAGAGAGAGAAGAGAAAGACGGAATTAGGGCTTTTGGGGAGGATGGAGTTGATAGCAGAAAAGGAGTCGAACCACAATAACAATGAGATCAACAACAACAACAACGTCACCAGTTACGCGCAAGCACTCTTAGACTCTCACGATAATCATCCCAACGAATCCGATGAAGTTCGTGAATGCCATGCTCGCGACCTCAAAGCTGGCCTCCATCCTCTCAAGGTCCCCTCTCTCTCTCTCTCCCTCTCTCCCTCTCTACTCTCCCCCTTTCTCTCTGTATATATATGTGTGTATGTATAGGGTTTAGATTGATTGACCTAGAGAGATTCGCTCATCTATATAAATTTGTGGTCTTTCATTAGTGAATTGCTTCTCAGTGAGCTGACTTTATTATGATTAAACTGTTAATCCTCTAAGTTGAGCTGAATGATTTGGCTTGCTGCAGATTATCTATCTTTGAGTCAGTTTAATTTGATCTCCGTCTTTTGTTCTTGTCAATTTTGTAAAACGATACCGGGTTTCGTTGATTCACTTTGTCTACTGTGGGTCTTTCACATGCCCAAGTTGTGTTCCTCCATTTTTCTGTTTGAAATGCAGGTTCCAATTGGTAATCTTTGTGTCCTTGTAGCACTTACTTTTGTTATGTTTTTATCATTAGCACAAGTTCGTATATTGGTACACTCGCCGAACTCCAGGAATCCGGAGCCAGACATCATATGAAGACAATATAAAGAAAATTGTCGACTTCAGTACGGTATAACATCTACCTTAATTTCTGCCGGAGGAAATGTGATTGAGTCTAATCGTTTCTTTTTGTTGACTTCTTGTTGCTTGGATAACATAAGGTTGAAGGTTTTTGGGTCAGTTATTGCCACCTAGCCCGACCTTCTTCTTTGCCTAGTCCAACAGACTTGCATCTTTTCAAGGATGGAATTCGCCCTCTCTGGGAGGTAAATATCTGAAACCTGACTTTCATTTTCCTCTTTCTAATCACTGGCTAGTTTTGCTTCTTATTCCTTCTTACAGAATGCAAGTGTTCAGAGATGTTAAACTTTTTAAATGACAGAATTAGTGTGTACTTTTTTGTTTTTCAGGACTCTGCTAATTGCAACGGTGGCAAATGGATAATACGATTCAAAAAGGCTGTGTCGGGACGTTTTTGGGAGGACCTGGTAAGGATAAAAACTGGAATTTCTCTCTTTGTTTTGGTCTTGTGCAATTTCCAGGCCATACTATCAGTTGATGGTGTTGTTTCATTTTTAAAATTCTGAAAAAATTATCCTACTGGAAGCTTAAGTGGCTTCTAGTAGGAAATTCTCACATTTTCTAAACTTTTGGAAGAGTCGTCTAATTTTCCTATACATGTTGCCTTTCTGAAGATTTATGCCTGCAATACACAGTAATCATGATTATTGGCAAATTATAGTATTCCATCTTTTGTCTTGTGTGCTGCAGAATTTGTTTGAATTGATACCTTGTTGCATATACATTTGACATGAAGTGAAAGTTCTGTAAAAATTGTGAAAAACTCTAATTTATCAAGGTTAAGGGTGTCAGTATAACTTACTATTCTGCATTGCATCTGTTTTACTATAGTTCTTTTCTTACCAACTGTAGGGATGAAAAATAGGTACTAAGGGAATACATCGGTAGTCCAGATTTATCAAAGTATTGGTGAAAACATATAGTAAAAGTTACAAAAATGAAGCTTTTGTAAAAATACATAAATTTTGAATGAAGCTTTAAGAGATGCTAATTAATGCACTGATTAAACTTGTAGGCTTTGTATATCCATATATGTTGAGCTCAACAGGATCAAGAAGCCCACTTGGGTCAAGACCAAGAAGCTCTTGTTTTGCACATCACATAGGAGGACTGAGATTTTGGTGAATATTCATCAAATTTGTGGTCCTCTTTCACTGCTATGCTGGGAAGTTTTTTTGCCTCAGCGTTGACATATACTGATACTTCTCTTTATCTCGGTGTCTTATGGCCTAAATGTCAGTGATACCTTCGAAGAATATATCATCCACCCCATATAGTTGGTAGCACCCTAAAAAGTCTGAAATTTGAAAGATTGGCTTCACTTGGATATACACAACTAACTTCGAATCCATACAGGTTTTATTACCTGGTTCGCCAAAAAGAAACCATATGTTTTTCTTAGAGTTGCTTATCTTGTTTCGGACCTATTAAGGCGTTAAATTTACAGTTCTTGGTTGTGGAATATTAAATGGGAATTTAATTACGAATTACCACAGTGGAGTTCACTTATTAGTCCAACTCTTACAAGCAATGCATTTTTTTGTCCTTGTTGAGACCCTGTTTAGAATAGATGTTAGCCATGTAGTAATTTGGAAGCTGTTTTTGTATTTTCTGTCAGGTTTCAAAGTATTTGCACTGATGTGCTCATAATGAAGTAGGGGTTTATTTTTAATTTGGCTAATAAGTTACTTTCTGGATTACGTAGCTTAAAATACTACGCTGCGTTCTCTATTCATTGGTACCTTGTCTCATTGATTTTGTTGAGTAATGAAAATCTTTCTGCAATTCAAGTGATGCTTCCAGTTGTTTTTTACTGATCTAAGAAGGCAATATTCTGGCAGCTTCAGGTGCGGGGTCCTGTTTGGCAGGATCCCAGATCGTAAGAACAGCACTTTACACTTTTATGGCAATGGGTTGATGCTTTTAGGTTTAGGTTTCAACTCTTGGGGGTCGTTTGTTACCCAGAACCTTAGCATTAAAGCCTAAACCCTGAATCACACATGTTGGCATCTTTTCTGAAGTACACTTCCTAATCTCTGGATGCTGTCTGAATGGAGCCTATAGAAGTATATACAAATGCCTGGACGTGCTTGACATATTAATGCATATACATGTGTTTATATGAGAGTGTTTCTATTATAGTGTTTTACTGCTAATTTAATGTGGCTTTCTCTTATGTTTTGTAAATTGAGATATTTGGGGGTATTTGAACGTGGTATATCCTCATTAGAGGAGAGATGTGTATACTAGAACTTATTTCTGCGCCTACTTACATGTTATGCACAGGTTCTTGCCTTGGTGGGTGACCAGCTTGATTATGGAGAGAACATATGCGGTGCGGTACTAAGCATCAGATTCAACGAGGATATATTGAGTGTCTGGAACCGGAATGCTTCTGATCATCAGGTTGGTAATTTATTGCAATTTGCTGCTTGTGTGACTAATCTTTCTCTGTGTGTGTGTGTGTGTGTGTAGTGTAATCTGTTGACCTTGCCTTTGTTGACCAGGCTGTAATGGCTTTAAGAGATGCGATCAAGCGGAACTTGAAGCTTCCACACAGCTATCTCATGGAATACAAGCCACATGATGCTTCGCTGCGCGACAATTCATCTTACAGAAACACATGGTTGAGGGGCTAGATTGATGCCACCAGATAAGAGCACTAGTTTCAGAAAAGCTTTCTGGAAGGCGACTGATGCACAAGCCACGACCAGAATCGGTAAAATTCTTGCATGACGAAAAGGAGATGTGCAAAGTCTGGAGACTTTATAATGGGTGGCAATCTGTACCTGAGTATATCTGTACTAAATTTACTGATGGATTATCAAACAAATTACTGGCTTTATCAAACAGATCTTTCCAATTTGTTATTGTTGTTCATGCTTCCTTTAATCTGTCTACGTCGGATTTATGGGAGCATTTTTGCTCGTCATAATAAACTATGGTGTATGTTTACCATCACCTTCAAAGCTTGACTTCTGTACACTAGCATAACTAAGGTTAAATATTTATTTAAAATAATAAAAAATTAAAATGCTTCTCATCCAATGTATTAAAAACCCCAGCTTGACATCTGTCAACTAACATAACCGTGAACTCATGAAGAAAAATATGCGGGAAGAATTTCTAATATAGACGGATGCTTTAATATTTGAGAGTTTTGAGTTTTTTCGAGGCAGTATATGTGGACCAACTAGCTATAAGTCTAATGATGTTTCTATTATAAACTTTCAAAAGAGATCACAAGTTGGAATATCCCGATTGAGAGGCAAATTGATTCATTAACAATTCAATGACGACTTAACCTCTGACGCTACCCTTCATTTTCCCTCACTTTTATTAATATTTACACACTATTTCTTATAAGACTACTTGACTATACAACAGAGTAATTAGCTCATAAGCAAACACGCGCACATCCATTTGAAGCAATTAGTCGGCTTATTTCCGGCGCAATTTTCTTAATACAATTTCTATATATGTATGTGTATTGTACTATTATACCATACAATATTAATTTCTTAAAATCCGCACCACATCATCTGAATATGTCAACCTCTTTATTTTATTACGTACCACAAATATGCATGCATGTACCGTATAGAGTATAACTACCCCTTCACTCTTCCAACTTTTCTCCATTCTCATTTATTCGACTTTCATCACTTGCAAAAATGGTGGAGGTTACAAGTTGTTGCTTTTGCAGATTAGTTGTAGTATTCACGATTCTATACATTTTACACCAGTCCTCAGTTGCTGAGAGTTCATTGGTTTACGACGTTCGAGGTTTTGGAGCTAAACCTAATGGTGTAACGGATTCCACACAAGCGTTTCTCAATGCATGGGGTGCAGCATGTGCCTCCAACGATTCCCACTACGATAAGTGTACCTAAAGCAGGTACTTGCTTCCCTCTGCTATGGTGTTTAAAGGTGACAAATGCAAAAACACTCGCATTACTTTCCGGGTCGATGGAACATTGATGGCTTCCTCTGATTACCCAGTCCTAGGCCGAGATAGCAACTGGCTCAGTTTTGTTCGAGTGACAGGCATCTCCATCGTGGGAGGCACACTTGATGCCAAAGGTACCTCTTTGTGGGCTTGCAAGTTAGCTGGAGGAAGCACCGACTGTCCCAACGGAGCCACGGTTAGTAATTTTACTTTCAGATTTCCAGAGACTCTTTTGTCTTGTTCATTCCTTTTATTAAGAATCAATCGGACTAATGCTGGTCCAACTTATAATTCTCTATTGTTTGCGGTTGGATCGCAGAGTCTGTGATTTACTAACTCGAAAAACATAAGCATCAAGGGATTGACGTCATTGAACAGCCAGATATTCCACATTGTGATAAACGGGTGCCAAGATGTTGAGATTGAAGGCATCACGGTGAATGCCGCCGGAAATAGCCCCAACACTGATGGCATCCACGTCCAATTATCAAGAAGTGTGGCAATCTTCAACACCTCCATCAAAACTGGGGATGATTGTGTCTCCATTGGCCCTGGCACCAAGGACTTGTGGATCGAGCAAATATCATGTGGACCTGGCCATGGCATAAGGTTATATATATCCGTTTTTCTTTAAACGATTTAATTGTTGATATGGTGCCAATAAGATTATGCGTTGATAACCAAATGTATTGATAATTCCAAATGTGTCGATACCAGATCCATCATTATTGTATTGCAATATGCGATAATTAAACCCCTTAGTACGTAGTTAATAAATTGGTGTTGACTTATGCATGCATGCATGTGGTGATCCTTTGCTGTATAGGGAGTTCGGCCAAAGACTTTGAAGAGGAAGGAGTTCAAAACGTGTCGATTAAGAAAGCAGTTTTGAAGGGTACCACAAATGGCTTGAGGATTAAGTCTTGGGCTAGACCTAGCATATTCAAAGGATCCAGTTCCTTGATGCTGTAATGCTTAATGTCAAAAACCCCATTCTAATTGACCAAAATTACTGCCCAGGCAAGGCAACATCGACTGCCCTGTTCAGGTAATAAACGTCCATCGCACATCATGAGTGTAGCCAAATAGGTTTTGTGCATCAAAGTTTGATTCCCTTGAATCTCTTCAACGGTTTTAAGGTTAGATTAATTAGAATATCGCTGGCATAAAAACATCACTTTTTATCCTGATGCAATGTATTACAGGGATCAGGTGTGAGAGTAAGCGACGTATTGTACCGGAACATCAGCAACAGCAGTTGCAATAAAATTTGACTGTAGCCCATCAAATCCATGCAGTGGGTTAAGACTTGAAAGTGACTTTGACTTACCGGAACAAAATGGTTCAATCACATTGTATCAATGTAAATGTAAACACTTCTGGCATTGTTCATCCAGATGCTTGTTTGTAATATTCAAAAACCAAATTAACTAGGCATCTAGTACTTTATCGGAGGATGATTGGAACTAAAAACTAAGAACGAAATGGTTACCAAAGACCCCTAAATTATACTTCTTGTCCCCAAAGTTTCATCTCATATACCCCTAGAATATTATCATAACATGCACAAGGAACGCTGAACACAAAGGAGGAAAAAGAAAGGACTAAACCACATTTATTAGGTTGTTTGCTTTCTGTTCTGTAAGCAATTCTTCTTTTCAAACAGATGACTTAAGGCCAATGATACCTGTCGAAAATCAATATTACCAATATTAGGAAGTGGTGTTGCAGACGAAAAGGGGGAAGGGGAGAAAAAAGAGCGAAAATAGAGGAATGACGAAAAACAGTTTGCCGGACCCTACTGCTGAATTTGATATAAACAATTTGTGAGCAACAGCAAATGGCTAAAGAAGTGAATACATACCACATCCAACTCTTGCTCCTGCGTTCCCAGTAGTCTTGCTAAGTTCATGTCCACCTGTTCAATCAGGGATATATAGACATTGGGTTAAAACATCGATGATATCACTCTTGTGCGGAGATGAATCAGAGATCAACCCACAGCACTGTCATTTGCACTAAAAACGGAATTATGAAATAACGGAAGATGCCAAAAGGTAAAGTCGCCAGTTTTTCTGTTAAAACTTAAGGTCACAATTAAGTCCCAAAAGGTATGCAAGAAAAATTATTTCTCAAGTATGAAGGGCTACTGAGACAACAATTTCTAATTTGAATAACAAAAGGTGGAAGAGATCTTCTTGGAGTGTTCAGTGATTGGCACAAACCTTACAAAAGTGAAAGAAAAATTTCACAGCAAAAGAATAACCATAATTGAGTCTTAATTATCGTGAGATTGTCGTCTCCATGATATAAGCTCAAGAAGATGCTTTGCAAAATCATAAAGCACATTCATGTTTATTACAGTATCTCCAATAGCCTTATAGGGTTAACGACTTCAAAATTAATAATTTTGAAAAACCTTATAAAGTCTCATAAGATTTTAATTCCATGAAAAGAAATTCATTGCAGTTTTGCACTTAGAAAGTGTAGTAAAATCAGTGGCTGGTCAAGTGCCAATTGATACTGATAATTCAGATTCAAAAACTTGAGTGATCAAGTAATATGCACAGTTTCTCTGATGAATTAAAACTTCACCTCTTCCCTTAAAAACAAAAAACAAAGTGATCGTCCATTAGAAGCAAGAAGTGACAAGAAATTTATAATCAAGGGCTAGATGCCTCAAAATCATATTGTGTACCATGTCCAATCCCTTTTGAGCGAAATAATCATGGAATAGGTAAACTTAATGCTTTTGTGACGAATCATCAAAGAAGATACCAAACTTCACAAAGAGGTTGTAGTAGCCTAAACGTGATAAACAAACAATTTGCCAACCAGATTTGACACACTCACCTTTACCAAGATCATCAGGATCAGCGTGCACTACAACTGCTCGCCCAAGAATCGAATTAGGTCCGCTTAGTGGAATCTAAGATTGATATCAAGATATTATAAATTAGAATATGAACAGCAATCCAAGGACATGTGAATTATGAATAATCTTTAGCTGCCGATAAGCCTATGACATGCACATACATGCGCTTCTTCTACCAATTCAATCCTTTATCCATAGAATAAAGTTAAAGAGTATCTAGGCCTACATAGTTCTTCATATTCACATTTCGACTTTTATAAAAGGGAAAGAATTGTTACCTGCCAGTCCTGGAGAGAAACCTCAGCAACTCCTGCAGAGTGAGTGCGAGCGCAACTTTAGTAGAACGCTGAATTTATTACACACAGAAAAGAAAAGCAATACTTTTTCGTAGTTGTTCATACCATCTGGGCCGGCAACAATGTTACCCAAATCGCCGGCGTGACGCTCCTTATCTGAAGGAGCTCCATGCTCCTTCTTCAGTGGATTAAAATGAGGTCCTTAAACATCAAAGATTAAAAATTTGAAAAGTCCAAACCAGAAACCACCCACCAACGAAAACAAAGAGTAGGAATCAAGTAAAACCCATTAAAGAAGCAAGAACCAAGTCCTAGATGCAATGAAAAATTACATTAATAGAAGAATTTAAGCTGAAATTAACAGAGGGAGATAGAGATACCAGTGGAATTGCAACCATTGGAGGTATCACCAAGAGCATGGATATGGAAACCATGAAGGCCAGGAGAGAGGCCACTAATCCTCCCCTGTATGTGTGTAGGCCCTCCTGTTCATCATTCAGTTGATTTCCGGTGAGACAGTAGGAAAAAAGAGAAAGAGAGAGATAAGAGAGAGACCGTTGGATGCCTGAAGGAAATGAAGGGAGCCTCGGACGTTGGAATCTCCGGTGACAAGAGCCACTGCTTTCACACTAGCCATTTGATTTCCTCCCCTGCTTCCGCTGCCCCTTATGCCGCTATTCAATTTTTCAATCTCTCATATCTTTTTTATTTTATTTTATTTTTTTTCAGGCTTTTCAGCTCCCATGCTGCTATCTATGTGATAAAACTAAATGATTGAATTATTAGTTTTTTTTGCAAATGATATATTTTGCTAGATTAGTCACATACGGAATTTAAACACACTTCATCATGTAATAGCTCAACATATTTCTATCACTGTGGTAAAATGTCACTTGCAATTGAATTATTAGTTAAACATTAATTAACATGTTTATATTTGATTGATAATATATCATTTAATTTGTAAATTTAATTTAAAATTCTAACCTCTCTAACATTACCCTTCCACATTATATGCAATTTTAACCATTCAAATTTTTATTATTTCCTGGATAATAAGAAGGTGGATCATCCCAAAAATTAGTGGAAAAGGATCCTCGTCGAATCATTTTCCTAGGAATCCTAATGATCTTATAATCGTATCTGTTCGTTGTATATCGTGTGGTCAGAAATTATTTAAAATTTAAAATTTTAAATGGAGTTTTAACGAAGCACTTCTGGTACTGTTCACTTTTAACGAAAAACCATATTTTTACCTTTCTCTGCTATTATTCACTACATTTTTATTTGTAATTTTTCATTAAAACTAAAGTTTTTTTTGAACTTTTTCATTAGTTTTTCTAATTTAAATTTTAAATATAAATAATACTTATTAAAAACTGATTGCACGATATACGATAAATAAACACAATTACTCAATTTCTAGGATTCTTAAGAAAAGTCCTCGCTAGATCCTTTTCAAGTACTATTACACTAATAATTTGTTGGTGCATGAACCTTCTTTTCCCTACACCTTTTCATAGCACATGATGCGGTCATGAGTCACATCTATGGTATCCATCTAGCACAAGACTGGGCTTAGCCGATTAAGTGAGAATCTCTAAGTTCAATTTTATTATTTTATAATATATAATGTAGAATATTCCAATCTTATGAGTGATGAACTTAATATTAATTTATTCTTCAAAATTTTTACTGTAAATGCTAAATAGATCGTATCAAACAAAAATCATAGAAATAATACAAAGTTTAAATTAGAAAATAGTTTTTGAATTTTGATTTGTTACATATAAGTGAAGGGGTGGGTGCAGATCTAGAACCACTAATTATTTACTTTACCAAAAATAGCTAATAATTGATTATAACTTTTTACCAAAAAACAACCAAACAACCAATAATTTATTCAACAACTAAAAATAAATAATCATTTCAGTGGTTCCTCTGTATTGTTTCTTCTTCTTCCCGTATTTCTTTCCTGTGTTGTTTCTCTGTGCTTGTAATTGGAGAGTGAGAGAGAAAGATGAGGGAGATAATAAGCTTACACATCGGACAGGCAGGGATCCAAGTTGGGAATGCGTGCTGGGAGCTCTACTGCCTTGAACATGGCATTCAGCCTGATGGTATGATGCCCAGGTATGTACATCTCTCTCTCTCTCTCTCTCTCTCACAAACACACACCCCCTGCGTTTCTATGATTTTTTTTTTTTTTAATTTGAATCCATTCCTGTGAAAAACCACTCTTTTTTATTGAAGTATTAGTTTTTGGGTTTTGATATTCAATTCAATATGGAAATTGGGTTTGGGATATTGTTGATGAAATTGGGAATTGGGTCATGTTTATGTTCAACAAATCTAGCAGATCAGAATTGGATTAACTTAAATGCAACATGGTTTCTTGCTACTTCATTCATGAAAACTAAAATGCGGAGAGTTTCGTAATTCACCATAATTTGTGATTGAGATCAATTCTTTTTACCTCCTTTGATCCGTATTATCGTTGCGTTTTCAATTTAGAGGAACCTTGATTGTATTCTGGTGTTAATCGATGAGGAAAAAAAAATTCGCCTTGTAATTTAGCTTCCTGTCTAGATTTGGAATGTTGGATTTTGTCTTTCTTGGAATTTCAGTCATGTTTTGCCTCTTTGTGCTAATATTTTTGCCTCTTCTCTGGTGAGATCAAACTAGCAATCGCGGTGGCTTGATGCAAACTGTCTTGTCATTCAATCTGTTATATGAACATATGCAATGTGCTGATTTCATATTTACTCTTTTCCTTTCTTAATTGAAACTCAGACGCCCTCGTCTGTCGCTAATGTAGAACTATCTGATTTTATTGATACCTTTCCTATGCAATTCCCTACTGGGGAATCAGAATATTTGAATTGGCAAAAATTTCTAGAATTTATGTACCCAAAAAAATCCAAGGTAGTAGGTATGTAACACATTTTACCTCCTCATAGCTTGGTTATGCAAGTTATTTTTCATTCTTTCCAATGCACTTGTATGAACTTGTCTGTGCGTTCACATCTCCCTTTTGTGGGTTCCTGTGCCACGTATATCCATAACTGGTATTTGGCGGGGTTGTGAATAGGAATATAGTTTTGATGTTTAGAACAACTCCTTTTCATTTTGTTTTGTTGTATTTCTTCTTTGATATGTGGACTAGTTCATTGGGTAGTTACTTAGTTACCGCAAAGTTCTTATAATCCCTTGTACCTGTGTATAAGGATGGATTATTAACTTTTAATTGTATTTGTGTGAATGCAGTGACACCTCTGTCGGCGCTGCAACCGATTCTTTTAACACCTTCTTCAGCGAAACTGGTTCTGGAAATCATGTGCCCAGAGCCATATTTGTTGATCTTGAACCGACGGTTATTGATGAAGTCAGGACTGGGACTTACAGACAACTTTTTCATCCCGAGCAACTTATTTCTGGCAAAGAAGATGCTGCGAACAATTTTGCCCGAGGACACTACACAGGTATAATTATGTATATTGCACTGTCCAACTGGCATTTCCATCTATTACTTTAGTTATAACTGGTTTTCTGAATGCTACAGTGGGGAAGGACATTGTGGACCTATGCCTTGACAGGGTAAGAAAATTAGCTGATAATTGCACAGGCCTGCAAGGGTTTTTGGTATTTAACGCTGTTGGTGGTGGCACTGGTTCTGGTTTGGGTTCCTTACTTCTCGAACGATTGTCTCTTGATTATGGAAAGAAGTCAAAGCTCGGTTTCACGATTTATCCTTCTCCTCAGGTACATTACTTAGAAAAGTTCAGGATATGGTAATTGGATAGATCTTAACTGCTAAAACTAGTATTTGTGAACACTTGTCTAACTCGTCTTTCTTCTCTAAATTTTGTATGCTGTACCTGTTTCAATGGTTTACTGCAACAAATTAGTTCTGCTACCTCAACAAGCAAAACTAATATAAGAAGCACAGGAGTAAATCTGATAAAAAAGCTAGTCTAAAATTATAAGAGACATGTTTATTCTTACCAGAAGGGCATCAGAAATGATGGTCAGAAAGATTCTCAGAACCTAGACAAGATGACTTCTTTGAGAATACAAAATTTTTAGTGGCTTGCATTCGGTTAATGTTCACATTTTTTAATATTTTTTTCCATCTGATTCTACTTAATGGTTTTTCAGTTCTTAATGTAAAAATATGCACGCCAAGTCCGAAACTAGATATTACATCTGGAGAGACAACAATAGTGGTGTGCGGAAACTTAGGAAATATTGCTGTTTGAGAATAAAATCTTTTGAAGGTTCTCCTTTTCATCTGCTTCCACATAATAGCTCTCTTAATTTTCTTGAACCATTCATGTGCGACTGTCTACAGAAACTAATCTTAAAATGTGCAGGTCTCCACTGCTGTGGTAGAACCTTATAATAGCGTGCTCTCCACACATTCTCTCCTTGAACATACAGACGTGGCTGTGCTTCTGGACAATGAAGCCATTTATGATATCTGTAGGAGATCTTTAGACATTGAAAGGCCAACCTACACCAACTTGAATCGTTTAATATCCCAAACAATATCTTCTTTGACAACTTCATTGAGGTTTGACGGTGCCATTAATGTGGACATTACGGAGTTTCAAACTAATCTGGTTCCATATCCTCGTATCCACTTTATGCTTTCATCTTATGCCCCTGTAATCTCTGCTGCAAAGGCCTACCATGAGCAACTGTCAGTTCCTGAGATCACAAGTTCTGTATTTGAGCCCTCAAGTATGATGGCCAAGTGTGATCCAAGGCATGGGAAGTACATGGCATGCTGCTTGATGTACCGTGGTGACGTTGTACCGAAGGATGTAAATGCTGCTGTAGCTACCATTAAGACAAAGCGGACAGTTCAGTTTGTGGACTGGTGAGTAGACATTCCATGCATCTAATTTCGTTAAAATATAAGCCTAAATAGTATTCGCACAGAAATTGATGAGATGGACGTTACTTTATTATTGATTTCAGTATTTCAGTCCTTGTAGTTCAAGCAATGGCAATGACGTTTATTTATGGTCATACATGTTAAGCTTAGGCTGTATTAATGCTGACATCTTCTTAGTATATCTCTAACACGTTTGTGGGTTAAAACATGTTTTTGATATCATACTCTCATTGTGATTGTGTATACATTAATTTCGTATGCACTGGTAGTGATATTAATGGTAGGAAACCCTTGTTTGTAGACAAACTGGATTCAAAATAGCCGGCTTAAAAGGAAGGATGCTGGGGTGTTCGTTGCAGATTATTTGACTTCATAAACTATTTTTTTGTTGTCCCTTGTGTTTATCTGAATGGTTGCTCTATATGGATACTTTCAGGTGCCCAACTGGTTTCAAATGCGGTATTAACTACCAGCCCCCGACAGTTGTACCAGGTGGTGATCTTGCCAAGGTGCAACGAGCAGTTTGTATGATAAGCAACAACACTGCAGTAGCTGAGGTCTTCTCCCGAATTGACCATAAATTTGACCTTATGTATTCCAAGCGGGCATTTGTGCATTGGTATGTAGGTGAAGGGATGGAGGAAGGTGAATTCTCAGAAGCCCGTGAGGATCTTGCTGCTCTTGAAAAAGACTATGAGGAAGTTGGGGCGGAAGGCGCTGATGATGAAGAGGAAGGGGAAGATTACTAAACCATAATACGTTGGGATTCCCTTCAGTAGCTATCTGTCTATCCTGCTAGACCTCTCCATTATTTTGTTTCTTATCTAGCTTTGCATTTTTCTTTCGAAAGACATGCACGTTGTGTTTTGGTTCTGCCCTTGTGATGGTTTTGGAAGTACGTTTGTCGTGTATAAGTAATCTACTTTTCATTACTTGGAATGAAATAATGTTGTCTTTGAAACAATTGAGATCTGCCCAAAACTCGAGACCTGTATCTTAGACCTCATGTTAACGAATGGTTGTAAGTGTTAATCGGTTAGTAAGTTAATTCGACAACTCTGTGTAGGTTGTCTCCATAATATGATGTCATGATTTAAACTGTTCATTTTGAGGTTCGCTTTGCTGAACTGGTTTGGACCACAATTTCGGTAACCTTTAATTCTACCACAATTACTCCGCATGGATGAAGGTGAAATTGCCCACAATTTCGTCGTAACGTACATCTCCTCGGAGTTTCTTGTTTTGAGCTGTAGAGAAATTAGGGATGCTTACTTTATAACAAACAAGATATCAATTACATTTGTTGAGGGAGCTAGGAAATACAAATAAATTTCTGATCATCTTAATCTCTAACAGTTTCTCAGTTGACAATTGCAAGAATAATTGAAGAGAGGGAGATCCAACTTCCGTGCATGGCCACCAACAACAAAACCTTCACTTCAACTGATCCTAATTAATTAGCAGAACAAAGAACACAACGGCGGAAGATCCCAGAGCGCCTCGTTAGGATCATGAACTGTTTCCATATACTCTTGCATCCCATTCATTGCATAAAGCGAAGCCGATATCTGTCTCTCCACTTTCAACCTTTCGAAATCCGTCAGCCCCGAATCAGCCTCACCTGCCGTACTAATAGTACTAGTAGTAGTCGTATTACTCTCCGCAGAGGACAAAGCAGCAGCCGCCTGATGTTTCGGAAACTCAAACGCTTGTTGAGCAAACGAGAAGCAGTCAACCCCCGTTTGATATGACACCCATGAAGGAAGGTCGGATTGAGAAGTATTGGAGGAAGAACTCAACTCAAAGTCCTCATTGCAGTTTCTCAAATCCGGTTTGTAGACATTGTCAAACAGTAGAGAATTATCTTGAAACACCTCGCTCGAAAGGGAAGTTGTGTCGCTGCCGCTGCTAGTTGAAGTACAAGTACTACTTTTCCGTACTAGTTGTTTAGACGGAGGCGGCAGATGATCATGATCAGAACTAGCACTAGTAGTAGTGCTAGTACTACTGCTTTGGTGATGTAGTAGTGCTAGTTGTTTAGTGGCTCCTCCTCCTCCTTTTTTCGTGTTGAGTAAATTCCGAATGCGAGAAGCGAGAGGGGAGTCCAAAGATACGTGGGTGATGAAGTTGGTTCGAGCGTTTGAACCGCGAAGAAGGCAGGCAGCTTCATCATAAGAACGGGCAGCCTCCTCCGCGGTCTCAAAGGTTCCGAGCCACATCCTTATTTTTTGAGTAGTGTCTTTGATCTCGGCAACCCATCTTCCCGAAGGCCTCTGTCTCACGCCAACAAACTTGCTTGCTTTGTTGTTGCTTCTACGATTATTATTTCTTCCCTTCCACTTCCCTACTTTGCTGCTGCTTTTTGGAATGCATGCAGCTGCAAAAGAAACTTGCTTCGGCTGTTGGAACTGAAACTCCATTGAAATTACTTTGCATGCAAATTAATTAAGGAGAGAGAAAGCTAGTGTTGGATTTAAGCTAGGGTTTGATTTAAGGAAATGGAAGAAGGGGAGGCACTCTTGTATTAGCTAGCTCTGAATGGTTGCGGGGAGCTCGTCTGCATCTCCTTGTTTGGTTGTGGGAGCGGGACTTATATATTTTAGGGGTTTCTGAGTTTTCTATGAACAAATTGGTTGTTTAGGAGCTTCTCTACGTCCTTTTCTGTTTGTTATCCTATGAGACACATATTTTAAGTTTAATGTAGGGAAAATATGTGTCACAAGAGACTTATTTACTTTTCCATTTATACCCTTTTCTGAATTTCACAACTAAAAGATTATGATTCTTCATCTTATGCACGTTAATAAATTGGGTATGTAGTTTAAGTGTTTTAGAGTGTTAATCATGATACTTGAGTTTTTATATTCAAATCATCCCTCCTACATTATCTCTAATTGTACCCAAAAAAAAAAACAAAAAAAACTCTTACACACAATACTAAGCTGAGCAAACTTTTATGTACAAGAATAAATATTCTTAACTATTTTAACTATAAACTCTCGCTAATATGTCAATATTTGTTGATCATTTTTTCTTAAATACTTTACAATGTTGCTCATTTCTTCTTCACCAAATGTCGCCTATTTACCTCCTAAAAAAATGTTACCTATTTACAAACAAACTAGAAACTAAAGAAAATAAAATGAGGACTTCGAGGACATAACACATAAGAAGAGAGTTTTACCATTTAAGATCCTGTAGGGCACCAAGTCAAGCACTAGACCAAAAAAAGGTCGTCAAGGCACGACAGGCTGCCACTTGGAGGCACCAAAATCATCTTCTAGAGAGTAACAAAAATCAGAGAGAGAGATAGAGAGAGATGGAGAGAGAACGCATCTTGAAATTTAGGTAAAGACATAGTCATATGAAACAACTTGCATCTTCAAATGCGTGGTTCATCGACAAAACTTAAATCACCACACAAAACTTGGGAAAATTCTTCCGGAAGTGCTATGAGCATGAGAGATCTAAATTAGTTTGAATTAATATTTTTATTGTGATTCTGTGAATTCAGATTATCCAATACTCGTTATATTTAATATTACATAACATGGAAGTAAAATACCTAAATTTGTTCACTTCCTCAAACATTATTGATGGATTCTTTCTTTCAATAAACATAGACATACCGTATATGACGGTGATCATCATCACTCTCATCATTAGATATAACATAAGTTAATGTTGAAAAAATGGTCAAAAACTAATTCACATCATACTACTTTTCAAGCAACAAACTCTTAGGTCATGAATTGAATTTATAGAGTTCGATAAGGAAAATAATTTTCACACACTATTCTTATCTCTATGCATACTTATGTTTCTAACTTTTTTTTTTTTTAGAAAGGGAGACAACTGGTGGCAAGCCACGATTATCCACCCCTTCCAGAGGTCGGGAAAACTCACAGAGGCATTTCAGCCTCCCTCTGACTACAAATCTGACTTTCACACCAACAACGGGTTTTGAACCTAAGACCTTCAGTTTTCAAGGTCGAATAAAGCAAACAAAAATCAATGGCCTGTTGTAAACATTAGAGCAGCTCTAGCAGGAGGAGTTGCTGGAGGGACGGGCTGAGGAACAATGGGCTATTGCCCGAGCAAGCGGGCCGTGGATTCGTGATGGGCCGAGCGCCCGATGGCCATCTGATGTGGGCTGACGTCAGGGAGACGTCAGCTGCGTTTTTTTTATTTTTTCTATCAGGCGCGTGGACTTCAAGCGAGCGTGGGTGTGCGTAATCCGACATAAAATCAGACATTGGGGCCCACGGCGCACTCAAAAATCTTACCGTTGGGGAGCCACGTGGCTTCCCCACGGCCATTAGATTACAACGAATATATATTTTGGACCGTTGGATTTCCAACGGTAAAAAAAATAAAAAAACTTCATTTAATACCAGCCGTTAGATCTGAGATCAACTGTCCACGCCTTTAGACTTTAAAAATTAAAAAAGAAGAAGAAAAAACAGTTAAAAAATTCAGAAATGTTACCGTTGTGCCACGTGGCACAATCTAGAGTGTTAGAATTCAAATTGGTTTAAATCCAACGGTATAGATTAATTAGGTGAATAAAAAAAAATGTAAAAAATTATTAAAAATCCAAAAAAAAAAATTGAAAAATTGAAAAAAAATTTGATTTTACTTTTATATAAATACCTTCTCATTATCTTCTACCTTACACCACAATTTCATATCTTCTCAAAGTTTCAATCCAATTTCATATATTGTCTAGTTTCAATCCAATTTCATAGTTTTATATATTTACTTTTCTATGAATTCAACATATATTGTCAAGTTTGAATTCAATTTCATACTTTTATATATTTACTTTTCTATAAATCTAATTTCATATATTGTCAAGTTTCAATCCAATTTCATACTTTCTTAAATACCTATCTTTCTCTCAAAGTTTCAATCCAATTTTTTTCCAAGAAAATGGCTAATGATGTAGGTACGAATTGGACGCCTATTGAAGATGTTACATTGTGTACTAGTTGGGTTGAAGTTACTCATGATCCGATTTCGGGTAATGAGATGCAGTTGAGAGAAATGTGGGGTCTTATTCATACCAATTATGTTGAGAAAATTGCTAGGAAAAGAACCAAAGAATCTTTGTCCAGTCGTTGGAGACTATTGAGCAAATCGTTTAGTACGTAGAGAGACGCACTGGCACAAGCTAGTGCTAATCTTCGAAGTGGGGAAAGTTTAGTGGATCAGGTAACGATATAATTTTTATTTGTTTGTACCATACCCAAATTTACATTACCTACTTTGATTATAATTATTTCTTCTCCCGCATTGTGTAGGAGCTTCAAGCACAAGCTTGGTATAATGTCAACACCACAAACAAAAACAAATCATTCAACCGGTGGGAGTGTTGGAATATTGTCAAAGATTGTCCTAAATTCAAAGTTGTGCCTATCGGTCTAGAAGTGGCCTTTAACAGCACCCCTTTACACTCTATGCCCGATCATGCCTCGTATGATGATGATGAAGATGATGCAGAAGAAGTGCCCGAAACGGGGCCCCCCCCGCCCCCGTTGAACAAGCGTCGGGGTCGACCCGTTTTCCAATTAGACCTTAACAAGGTAAGAAGGCTTCAAAGAGAAAAGGTAATGCTTCCAAGAATGATTATGCAAAGTGTATGGAAGAACTTGCCCGCCAAGGTAAATTTGAGGCTGATGGCAAGAGAGGATGCAAAAGCTGCAGCTATTGAGAAAGAATTTCAAGCTAATGAGAGAGAAAGAGAACTACTTTGGCAAGAAAGGGAACATGTTAGAGAAGAAAGAATGGCTCAACGAGATTGTGACATTACGAATGAGCCTTTAGAAGGGAAGTTTCCCAACTCTAAATATTTTTGGAAGTCGGAGAAAGCGGACGTGGTGCAAAGGAGGCGTGCAAGAGAAGCGAGATCAAGAGGAGCGAGAGCAAGATGAGATGGTCCTAGCACGACAAGAGAATATCATCCTATCACCATAAATTGGTTAGGTGATGATTATCCATTCACGAACCTATATGCAAGCATACGCAATGCAGCAGTAATTTTTTGCTCAGACAGTAGACTCATAGCACCAAAAGCCTCCGGCTTTTGCACAAAGTAAGAATCATGGTTGCAAACAGCGCCCATGATTTTGTTGAACAAATGACGTTCCATTCTAAAACGACGTCTAAAGTACATATCAAGGAATGCACTGTTACAGACAAAATAATCATCCAAGAAATCCTGACCTCGTCGTTGCCTGCTTCTATCAATGTTTACAGCACGGCTAGGCCTGCAGATCTGAGCCACAGCTTGGATGACTCGACGGGAATGTGAAGCTCTTGCCATTCTTGATTCGTTGTCTATCCGTCTACGCTCCTCATCCTCTTCCCTCTCATTTTGGGTCGCCTGGCATTTGAACATTCCTTCTGATTGGTTAAACAATTCTTCCTCTTGCTGATCGATTTTCCACATCATCCTTGAGGAAGAAAAATACATTGTAATGAAGGAAGCAAAAACTATGAATAATGATTGAGATTTAGGTGAATAAGGAAGTAGAAACTATGAATAATGATAGAGATCTTGAGAAAATTGGTATGAGATTTATGAGGATGGATGGTGGATTATATGGAGGATTCAGAAAGGATTAGGTTGTAGATAATGCCACGTGGCATGCTGTCATTCGTTAAAAATCTAGTGGAAATCTATCCTCAAAGATTGTAAACAGATTGTGACATATGGCGCGACGTGATTGGTTCAAAATCTTATCGGAAATCCATCACCAATAATTGTCTTTTCGGATAATGACACGTGGCGCAACGAACGATTAAAAATCTTATCGGAAATCCATCACCAATAATTATCTTTTCAGATAATGACACGTGGCGCAACAAGAACGATTAAAAATTCGAAATCACGAATAAAATTATTTTGAATTAATTTATAAATAAAAAAAATACTAATATTTTATTGCTATTGTCTTTTTGGATAATGACATGTGGCGTAACGAGAACGATTAAAAATCTTATCCGAAATTACAAATAAAATTATTTTGTAAATAAAAAAATATTAATATTTTATTACCAATTGCCAGGGCTATTGAGTGCAGGGGTGGAGATGCAAAAGGCGATTACTGTTTATTAAGGTCAGTTACTGTTCACTAGATGGATAGTATAGTGGATTGCCCTAAGGACAATGGACTACGCTGGAACTACTCTTAATGTTGAAAAAATGGTCAAAAACTAATTCACATCATACTACTTTTCAAGTAACAAACTCTTAGGTCACGAACTGAATTTATAGAGTTCGATAAGGAAAATAATTTTGACACACTATTCTTATCTCCATGCATACTTATGTTTCTAACAATTTTTTTTTATTTTTAAAGAGGGACATCTGGTGACAAGCTACGGTTATCCACTATTTTCGAAGGTCGGGAAGACTCACAGAGGTATTTCAACCTCTTTCTGACTACAAATCTGACTTTCAAACCAACAACGGATTTCGAACCTAAAACCTTCAGTTTTCAGGGTCAAATAAAGCAAACAAAAATCAATGGCCTGTTGTAAACATTAGCGTGTAGAAAAATAAAAAGAGTGCAGAAATATTATTTGAAGATGAATTGTGACTAGGAGAAGGTCGAGCAATTAGTAAAAGCCCACTCATTGTCACCAGAGTGGCCATCTACTCCCTTGAAGGGCGGACGGGGACATCGGTGCATTTTCAGTTGGGTTCGACTCGACTCTCATGCTAAACCCATAAGCAAATGTGCAAATCCAATTTCATTTTGGGCTCCAAAATCAGGGACCCAAAATCCTTATGCATCGAACCGTTGATGTTGAATCTAACGGTTGAAGTAATCTTCAGTTGTTTTGATTGTCCGGCCGAGGCAAAGGATAAAACGAGAAATGCAAGAGAGAGAAAGAGGAGGACAGAGAAACAACAGACAGGAAAGGAAGAACAAGAAGAACAAGAAGAAATAATTCACAAAAACTTGAGAGGAGAAAAACAGAGAGCAACACCAGAACAACAGCAAAGACGGAGGAGGCGGAGAAGCGAGATTTACAGAAGAAGAATCTCCATCTCCATCTCCATCTGGGCTTTCATCGTCTTGGTGAAATTTGCTGGAAAATCCTCAAAGTTCTGTAATTTACATGGAAACATCTCATCGTAAGCTTCCTTCAACTGTTACAATTTTGATTTTTCACTTCTGGGTTTCATTTGGGAAGATGCAAGTTTTTATTTTTATTTTTATATATTTAATTTCTGAATTTATTTTTGCAGGTATGGAGACGGAGGAAGAGAGGAATAATCAGAGAGCTTCAGAACCAGAGTTTTTCCTGCAGTGGGGGAACAGAAAGCGGCTCAGATGTGTGAGAGTCAAGGGCTCGGAAATCTCAGCCGAGAGATTCAAATTCAATGGTGGCATGTGCAGGACAATCACATCGTCTCGGATTCATCGCTTTGCGGTCTCCACTTCCGGAAAAGACAACTCTGGTTTTCAATCCAATCGCCTCACCAGGTCAGAAAATTTCACATGATTTCTCTGGCTCACGCCTACCTCCTGTGTGGTTTTACGAGAAACTAAAGGAAAAGAAATAAGCAGAGATATGAGCCCATTTTCTTTTGTTATGTGCTCGTTTTTACATGGATTTTCTTTTGTGGTATTATTTGGATCCCAAGTATTACTGTATTAATATAATTCCTCAACCTTTTCTCCGACGAATCGAAGGGAAGTGAGTTATTTTCCGGAGAAACGGAATTGATAACAGAAGGGAAGTGATTTCTGCACACCCGTTTTCTCCTTGCACACCCCTGCCTTTGGATTGAACAGATGAAATGAGAATCAGGCGACATGAGTGTACACCTGGTGTGTAGAAGGAGAAAATGGGTGCACGCAAATCATTTCTCTAACAGAAAAAATATATTTTTTGGACAGAGAGAAAAGATCAGTTTAAAAGGTTTCAATTTTATTGGATTTAATATATAAGGAGTTTTGCAATTAAGAATCAATCGGAACACGACAAGTGGAGCCGTTGTCGAGCAGTTCAGGGTTTTTTGGTTCTCTAATTGAGCTTTTGAAGTGTTTTGTAATGAAACTTGTAGTTGGCAACCTGTTTTTTTATTTTTTTTTATTTTTTATTTTTTATTTCTAATTTACTAAATTTAGTTTGTGGGTCTGTTTGGTTTGGCTACAGGAATTCTGACGGGGCTCTGCTCCGGTGTAGCGCAGGTGAGAACCGAAAGTCATCTTCACCGGAGAAGGAGGAAAGGTACTACACCAGAAGAGGATCTGTGGGTGTGGATGAGAGTTGTAATGGGAATGGGAATGGGCATGGGAATGGGAATGGGAAGGTTATGATGGACGGAAACAATGTTGAGGACCGGGGGCTTGTTTGGCCAAAGCTGTACATCACTTTGTCGAGCAAAGAGAAAGAAGAGGACTTTTTGGCCATGAAGGGTTGTAAACTTCCCCAAAGACCGAAGAAAAGGGCCAAACTCATCCAAAGAAGCTTACTTGTAAGTCCTCTTGTCAGTTTCTCTGCTAATTCATAGATATGAAAGTGGATTTTATTTTCCTTGTGTGGCTATGCTGGTTCAATTTTAGCTTCTGATACCGATTTTGGTTGGTTTGTAGTTGGTGAGTCCCGGTGCATGGCTGACTGATATGTGCCAAGAGAGATATGAAGTTAGGGAGAAGAAAAGTACTAAGAAGGTAGTTGAACTGGAATTATCTCATAATTTGCTGCCTCATTTTTCTTTATTTTTGTGGGGTATTCGTATTCGTATTCTGATATTTGGTTGATGTTTGAATGATCCAGAGATCAAGAGGATTGAAGGCTATGGGGAGCCTGGAAACCGAGTCGGAGTGATGGGTTGTTGAAGCAGAAGACTGTTTTCTTTGTTTTGTTTAGAAGATGAATGTGAAATGTATGTGGAGTGGTTAGGCTTTTGTTAAGAGTAAAAGGGGTTATCGTAAATTACTAAATTATGTGTTGTATACTACTGTGAGCGATGCATCAATCAATTCTTTTTTCGTTGGTCAGATTCTTGGATGGTGATTTATACTATCAGCTGTGGATTATTTTTATGGTCACAAATAGTATATGGTCAAATGTATTGTGTAAATACGGAGAGATTTTTCGGGAAGGGGCTTCTGTGTCGCGAATTGAATGCAGGGGGTCCTCGGAATGTATTTGTGGCACCGGAATCCTTACCCTAGAATTTCTCGAGTCCTAAATATGGGGGGACTACCCCTGCAATGCGACACACTAGGTGGATACAGGACAAAGCCCTGGGTTTCTAAGTTGAAACGCGATGCTACTCGAATGGCAGATTTGGTATCTATCAAAATAATGACTCGGAAAACCTAATGAACCCAAGGCAAAAACCCTTGAGCAACCAACACCCAAAGCAACTTCGAATACGGAAGAGAGTGCCCCGCAGAAGCTAGGCATCCGTCAACCGAAAAACACAGTGGGGTTGCTGGTTCCAAGCGTATTCTTAAATTGCAATATTGCATGATCCATCTGGACATTATCCATAAAAGCACTTAGACCCGAACTTCTTGTATATTCAATTCTCATTGAGGTCGATAATAATTTATTCTATACACAATCTGTCAAACACACAAGGACATGGCGGAAGATTTTACAGTCTGTATTCTACGTATGCACTACGCAACATCGCTTTTCACACTACACGATTACAAGTTTGGAAGCAGTTTATGTGGATGCCGCAACCATGATTCTTACTATTATGTAGACTTTCTTTCCGGGCATAGAAACAAGCAAACTTCTGCAACAAATATCTCAGTTCACCTCTTCCAAGTTCAAATTTTTCCCTCTCTGTGATGGAAGTTCCGAGGTGCTGAAACATCCTACAAAGTAAAACAGGATAGGAACATCTCAAAAGAAGACGACTCTATGGGCAATTGCATCATTCGAAATTTAGATACACGCACCTTCTTATATACTGCGAGATTAACTAACTTAAGGCTTTGCAGCCTGAAGCATCTCCACTATTAAAGTCTTCACATCCCTAAAAAGAGAGAAATAAAATCCAAATTCTTAGAAAATATTTAAACCAACTCAAAGCATGCAGTACGAACATTTCAACCAGAAAAAACGAATAACCATATCCTCTGACCACTGTGACGGACAATTATACCATGATCTATGCAGTACTACATTAACATAAAAACCCTGTAGAATCTGGAATAGCTGAAGCACAAATAAATCAAAGATAAATCTTGACTTCCACAAAAAGAGGAATATTCATATAAATGAGAGGTCTCACTTTCGATTCTCTGCACGTCTAGGAAAAGGTATGCGGAGCTTGAAATTATCGCCCTGATAGCCAGCCTAAAATGAGAATAATAAAGTCCGAAAAATATCATGTCAAAATGGAAGAAATTGTATTGGTGATGTGTAGTATTTCTAGCACAAAACCTCATTTGCAGCATAGAGACAAATGCTTTATAAAAAATATAAAGGATGGCTATTAGCAATGAAACGTTAAAGATTGGTAGTTACCTTAACATTGAAACCCAGGCTATCCAAGTCCAAAATGTAAGCAGAGTCCACCTGCCGAAAAACAAAATCACCTTGCATCAAACTAAACTTTCCCCACCCATCTATCTATATGTTCATATCTTGTATTATTCCAAAATTCATATATGGATCTGGGCAATTCATGCAAAATCCTTCCGAAGTGTCAGCCTGGCATACACAACATGTATTGGCACACTATTGACACCATATTCATTGGTTTAGTTTCAACTAATGTGAGCAAAGTTGACATCCCCTATATTGAGAAGGAAAAGATGAAGAAGAATAGAAACACCTTTCCACCTAATAATATTAGTTTATAACAGTTGAAATTACCGGAATTGACGTTGAATGTTGCACAATGGCTTTTGTATCATCAGCATGATCCCTGTTCATGTGAGACTGGGATGCAATAGTTTTAAGATTCTATTAGAAAAGACGAACAATTCATATTAAGATGAACCATACAGCATGTATACTAGTTAAGGAGTTAGTACTGCAACAGGCTTTGAAAACTGAGCAATTGGATCAACTTTTGCAGCTTTATACTCCTCACTTCTGAACTCTGAAAGTAAAAGTAGCAAATGTTAAGAAAACAGAAAAATATGAAATAAAGGTAACAAATATTTTGTAAATAAAATATCAATAAGAGGTGCTAAAAACAGAAAAAGAACAAAGCCTTGGTATATCCGTTTCAAAAGTCATCTACAGAGTACGAAATTATCTTTTCCAAGAGTGACAAGACACCAAAAAAGAGTGAACTACAAACATTAGAAAAAATTAAAGTACCTCCTGATCCTAATAATGCTGTTGCAACCCCTGACACGTATCGCACAACTTTTGGTTCAATGCGCATGAATTGGAAGTCGCCAAAGTCAACCTTCAGATTGTCCGTGATTATTTAATACTGACTATAAAATTTGGTGCAACATATCATCCATATACATTAATTATGCTTCGGAACAAGAATGTTACCCAGAATGCATTGGGATGCTTAGCCAAATATGCAGTGCGTATGGCTGCTTGATCCTTCTCGGAGACCTAAATAATTGTTCACAAAAGAACAACCATTTTCACTTGTTTGCAACCAGACAGAGAGGGAGAGGGAGAGGGAGAGGGAGAGAGTGAGAGAGAGAGCACTTCAAACACTATCCAAAATTAGAAAAGCAGCCATTACTTACAGGAATAGCATCACCATGCAGCGTGACCACCAAATCAGTCCTATCTTCAGGGTCTCTAGCCACAAGCAATGAGCACTTGGGATTAAGGGAAAGGTCCTATTGAATCAACAAAAAAATAGAAGCATGATATGATATGATATGACATTGTTGATATCAGTGAGATTAACATGCAGGGAGATCCATATAGTGATAAAGTAGCAGCTTATTTTACTAGGCTGGTTTCCATGCTTTGAAGGGGTACATGTTTCTAGAGAAAATCAGATGGAACAGATTGGAAGTTTAACACATAATACTTCTGCAGTCTTCCTTCCTTATGAAAGAAGGTTAGCATCATTTCAAGTGAAGAAAGGATGCTGCCTATGCATCTAGATAACATATTGCAGCTTAGTTCCAATTTTAGCTTGAGTGAGCATTGTGTAAGAGCAAAAATCTCTTCGGAGAAAGCGCGTTTTCTGGGGCATTGAAATAGTGAGTGTATCAGAGTTTAACTTTGCATTTGGGTTGTGTTGATTTAACTCAAACTATCTTGCATTCATTATATTCCTTATGAAGAAGAAAGATCCCTAATGGATGTACCGCTGTAGGGAGAACTTGCTGAACCACATAAAACGCATGATCATAATTTCTACTGCCTATCTATAAGTGCAATTGTGTATTGCTGTGTGGTGTGATTTCTCCTTTGAAACTGAGTTTGTACTTCTAAAACTCAACAAGTGGTATCAGAGAAATGTTATTTTGAGGTTTACAATAATTGTTATTCACCCCAGTGCAACAATAACTTCAAAGTTAAATACAACAAACCTTAGTATGAACTGCCAAGCTGCTAACTGCTAATATTGGAGATCCATCTGCATCACATGCAAAGTCAACCATTGATCCTGATGGATAACCCTCATGCTTCTGCACATTAAAGAAAACCAAAGAAAATGATACAAGAACAACAGGGACGTTGAAGTAATAAATACCATAAACATCAATCAACCAGAGTGGTTAATAGGAATATACTCGAGGTCATAAAATGATAACACTCAATGACTGTTAAAAGAAAAGTACTATCTATTCCCCAACCATGTACTTTGGTCCAGCATCATGATTCTGTAGCGCAATTACATATTTTTTGCACACTTTTCATCACCGACCACCAGTGTGTCCTAAAATTAATTTTATTCAAAAATAAAAATAATTTCAACAGAACTTCAACATCATTAACTTGTTGGGAATCAAACCTTATGTTATTATGAGAACCACTACAAAGACTACACCGTGCAAAAACTTCCAAAAGCTTAATCACTAGTGAGACGAACTGACATATATGTGAGATAATATTACTTTCGTGTAATTACTGGTTAAAGAAAGAGAGATTTACATATAGTGCATCCAAATCCATGAAATAATATGCCTTTCTGATGGATGATTAGTAGGCCTACCCTTAATCATAGACTGGGAGACATCTAATCTAAATAGGATTGCTATCTGGTAGTTCATTCTCATAATCTCCAATCTAGACCAAGAATACTAATTGACCAGTCTACTGCTTACACAGTGCATGAAGGTCATGCACTAATCTAGAATCAAATAACAATGAAACACAAATTCATTTAGGAAAAGAACGAAGAACACTGATATAGAAACCTGAGAAAAAGTGGAGAGTGTTCCACGAACACTACGATCAAGTAGAGTTCGGATTTCCTCAACTGGGGGAAGCCGAGCAGCCTTTTCCTGTAACAACCAAAATTCAACGGAGCTAAATCCTACATTCCCACATTCAATTTCCTACACTTATAGTCTAATAGCAATAGTACATTATTTATGTAGAACCTTTGAATATGGACATGTGATGCAGTACAAGCGTTCAACTTTACATCAAATATTACCAAGTATTAAACTTTACCTGATGAGATTGAATCAACTGAAAAACATTGGCATCATCACCAGCTGAAACACTCTGATTCAACAAGAACAATTAAAATTAAGGCTTAAAGTTTACAACTTTACATCAATTGTTTTCTCACTTAATTTCTAAATCATTTATTCATTGCAAAATTAGATACAAATATACATATATATATATGAAAAAAAAAAAACAATCACAAAACCAATCAGAAAATAAAATTATAAAATTGGGGTTCATTTGTTTTTGCTGGAATCATGAGAAACATAAGGGTACCTGAGTAGGTGACTCAGCGGCGGCGGCGGCCATTGATAAACGACGAGGAAGAGTGGTTGGGGAGGAGAAGAAGGTGGAGGAGGGGCGAAATTGTAAGATGAGAGGGGAGTGAAGGTTATTATGGCCATTAAAGCGGGAGAGTAGGAAGGTCTGCCCCTGCCAAGGCGTCACCAGAGTCTTCAACATCTCTCTCTTCGTTCACACGCCACGCCACCTAACTCGCTAACTCGTCTTCTTTATTCGTAAATGGTTGGAACTTGGTTGTCCACTGTTTACTTCTTTTTCGTGTTTTGTTTTTTCAAAAAACTTATCAGGAAAATAAACATGAAATTTTGGTAAAAGTCAGAATGTATAAATTGACACGCATCAATTTTCTTGTTTAAATTCATAAATATAGAAATTTAGAATTTCAGCGTGGAAAAAAAAACTTGGAATTTGAGACCTCCAAATCCCAAGTTCAAATTCCATGTAAATAGGTATCATTTCTCAATTTCTATGATTGAGAGTTTAAAAATAACAAATTCCGTATTCAATTCCATTATTCTTTTAGGTTAACCAAACAAGAAAATTTACAAATTTTAGAAAATAAAATCTTGTCATTTCAATTTTCGTCATTTTTAAATTTCTTAGTAATCTTAAATTTCTTCACTCAAACATAATGTTATTCCTAAGAGCAACTCCAATGGTGGGCTAAAAGTGAAATTACCCTCCAAATTTTCCCCCAAACCCACTCCAACCCAAGGGAAAAATTTGGGCTAAATGCTAAATGCTAAACCAAGGCCAAATTTCCCCCAAAATTTAGCTCAGAAATCGGAGTGGACTCCACCCAATATTTATCGAAATTTAAATTTTTTTTTATTAAAATGTTCATAAAATTAATTTACGATAGTTTACATATTTATTTAAAAAAAAATTAATTTAACAAAAAAAATAGCCTAAGTTCATTTTTTAATAATCCTGGACTAAAATTTTAGGTTAGAATGGTTGAAGCAAAAAAACTGTTTTTGGATTAAAAGCTAAATTTTCTAGACTAAAATATTTGACTTTTAACCCAACCATTAAAGATGGTCTAAAAGATTTGGATATGCTTATCAGTTATATTCTACACTAAATATACAACAAAAATATAAGTATAAAGGTACAGAGATACATATGAGAAAACCAAAACTTTGTAACACAATTATAGATAAGTTACTTAAAAAATTTATATATTGAATCAAATGTTACATAACGATAACTATTAAACAAAGTAAAAACGAACCAATATCAAAACTACATCATTCAGATAACATACATCCTATTAAGTATATTTCTTTAATAACCTCTCATGTCCCTACAAAACTCTGAGAATAAGCGAAAGTATGGTCCGTTTGGATATACTTTTAAAATAACTAAAAATGTTTTTAGAGAAAATATTTTTGAGTTTCAAAAGCACTTAAAAGTATTTTTTCATGATTTACTTGCATCTTCACTAATGATTGATTCTAAAAAAAAATTCACCAAAAACACTTTCAGTCATTTCAAAAGAACATTCAAACGAGTTTGTAGTTAATAGATGCGATATGGGTTGCCCATACTAGTCCCGAGGTTCAAGCACCTTACATTTTGCCAATTTTTCTTGAACAGCGATACAAGAAAGTTAACGCTCAATTGCACGTTCTGGAATATCTGCTTCTCTTCCAAGCTTACATTCCCTACAGAAACTCCCATGCAAACAACCTTCTTCAGTTGGAACTTGATCGTTGCTTTTGTCTCGGAAACCTTTGACTCGACGGATTCTTAGTGACTAACAAGGGTTGGAAATTTTCCTGCCTTGTTGAGACCGGGACCCAAAAGACGGGGAATCTGCTTCATAACGGCTTCTGAAGCCAAAAAGGCATGGTATTTCTTTGCCAACTTCTTAACCAACTTCTTGTTCTTGTTTAGCTTCTTCAGCCCTTCAACGTCCATATAGTCCAACCCATTTTTTTCAGCCTCCTCGACATGCTGAGCATCTCCAAGCATGCAGACCTTCATCTTTGGATGAGGGATCTGCGGCAACCTAACAGAACCACTGAAGCGTTTCTCTTTGAGGATCATAATTTTTCAGCCCAACCTGAAGTTCAATAGTCTCGGTGGAGTTACGTTCCTTTGCCATGGACGCATTCTTGATGATGGAAATACCTTCGCGGAGAGTGTCACTCACAAGTCTACTCATGGCTGAAGCTTAAGCTGCCTGACCAAACGAAGACTTCCGACTCTGGATCTCTCTATTACTCTTGGCTACTCTTGTATTCTCTTTGTTGGTTGTGTTAATAAATAGCTCCCGACGATCTATTTATAGTACATGAACGATAGTTACATGCCTACAAGTATAGGATTCCTCTATCGTTTTAGAATAGGGAAACTAACTTATTTTCTAAACCCTAAACTGATTGGGATTGCAGAGGAAAACATATTTCCTAATTCATTCTTATGAGAAATAACATGCATGTGCATATTCCTTCTCAATGAAAATAATCTATGATAATGACCTAAAATGAACGGTTTTGATCATAAAACTAATTTGTAAATAAGTACAGACAATGGTCATATTAAGTTATCAAATAATTTTAACCAATAAATATCAACTAATTAATATAAAAATTTAATGAGGCAAAGTGATGGTGAGGTAAAAGTTTATGGGAAATTAGGTAAACAGATTTTGTCAAAAGCTCTCTCAAACCAAAAAAAACTTTTGAAATTTTAGTGCAAGTTATTGTTTGGGCCCAAAATATTATGATTGGGCCGAGCAGCAAGACGTGCTCGGCCCAGGGTAATAACACATGCTATGGGCCAAGTAATGAGACTCGGACCAGCTGGCAGGGTCGGCCAGATCCGATCTTAAGTAGTCCAGATAAACGAGGAAAGGTCGAGGAAATCCTGATGCAACCAGGATTCTCGACCGGCAAGGGATAGAACCTCAAAAGTAGGAGAATTCAGAATCCCAATAGGACTGGGATTGTTTGAGTTAAAGGTGAGATGGGACAAGGACTCCCAATCCAAATCAGAATGGGAATCAAGGAACGAGGTGCTATAAATACAAGAAATTACGCAATAGAAAGGCCTCCACAATCAGCATACAATTGCCCTGCGCAAATTCTCTCAAACACCTTGAGATTTTTCCTTTTCTTTTCCCGCCGACACACCTTCAGTTTGGATAAACAGCACTGTGGAAGCAACCGGTGAGCACCTTCAGTTTGGATAAACAGCACTGCTGCCGCAGAATCAGCCGACCAAGACACACCTTCAGTTTGGATAAACAGCACTGCGTCGAGGTCGACCGATTATCTATCTAAGTCTCGGCCGAGAAAGGTTTTCGAACCTTTGTTGGTAGAGGTCATCTTACTAAGCCGCTTCGGCATAGTTGGGTGTTACGAATTGCCTTGCTCGGCGCATTGGAGGCCGAGTGAGTTTATGATTGGATACTCACAAGTAAGTTTCAGGGTTCGGCATTCCGACGGCCGAACTACGTTTACCATCAAGACATATATCACATTCGGGTACCTGTGCCCGTATAGTTTGGTCTCAATTCGGCGTGCTTATACTCTTACGAATATAATCACAGTGGCCGAATCAGGCTTCGACGAGTTGTGAACTCCGTAGAATTAGTAGCCTTGTCTTCAGGCTATAGAATCCAGAGACCGAGAGCGTTCCTTCCTCGGTCGCAATCGCAAGATACAGAAGTCAACAGCGCGCTCAACGCGACTGCATCAAATTTTACTCCTCGGCCGAGCTCGGCCGACGAGTTGGCACGCCCCGCATTCAACCGAAGGACATTAGTTAGCTCATTAGTTATTCGGCCTGCGCGCCACGTAGGTTCTGTAATTTTTGTAGTCAACATTTTGGCACGCCCAGTGGGACCATTGTGCTAAACCTTCGGAGTTCATGACCGTAGAGACACGGTCTACCAAGAAGAAAATGAACATGGGAAAGTCAACAGCTGACTTACCAGTGCAAGGCCTCGGGCAGGATTCGCAACCAGCAAAAAATCCGGTCATTGCTTTGCCACCCGAGGCTACAAGTGTGACCCGCCGAGAGAATGAGATCTGTCTCGGTGGGCAACCTCACAACGCGGCGATCCCGAATCAAACGACGCCCGTATTTGTGGAGGGGATAGTGGAAGACTGCGACGACGATGGTGGAGAAGGCTCTGATCCACCAACTAGGTCGTTTCTTCGAAGACGACTTGATGAACAGTATCGTCAGGTCGAACACTCGATTGGTCAAAGGATGAATGATTTGCTAGAAGCAATACGAAGTAACAATGATACGCAGACCAGAATGCTCGAGTTATTGGTTAGTAAAGCCTTCGAAGATGGCCCGGTTGGCCAACCCCGGCAGCTCTCAACGAATGTTCCCGTACCAGCCGAGAGAGGGTCCACTCGGCCGCAACCGGTTACCTTAGAAAGAAGGGGACCAGGAAACAGATCCGAGGGACCGAGCCAGGGAGAAGAAGCCGCCTCCGTGAACATGACCGAAGTCCAGAGAATGATTGATTCGGCCTTGAAGAAAGGACCGAAGTTTCCAAAATTCATTCATCCATACCCGGCTTACGTAGAAAGGTTTGAATACCCACGGGGATTTAAGATCCCTGATTTCAGCCTCTTCGCTGGGGAATCGTCTTTGTCTTCATTAGAACATGTGGCTCGGTTCACGGCGCAGTGTGGAGATGTTAATAGCGACTTCTACAAACTACGTCTGTTTAATTTTTCATTGACAGGCTCCGCTTTCGCCTGGTACATTAATCTTCCACCCAATTCTGTGCAGAGTTGGGAGGAATTGGTCGAAAAATTCCATGAACAATTCTATCGGCCAGGGATGGAGATGTCAGTATCATCCTTGGCCAGGATGGCTCAAGCATCCGACGAATCTCCAATGGAGTACTTAACAAGGTTCAAGTCGGCCAGGAATTGGTGCCGAGTACCACTCCCCGAAGTGGAATTCGTCAGGATTGCTCTCAACGGATTAGACGTGGAGTACAAAAAGAAGTTCCTGGGGGCAAACATTCGCGATATGTACGAACTTGCTCAACATGTCGAACAGTATGATTACCTGCTCCGAGAAGAGAAGGTCTCAAAATCACCATCCCGGGGAACGTTGTATAAAAACCCCACGGTCAGCTATGCATCGGCCGAAAGCGGGGACCCTCAGTACGTCAGTGTGGATGCGGCCGAGATAGTAATAGATAAACCATACGTCTGCAAGGCTCTGGCTCAAATACACGGCAAAGACACCAAAGCCCATTCGGCCGCCGAGGACATAAGTAAATCTTCAAAAGTATACACTTTCGACATCACCAAGGCCGATGCAATTTTCGATCAATTATTGGCGGCAAAGATCATCAAGCTTCGGCCGGGACATATTATCCCTAAGGCCGATGAATTGAAAGGAAAGATATACTGCAAGTACCATAATTCTAATAAGCATGCAACAAATAATTGTGTCGTGTTCCGGGATACAATCCAAAGTTGGATCGAGAAAGGAAAATTGAAATTTCCGGAAAAGCAGATGGCGGTCGACGTCAATCCCTTCCCTTCAACAACAATTGGTATGGTGGATGCTCATCTTCCTAAAAACAAAGGGAAGGCCGAATACGTTCCGGTGCAGCATATCCGTAAACAGAATGGTCGAACAAGGCTAAAGCTTGATATATTTTCGAATGCACCACCCACGGAACAATCGAGGCCCCTCGCCGATGAGCCTATGACGGGGTCGAGTTCCGACGAAACTCATGAGTCAAAGGTTTTATGTGACCATTGTAAAACACCGATTGAACCTGGGAAGAAGACATTTTCAACAACACCCACGGCCCTTACCACAGCACCAAAGGAAGTTGGTCCGCGACGTCAAGTGTTCGATCGACTCGGCTTACAAGTACGGCCGAAAGACCAGGCCTCAGTCAGGCGGCGTCTTGATTTCGACGCGCCTTTCTATAATGAGGATTACTACTCGCACAATACTAACAGTTCCAGCTCGTCAGCCGATCGCAAAACCTTCAAACCACCCCGAACATCGGATCAACGCTGGTACAGTTACAACTCCCCGACTGGTTTATATACAGCACTGTCTAAATCCCAAAAACGTCGCCGTCAACGGATTGATTGCATGGCTCGGCGACGAGAAGCGCAGGCCAGCACTGCCAACCAGTGGCAACCAAAGAAGGCCGCGGAAAGCATCAGTGAACGGCCAACCCCGACTATCATGACCGAATTGGCCGAAGGGAAGCAAGTAGCCGCTGCCGGTTTTGAAACCACCATTGAGGATGCTGAGAAACGTATCAAAATCCTGCTTCGGCCTGGGGAAACTAGAGCTCGGCTAGAACACTTCACGCAAGAGGCCAAAAGGAAGATTTCCCCATCACCACCGCGCGAACCGTTTATCAAAGTACGGCGCAACTTGCATCCCCCAGTTCCTCGGTGAATCCTTGGAATACATGCGAGAGTTTCATAAGAAATACTCCGCCAATGACTTGTACGGACTACCCAGGAGTGTCAGGAAGCCCTCGACCTAGCTCTCACTTGCCCTGATGCCGAGCAAATCATTCAGAAAACCTCCGACCCAGCAATAAAGGCAAGGTTCCAGCATATACGGGAAGCTCGGGTACTTGGTTTTGATGTTGATCCTTATACAGATATCGACACCGCCGAATTACCTTTCTCGCTCGATGACCTTCAGCATTTGCGCCATCACTTCGAAGTTTTCTCGGCGGTATCACTCTTCGGCCTCACGGCCGACGAAGAAAAACGAATAGCAAGGTTGGATACATATCTCGACACTAGGAACGCCCGCATTGCCTATGAAGAACGAGCCCGTATAACAAAGGACCAACATAAATCTTCGACAGTCAACATGGTCGAGGAAAATAGCCACACCACATTCGACTTGGTTCCCACGTCTCGGGTACCGGCTCTTACCGAGGCACTTGAAAGCTTGATCGAGGATGTTCCGCCGGCTGACACTGTGACTAGTTCGGCAGAAGACGACGACCACGATCCCATGGGTCCTTCGGTCCTCGAACAAATGGAGATTAGTATGGTCCATGTGTTACCAGCCGAATTCCAACCAAGTACACCCCAGTCAAATTTCTTGGATGGGGATGTTGTCGCCGAGGAGGCAACACAAGTCGATTTCATCGCAAACGATGACGACCGAGAAACCCGAAGCACGGACAACCTTAAGGCGGCATTGGCCGAGCTATTTCCTCGCTCCCCTTCGGTTAATCTCCAACACCTGAAGCCGTTGTACATCACGGCTCACATCGAAGGATTCCCTATTTCCAAAGTGTTTGTCGACTGTGGGGCCACAGTCAACATTATGCCAATATCTGTCATGAAGGCCTTGCGCCGTTCTGATAATGAACTCATTCCGTCAGGGATCACTATGAGCAGCTTCATTGGTGACAAGTCTCAGACCAAAGGAGTGTTACCATTGGAGGTTAGCATTGCCGGTCGCCAACACATGACGGCATTCTTCATAATTGATTCCAAGACCGATTATAACGCATTACTTGGTCGAGACTGGATCCACCAAACCAGTTGCATTCCTTCATCACTGTACCAAGTTCTCATCTTCTGGGATGGCAAATCGGTTACCATCCATCCAGCCGATAATCAACCATTTGAGACCAACATGATTCAGGCTCGCTATTATGATGATCACGTCGGCTACATCACCCTCCAAGGTCTTAACGAGGATGGGCGGCCGACGCGAATTTCAGTGCAGAAAGTGATTGAGGTCGGCGCCGAGACTGTCCAACAGGATTCGGCGCGCCTTGGCTTGGCAGATTTAGTCCCCAATGCCGATGATTGAGTACACCAAACAAGAACAGCGTCAGGCCGCGGTTTCATCAACGATGGAACGTCTGCTGGCCCATTGGTACGCCATTACCAAGCAACCGCATTCTGGCATTAATTTAATTGAATTTTTGGCCGAAGCAGATGACGGCCCTGTTTTGTCTCTCGAGAAGGTTCGGGCAGCACCGGCCGAACTCGAGGACCATCGGCCTCAAGTCAAGGACCCATTAGAGGAAGTTAACGTAGGCACGGTCGATGATCCTCGCATATTGTTTATAAGCGCGTTACTCCCACCGGCCATGAAGGCCGAACTCCGTAAGTTACTTCAGGAATTTAAAGATTGCTTTGCGTGGAGTTACCATGAAATGCCAGGCCTCGATCGAAACTTGGTCGAGCATGAGCTACGCATCAGAGACGGTTGTAAGCCTTTTCGACAACCCCCTCGCCGATTCTCGACCGAGTTACAACTCGGCATTAAGGAAGAACTGGTTCGGCTTCTCAAGGCCGGATTTATTAGGACCGCTCGGTACGTCGAATGGTTGGCCAATATCGTCCCAGTGTTGAAGAAAAACGGTGCCCTCCGCATTTGCACCGATTTCCGTAACCTGAATCTGGCGACTCCCAAGGACGAATATACAATGCCAATGTCAGATTTGCTCATTGATGCCGCAGCTAATCATGAACTACTATCTTTTATGGACGGTCATGCGGGATACAACCAGATTTTCATCGCCGAAGCCGACGTCCACAAAACGGCTTTCCGTTGCCCAGGGGCACTGGGCACGTACGAATGGGTAGTCATGCCGTTCGGCCTCAAGAATGCCGGCGCCACATACCAACGAGCCATGAATATGATCTTCCACGACTTAATTGGGACCATCGTCGAAGTTTATATCGACGATGTGGTGGTAAAGTCGAAACGCCGCCAAACACACCTGGATGACCTACGACAAACGTTCCTTCGCATGCGCAAGAATAGTCTCAAGATGAACCCAGCCAAGTGTGCTTTCGGTGTTTCGGCCGGCAATTTCCTAGGGTTTTTGGTGCACCATCGCGGCATCGAAGTCGACGCCAATAAAGCCCGCGCCATCATTAGCGCCCCACCTCCCACAACAAAGAAACAGTTGCAGTCGTTACTCGGACAGATCAACTTCCTCCGCCGTTTCATCGCCAATTCGGCCGGTAAAATGAAGGCATTCTCTACTCTCCTCAAACTTAAGGATACCGATAAATTTGTTTGGCGCGAAGAACATCAGAGTGCATTCACGCAGATCAAGGTGGCCCTTTCGACCCCACCCGTGCTGGTTCCACCTTGTCGCACCAAACCCCTCAAACTATACATTTCGGCAGCCGCCGAATCCATTGGTTGTCTCCTTGCGCAAGACAACAACGTCGGTCGTGAGCAAGCTATCTTTTATCTTAGCCGAAATCTGAATGCACCAGAGCTCAATTACTCACCGGTCGAAAAACTTTGCTTAGCTTTGTTTTTTGCCACATCCAAGCTTCGGCATTACATGCTCCCATCAGTTACGCAGGTCATCGCCCAGACAGACGTAATTCGTTACATGCTCACTCGGCCTATCGTTAAAGGCCGAATCGGGAAATGGACACTCGCCTTATCCGAATTTAGCCTGCAGTACGTTCCCCAAAAAGCGGTCAAGGGGCAGGCTCTCGCCGATTTCTTGGCCCAGCACCCTTCCCCATATGGTTTTGAAGGGGGCGATGTCGACATCGGTCTAGTCACCACACGCGATAACCATTGGACTATGCATTTCGATGGATCCAGTACTTCGACCTCGGCAGGTGTCGGCATCGCAATTCAGTCGCCCGACCACTACCGATGGTACTTCTCTCTCAAGTTGGATTTCAGCTGCACAAACAATCAGGCCGAATATGAAGCCCTCATTATCGGTCTCCACGTTTTACACGATCTACGGGCCTCCCGTGTTCTTGTCCTCGGTGATTCCGAACTTGTGATTAACCAATTGAACGGCATTTTTCGTTGCATGAGTTGTACTTTGGCGCCATATCACATGGTCGCCACATACTTGGCCGAGTCCTTCGAACGGATCACGTTTGAACATATTTCACGAATCCACAACACCGATGCCGATGAACTCGCCCAGATCGCCTCTGGAGCACAACTCATGGGGGGCAAACTTGGCCGCATCGCAGCCACAGGCCTGCAATCGTACCCGGCCTTGATCGATCGGCAAACCCTCCAGCGCACACACGTAATACGAACAAGGGTAATGTCGCTCCCATCCTTACTAGAACGGGGAGACCCCGTAGAAATATATGCCGTCGAGGTAGAACCAGATGATTGGAGAAAAACGATGTTACGGTACCTCGATAATCCCAACGGGAAACATGACCGGAGAACGAAGGTCCTCGCCACGAATTACGTGTCGTATCAAAATGAATTATATCGCAAGGGCGAGGATGGGTTACTGCTGTTGTGCCTTGGCCCAGACGAGGCTGCCCAAGCAATGGCCGAGGTACATGAAGGAATTTGCGGAGCACACCAGTCTGGACGAAAGATGCGTTGGTTGCTCCGACGACACGGTTACTTTTGGCCCAGTATATTAAAGGATTGCATCGAATACGCACGGAGATGCGTACCATGCCAAATTCATGGACACGTACAGAGAGCCCCGGCCGAATTGCTACATTCGGTCACCAAACCATGGCCGTTCAGAGGTTGGGCAATGGACGTGATTGGCAAAATCACGCCATCATCGGGGGCAGCGAAACACGCGTGGATTATGGTAGCAACTGACTACTTCACTAAGTGGGTCGAGGCAAGGTCATACGCCGAATTAACGGCCAAGGAGGTATGCAATTTCGTAGAGGAAAATATTGTGACCAGATTCGGCGTGCCAGAAACGATCATAACTGATAATGGCACTATCTTCACGGCCGATAGGTTTAAGGAATACGCAGCAAGGTTGAACATCCGACTCGAGCAATCTACGCCGTATTACCCACAGGCAAACGGGCAGGCCGAGGCAAGCAATAAAGTGTTGATCGGCATCCTTGAAAAAATGGTAAAAGAAAAACCTGGGTTGTGGCACTTAAAGTTAAATGACGCGTTATGGGCATACCGAACTTCACCCCGCTCGGCCACTGGAACGACCCCTTACGCGTTAACTTACGGACACGACGCCATGTTACCGGTCGAGTTAAGTATAAGTTCGTTACGAGTAATCGAGCAGAGTGACTTGTTCAGTATTGAATATTGTCAAGCGATGCGGCAGGAATTAGAAGATTTAGAAGAAAGTCGAGTCGACGCGAGTAACTTATTGATAGCACAAAAGAAAATTGCCGAACGAGCGTATAACCAGCGGGTAAGACAAAAAACGTTCGGCGAAGGAGAATTGGTTTGGCAAACTGTGTTGCCTGTTGGGATTAAGGATCCAAGATTTGGGAAGTGGTCGCCGAATTGGGAAGGGCCATTCGTCGTTCACAAAGTCCTCGGCAAGGGGGCATATCATTTAAAAGATCGGACGGGTTCAGTTCACAAATTGCCGATTAATGGAAAGTTTTTAAAGAAGTATTATCCAATTACATGGGAAATGCAAGAATAAGACCATTGTAGCGAGACGACCATCGGATTAATAGTAAAACGACCATTGTATTGATATCAAAAGAATCATTACAAAAAGAAAATACAATACAATGAGATTTCTAAGGGGACGGGGGGAGATAAGTCTCAAGGGCAGCTTTTAGCTCCAGCCACTTCGCTTCGCCCAGAATGATCTCGGCCTGCCTGGTTTTCTTGTTACACTGCAACTGCTGGACGTGCCGTGCACCGGCAGCGAAGGCCGTCAGTCGAGCTTTGCTAGCCTCGAAGTCCTTCTCGAGCTCGGCAGCGGCAACTGACCTCTGTCGTTGAAGGTCAGAGATTTGACGTTGGAGTTCAAATATCTGGCGATCAAACTCAGTCAGCGTCGCCTTCTTAGCTTTGATTGCCTCCATCTCAGCTCGGCCGGCCTCTTGCGCGACCTTGGCAGCCTTCAAGTCATCCTCGGCTTGAAGGGCTCGCTCGAGGACATAGAAGTGTTGCCGAGTCCGCTCCAGGAGGTCGGTAAGGAAAGAGATACCTTCCGGGCTCAGATGACCACCGCTGGCGAGGTCGTTGAGACACTCTCCAACAGAGTCGAGGCCTTTGCACCGAAGAGCTTGGGAGGCAGTCAGAGACAAGACTTCGTGCAGCTTCACAAAGACTTCGGCGGGCGTGGCTTCCGCCGATTCGGCCGGAGCAGCAGAAGAACCGGCCGCACCATTCGTGCTCTGCAGAAGGGCATCGAGCTCCACTTCCCACGACGGCTGCACGTAAGAGAACTTTGTGAAGAAAAGTAAAACGTCATCATATAGTGCATAAAGGAAAAGGGGGATTGTTTTAGACCTGCCGAGAGGAGACCTCGGCCATGCCCTCTGGGTCATTGCTCGAACCCAGGGAACTTAATGGCCGAGCCCAGTGCCTTAGACCGCTACGCAATTCACGCGGCCGATGGAGGTTATCTACATTTGATGGCCACGACGGTGGCCAGGAAATATAGACAACACCCCTCGGCGCATAAAATTGCCGGTGAAATGAATGTTCGGGCACCTGACATTTAATGGTCTTTTTCAAATAAAACATGTGTCACGAAAAAATCAATACAAAAGAAGCGAGACTTACAAAGGCCGAAGAGACTTCCTGTGGAGGAATGGGAAGGTCTTCGTCCTGCGGATGGATCGGCGTTTCGGCCGTGGCCTCAGGATCGGCCATGGGCCTCTTACCACGATCTGCCGCGGAAGGACGTGGTCTAGCGGTCGCCTCGACGACCGGAGGAGGATGGACGGGAGGAGAGTGAACTGGTCGACGGTGGCGTTCCAGCGGAACTTCGTTACTCACGCTCTCGTCATCCTGAACAAAAAGAGAACATTTAGCATTACGACCCGAAACCTAAGGAAACAAGTGGAAGTAGAGTTTTACCTCCAAAACGACCGTGGGAGTCGAGGGTGCATCGACGGGCGCAGCCGGTTTGGCCATTGCAGGCGCCACGACCGGCTCCGAAGCTGGAGATGGTGCGACGATTGGATCGGCCGTGGCGCCAGGGTAGCCGGCTGGAGGGATCGGGAGTAGAGATGCCGGGGTAGCCGGCACAGGAGAGCCGTCAGAGGCAGGCGTCCCAGTAGCATCACTGGGGACGACATGGATCTCCCGGTCGCCCTTCTTCGCCAATTTTTTGACGCGTTTAGAAGGGCGAAGGACATCAACCTCCGGCTCGGCCTCTCGGTGGAGGCGTTTGGAGGGGGCTGTCCGCTCAGTGGCGATGGTTTTCTTGGGCACCACCTTCTTCACTCTCGCCGCCGCGGCAACCACTTCGGCCTTCTTCGACCCACGACCCCCTGAAATAGCAACGTAATTGTTAAACAAGGGCAAGTTTTGAAATGGCGAAGTAGTTTCAGTAATATACCTTGAGCCGACTCCTTAGGTTGGGTCGAGGGTGCTAGTCCCGGCCGGTCGCCAAAGACTTTGCTCACCACGTCTTCGATTGAGGCGCCGAAGAAGTCGCAGATGTACGCATCCCACCAATCCCCAAAGGTATCGGTGCCCAAGGATTCCGGAACGGTTGGGCGAAGACGGAACTTCTTACACCGATCCTGGAATTCTTGCTCCGTCGACCGGCATTCCCTCTCGGAAGAACCAGAAAGGCGCCCCCGGCTCAAGAGGGAACGGGAAGCGAGCAGAGGAACGGGGCAACCTTGGAGGTAGCCGAGTTGCCGGGCGACAAAGTGAGGATGGTAGACCTCCCAGCTGGCTCGGCGGGCGTCGCAACCCAGGGGAAGGTCGCGAGCCAGTACGATTGACCCCCAAGACTGTCGGAGGCCCGCGTCCTCGATCTCGGCCCAGGCTGCCGTCGGGAGCCTGATCGAGGCAGGGTATTCCTGGTGCCGGCACACCAAGAACTCGTCATCCGAAAGGACGTCGAGGCCAAAAAAATGCCTAAGAACCTCGTCGGCCCGGTGAGGAGGGGCCGGTCGAGATGCCAGTTGGGGGCCAAGGGCGGCCGAGCGCTGGAAGGTAGGGACTTCAGGCCGAAGAGTGGAGAAGTAGACCTGCAGCCAGAGTTGAAAGACCCAGAGGGGCCCATTCTGGTGCGGATCAATCTTGTTGATGGTCGTCTCGGCCAAGCAACGAAAAAGGTTGGCAAGAATAGCCGGGCTGAGCGCCAGAAGGTGACCACTAGCCAGAGCCTGGGCCACCGGCATATTCTCGACCAAACATTTGTTCGATCTGGTACAACAAATAAACTTGTTGTACCAGTAGAAGGGGAAGGCTTCATGTTCCCCCTTCCTGAGACTCTCCTCGCCCCGGCCGGCGAAATGGAGGATGAGAGTATTATAATTAAAGAAGTTTTTGTGGAGCTTGTGAACTTCTTCCTTCGAAGGCTCCCGGCCACCCCGACTGAGCGTTTCGACGGCCCGCTCGTCGAAAAGCGCCTTCAGGTCGAGGAGGGAGGGGCATCCTGAAAGAGCGGCATCGATTGGGAGGCCGGATGGAGAAGTCCCAAGGATTGCCGAAATATCGAGGATCGTTGGGCCGAGGGGGCCGAATGGAAGGACCATAGTGTTGGTGGCCGAACACCAAAGAGTCAAGGCCGCCATAAGCAGCTCCTTGTCCATGGTAATCTCCATGGTCGAGAGCAGGATGGCATCATAGATACCAAGGGTTTTCCACTCCTCGCCAAAGAATGACCTCATTCGGTCCACCCAGGCGGCCCAAGCAGTAGTGGTCGAGGGCCAAGCTCCTTGAGGCCGCGCCAGGGTCCACTTCGACCAATCGAACCCCTGCAGCAGGGGTGTTAGGCATTGCTCCTTGAGCAGGTCAGTGATAGGCGACGGCACTGCGTCTCTGAAGAGGGGACCCAGAATCTGGTGGGTGGTGGCCATGTCCTCTTCAAATCGCAGCGTCTTGATAGCGCTCCGATCGATGAAATCCTTACACTTGTTGATCTCCTCGGAAAGTTTTGCGATGAAGGAAGCCATTAGTGTAATTTGGAAGAACTGGAAAATTGCAGAAAGGAAAGCTAGAGGGTTTGGTTTGAATAAGCAAGAATGATTAAAATGTGCAAGTTTGGGAATTTCTGAAAGTGTAAGATATGATTAGGTGAAGTGTGGGTATTTATAGGCTTTTCAGACGAAAGATCAAACGTCTGAATTTCAAAAGACACTGGAATTCAAAAGGCGTGGGTTCAAATTGGGGGGAAATGTGACCGGGAAAGTCTGCAATCATTTCGGATTTTTTTTGGGAACCTGCGAAAATGGAATCGAGGAGTCGAAAATCCAGGACGCACGATTGCGTGCGGAGACAGGTTCAATGTATTAATAAAGATAGGGCGATTCAGTTTGTGCAAGTTTTCGAGGCCCATGATTGAAGCTTTTAAGAACGGCGTAAAAATTGACGCGTGGCCACGCGTTGGGGGCAACGAAGGAGGCGCAATCATGTCTCATAAATATGCAGGAATAATGGTCATTAATGAAGTAAGGTCCAAAAAGCAACAAATGTTTTCGCTTCTTCAAGGCCGAGAACCGACCAAGAGTGACAGCCGGCGACCTCAGAAGCGAGGGGGCAATGTTTGGGCCCAAAATATTATGATTGGGCCGAGCAGCAAGACGTGCTCGGCCCAGGGTAATAACACATGCTATGGGCCAAGTAATGAGACTCGGACCAGCTGGCAGGGTCGGCCAGATCCGATCTTAAGTAGTCCAGATAAACGAGGAAAGGTCGAGGAAATCCTGATGCAACCAGGATTCTCGACCGGCAAGGGATAGAACCTCAAAAGTAGGAGAATTCAGAATCCCAATAGGACTGGGATTGTTTGAGTTAAAGGTGAGATGGGACAAGGACTCCCAATCCAAATCAGAATGGGAATCAAGGAACGAGGTGCTATAAATACAAGAAATTACGCAATAGAAAGGCCTCCACAATCAGCATACAATTGCCCTGCGCAAATTCTCTCAAACACCTTGAGATTTTTCCTTTTCTTTTCCCGCCGACACACCTTCAGTTTGGATAAACAGCACTGTGGAAGCAACCGGTGAGCACCTTCAGTTTGGATAAACAGCACTGCTGCCGCAGAATCAGCCGACCAAGACACACCTTCAGTTTGGATAAACAGCACTGCGTCGAGGTCGACCGATTATCTATCTAAGTCTCGGCCGAGAAAGGTTTTCGAACCTTTGTTGGTAGAGGTCATCTTACTAAGCCGCTTCGGCATAGTTGGGTGTTACGAATTGCCTTGCTCGGCGCATTGGAGGCCGAGTGAGTTTATGATTGGATACTCACAAGTAAGTTTCAGGGTTCGGCATTCCGACGGCCGAACTACGTTTACCATCAAGACATATATCACATTCGGGTACCTGTGCCCGTATAGTTTGGTCTCAATTCGGCGTGCTTATACTCTTACGAATATAATCACAGTGGCCGAATCAGGCTTCGACGAGTTGTGAACTCCGTAGAATTAGTAGCCTTGTCTTCAGGCTATAGAATCCAGAGACCGAGAGCGTTCCTTCCTCGGTCGCAATCGCAAGATACAGAAGTCAACAGCGCGCTCAACGCGACTGCATCAAATTTTACTCCTCGGCCGAGCTCGGCCGACGAGTTGGCACGCCCCGCATTCAACCGAAGGACATTAGTTAGCTCATTAGTTATTCGGCCTGCGCGCCACGTAGGTTCTGTAATTTTTGTAGTCAACAGTTATACACGCGTGAGTATTCCAATCTCATCAAACACAGGCATAAATAATACTATTAAAACAAAAAACCCAGGCATAAATAATAGAATATGGGAAAAGAAATAGATTTTTTTTTTTTTTTTTTTTTTTTTTTTCCAGATTGTCAACCAAATGTAGCTGCTGCTGATTTCTAATATACAATAACACGGGATTTTCTACTCTAATGCCATCTGGATAAATTCCATTCAATTCAACTAAACGGAGTGCGAATTGGTGGCGTATGCGCAGAGATCGGCGCAGAGATCGGAATCATTGCCGGAGGAGGAGGAGGAAGAAGAGAGACAAGGAAGGCAGGGGAAGGTGACGTCGCACTCAGGATTGCAGGCGATGTATTGACGTGGATTTGCTGATATAGTTACAATTCAGTTTTAACCAACATTGCCCCAAACATGTTCCAAAAGATCCAAGAAACACTACATTAACGTATGTTAGAATTCAAAACTCATGTACTATCCGACAATGTAGGCAAATGACTAAATATATGTTGTAAATCCAAGGTCAAAATTCGATGAATGGTCACAAGTGTAAGATGGTACAAAACAAACCATATGAAAATCTCCAACATGGAAAAGGAACTTTGATCCCATTACACGTATCAGAATTAGCCACATAAATGTTTTGCTAATTCAAAACTGTATTATCTATTAGTCTTATAAACAAAATATATTAACCAAAAGTATGTACTCAATGCTAGCAAGTAGTACCAAAAGATTGTCAGGGCGGTCTTAGTGCCAGCGCCGGGTTGATCCAACCAATCATATGTTTTGTTCTAAATAAAATCCTTAACTCCAAAGTGATGCCTTGCCAGATATGCAACAGGTAAGTTGAACAGAGGCAAGTCACTGAACTCGAAGAAATCCTTTCTCCTCCAAGTAGGACACTACTTGGCCTGCCATGGCTGCAGGCATGGGGCAAACTCCATTTTCTTGTTCTATTTCTATCTGACAAAACAAGGGTAAAATATTCAGTTTGATTTGCATGCACAAGGAACACCAAAAGAGCACTGGTGATTTTATAATGTCTCCAAACTAAACAATGTGTATTAGAAGATACATGCCGACATGGCCATTAGTTTTTATACTCCACCAAATACATACCTCGCAATTCTCTGGTGGCTCGTAAGGGTCATCTATTCCGGTAAAACCTGCAATTGAGAACTATTACTGGAAAATTGACAAAAAGAAAAAGGAAAGACTCTTATTTGAATAGAAAGTAACACCATGTTATATTAAAATTCTGTCATTTCATGATACAAATCATATATTGGGCTTCTATATCTGTTTTTATTAATTTTATCTCTTTCCTTTGCATAGACCAACAGTCTGAACATGCCAATGGAGAAATTATAGGAGTAATGTTTCGAAACACACCTTTAATCTTTCCAGCACGTGCAAGCTTGTAAAGGCCTTTTGCATCTCTTGACTCACATAATTCTAGGGGCATGTTCATGAAAACCTGTTAACATGGATGTAATATAAAAATCAATCTTCGTAGTTTAAAATAGGTGGACCACATTTACCAGATTATAAGAACAAGAACCATATGGAGTCTTGCCTCAATAAAGTTTGGATCAGATAACATTGCACGGCAAGCATCTCGATCTTTCCTATAAGGAGATATGAGGCTAGCAATACAAATCAATCCCGCATCTGCAAAGAGTTTTGCTACCTCCCCTACATTGAAAACTTATTTAGCTTAAATATTACCAATGGACACACAATGGTCAAGTTGAAAAGGCAAAGAATTATGATGCCAGGATATGTTTGGCTCCACAAAGGAAAAATGAAATCAAATAAACATTCTCAGCGTGGTCTATATCCAATATTGGTTGACATGTCTTATGTGTTATCTGAGAACAGTTGACATGTCTTATGTGTTATCTGACAACAAATAATCTATGGTTCCTACCAAAATAGTTTGTTGTCAAGAATAACATACCAACTCTGCGTATATTTTCAGCCCGGTCTTCAGCTTTGAAACCAAGATCCTTGTTCAGACCATGCCGAAGGTTATCTCCATCAAGGACATATGACAACTTTCCCCTAGAGTGTAGTTCTCTACTTAATGCGCATGCCAATGTACTTTTCCCTGATTCCAGAAAAGAGTTCAAGAAGCCATTTAGTGAATACATAGACTGGAGTGAATTCAAAGAGGGGAAAAAAAAATCAAATTTCTTGTAGCTTTCCTCCTGTGTGTGAAGTGTTAGTTGACTAGAAGTGAGCTAAGATGCTTTTGGTGTGATCTCATATATTTTCTGATTTTATTAATAGACAATAAATTACATGTTGTATGGACAATGCCACAACAAGGATAACATAAACAAAAACGAGGCATAGAAACAAATGTTCTCTTATGCTAAAACATAAGCACAAGACACAAAACCTAACAAATAGCAGCTTTCCAATCTAACCAAATGCTTGAATGAGATAATGCCCCCTCAGTTCTATAGACCGCGGCCCAAAATGATGATCAAAACAAAAATTTATCCCATAACTAGTCTGTCCCACTGCCAGCAAATCTTTGAAAATCATTTTATTTCTCTATAGCCAGACTACCTAAAATACAAGCAACACTATGCATACCCCAAAAAAATTTGGCCTTCTTCCCCATCCCTGGTCATTTATTCTTCTCAGACAGAGTCACAGAAAAGAGAAACAATTACGAGGAATAACCCAACTTACTTCAAACTCCCTAAACAGCTTCCACCAAAGACTCAAACTCACAGGGTAAATTAGAAAAACATGACCTACATCTCTCTTGCATATGATTGACCATTGAGGATAGAGGCAAGAATTGGGTCTGCTCCTCTGAATCATGTCACAGGTATTGACCATCCCATGAGCCCCTAACCAAATAAAAAAATTTACTCCAAAATGATGTAAGCAATTTCATTCAATCACCAGGATTGACTGAAGTAACTGCTCACGCATATTAAGACCACTGAAAATTTTCCTACCATGCCAAATAATGGGCTGATATCGTATTAGCAATTTGCCAAGCCAGGCAAAAACAAAATGCAGTTAGTCAACTGTGTTTTTGTGCAAATCTCTGATAAAAATCATTACTGTCGGACAAAAGGAACACAACAGGAGAAGGTATGGAAAGAAATGTTAGCTAATGAAAAATATATTGATTCGTACGTGTAACTTCAAAAGAAGGGATAAACAAGTCAGTTAAGAAAATAACCTGAGCCACTGAGACCAGTAATCCAAACAACACATCCCTTTTGATTCAGTAGTTTCTGCCTATCAACCTTCCCAACCTGACATTCTTGCCAAAATACATTTGTTGAATTGTTCAAAGTAGACATCTACTTATCTGTTCCGTCCTACTGAGCGCACTAAAATCATTGAAATGTAAGAAAATGTACTCTAATTCATTATTTACAACGAGGAATATAGCATCACGATCCCAATAACATTTGTTGAATTGTTCAAAGTAGACATCTACTTATCTGGTCATTAACATCTATGATGATTTCAAAATCCATAATAAAAATAACAACAAAAGATCACGATCCCAATAACTCAACCGTCAAAGCCTACATTAGGAGCATGATAATCTACCGAAAAATATAGCATGACACATCAAACAAACAGCAATCCAAAACCCAGATAAACAGATAGAGAAAGAGAAAGAAAAGAATACCTGACAGGCGTATGATTATTTGCCCGAAAGAAGAATAAGATGTCGGAGGTCTGGGGTGTTAAATGGAAGAGGAAATGGCCAACCATGCGCCCTGTTTTCGAGGCATCTCATTTGGGGTTTTGCCTTTTTTTGGCTACTTTGGGGGTTCGGAATGAATCTGGACGCATCCTCCTCCTCGTCCATTGCCCACTGCGAGTCGTGGACGTCGAACTCACTCCCTCCACTTTCTCTCTTGGACTTTGGTTACATTTTCTTCTCCACGTGTGAGCATGTCTGCCAATATACTCGGGTGAAGTGGGTCCACTTTTGTCGCTGCATTTGCTGACGGGACATCTCATCTCAACGGTTGACATAGGTGATGACGTTGCTACCACTTTGTCATACTTGTGAGAGCATCCCTTCCCAACGTGGCAGTGTTCATTTGTTTTCTTAATACAAGAGCCTCTCGTCTAATACTAGGGAGATTAAATTTAAAAATTAAATGATGTGTATTAAGCACGTTTATTAATGTTTAGATAATAAATCAATTATCAGCTTTCATGTTCTTTAGTTTTCAAAACTTTGTTTACAAATTTAGTTTCCCTAGTATTACTCGTATAGAACTCGTTATGAATTAGTATAGGGCTCGTCATCAACGAGATTCGAACATAGAATCTCTTACATTCTCACTTGTCCTTTGGCTTCTGTTTTCTTTTTAATAACTTTTTTGGGTTTGTTCCTGAGAAGCCTTAGAAATGACCATGTAAAATTTTGAACTTCTGTACATTAGAAATTCATCACAGCCTTTTTGGGAGACTTCCAACTTCATTAGTTGAAATCTTTCGAGAGAAATACAATATATCTTCACAGTTGTGGTTTTAGTTTTCAATTCTTTCAAAAATAGCTACGTTTTGAGGGAAACTGGAGGAACACATGCAGATGCAGATATAGTCAGTTATTAAGTGTGAGTCACACCTTCTAGAAGTTTACCATTGTCTGCTTCAACTTATATTGTCGAACCATGGATGCCATATCAAACAATGATACTTAATAAATTTCCTCTATCTGATTGTGTTTAATACTATTGCAAGAGTGTGTTCAAGTTCACCAATTTCTTTTGGATTCATATATTCTTTGTTCATTCTTTTATGCTTTATTGCTTATAGCTGTTGAAGCACATGCTATAATGGACTCTGTGTGTGTGTGTGTGTTGGTATGTAAATTCCTTAGTGGCATGCTTTTATGTGGCCCAAATGGTGAGAGGTACCTCCCGAGGAAACCCTGGAGTCCGAACACCCTTAGTTTGGCATGACGCCATCTCACTTTGATTCATGCATGTAGCCATAACCTTAATATCTCCCCTACTGCATCTGTGTGGTTAGGAGATCCCACTGATATTGGTTTTCAAAGAATTTACAGATTTTATAAGGCAGAGGTTCACAATTAAGAACTTACACATTCTTGCATATCTTTTGTAGTATCATCCCGAAGTTAGCAACGATTCTCAAGCTGGAGGGGTATTCAACAGCATCCGTCAGGCATATGAAATGAGTAATTTCCAATAATAATAAGTACCCTTTTTCTTATCTAATCTGTCTAATCTAATATCATCGAGTAAGCCTCTTTGTTGTTAGACCCATTAATAATAAGTTGAAGAACCAAGGATGAAATGGGCATTGTACAATACCCTGTCTTATTTCAACTTTCAGTCAGTCTCTTTCTTTTACTCTTTGTATTCTCCCAGGCAATTTGTTCTCCTCCTCTACATCCAAACCTCTCTCTTCCCTCCCCCAACTTCTACAATATTTTAAATTTTCAAACACGTGACTGCATTCAGTAGAACCACAAATGAATTAGCGTCTAGAAGAAGTGGATCGAAAGTATCAACCATGGTTATTTACTTTAAATTTTCTCGTATCTATGGCGTTATTAAGAACTTGGGTAATGATAGAATCACTGGATTCCAAGAAGTGCATTTCGTTTTCCATAAACCCCTTGTTTCTTTTTTTTCTTTTTTTTTTCTTTTCGCATTTTCATTTTTCATTCATGTTTAGTAGACACAGTGAGAGAACCTGAATATTACCTATAAAAAGATTCTATCCAATGAAGCAACCAGGAGTCAGTATGACCGGGAACTTAAATTACAAAAAGATACTGGTAGGCAATGTAGTGGAAAATGGAACTACAGTACTGAATTTGAAGATGGAGCAAGGATCTATAAATGGGCTGAAGTGCGGCAGAAAATGCAACGGGAGAGATACTGGGAACCTATAATGTCAATGAAGAGAGTTCGTTCGTATGGTAAAACTGAGGGAGATCCAGCCCAAGGGAGAGGTTCCTCGGGCAAAGTGTTGGAAGCTAAACAACTGCTGAAGTCGAGGGATCGAAGGTAGCAAGGAACTCCCGGGCTTGGATTCAGTTTGCATCGAAGAAGAAAGAAGAAATCAAGGGTTTTAGTCACCAACGGCTAGTTTCAATTTAAATGTATGTGTGAGTGTATGAATGACAAGTGTACACTCCAGATTAAATCACTTAAACCCAAAGGAAGGGCTAGGATTCAATCTGGGGTAGTAAGGCTAAAATGGTTGTTAAGCCTCTTGTCAATCACTCTCTTAAACAAGTATGGGTCATGGCAATGCACCATGCCTTACAAGATTTCCTTTACTTAATGAAATCAGTGCTGCTGCATTCTGCTCAGCCTTGAAGCCGTCAGTACCAACTCCAAGTTCTCTCCATTCTCTGCTATCCTAATCTGAAGAAACCCATCCAAAAATTATCCATCAAAACACCTAAATAAACAAACTTTTCATGGCCTCATAGCCTAGTTTCTGATCTTACAATTTTGTGGGCGTAATCTGTGCAAGTTGAAATCTTTAGGAGCACCTACGTAGTATCCTCAACAACAACAATCAACAAACAACCCTGCAAATGAAGGGATCAAGCAGTAGCAGCAAGCTAAAAGCTTCAGTCTTTGATGGGGAGAACTATGATTTTTGGAGAATAAGAATGACAACCATTTTCAAGTCCTATGATTTATGGGATATGGTTCAATACGGGTATGAACTACCTGAAATGGAGGTCGACGCCCTCACAGAAACACAACTCAAAACACTGAAGCAGAACCGAATGGAGGATGCTAGAGCACTTGGAATCATCCAAGGTGTTGTCTCAGACACCATTTTCCTGAGAATAGCAAATGAAGAGACTGCAAAGGGAGCTTGGGAAGTTTTATAGCAAGAATACAGAGAGACACTAAAGTCAGAAAGGTAAAACTTCAATCCTTTAGAAGAGATTTTGAGTATACAAGAATAAGGAAAATGAGCTGTTAAAAGACTACTTTACTAGGCTATTTGATGTTGTAAATAAGATAAGAACATATGGTGAGGAACTGCCTAATGAAAGAATTGTCCAGAAACTGTTAATTAGTTTGACTAAACCCTATGATTCAATAGTGAGTGTCATTGAAGAAACCAAAGACACTAAAACTCTTAGTGTGCAAGATGTGATGGTATCTTTAAGAGCTTTTGACCAAAGGCTTGAGAGGCATGCCAATTTTGCACCTGAGAAAGCTTTTCAATCACTCTATGTTGGATCTAGTAGTCAAGCTAATGCAAGCAAACAAAAACCACAGTGGAAGGGCAAGAACAAGAAATGGGAAGGAAAGGGGTATCAAAACCCTAAGCCTAACCAAGGCAGCAAATCAAATGAAGGTCCAAGAACCAAGCAACAATGCAAGCACTATGACAAATTCCATCTTGGAGAGTGTTGGTTCAAGGACAAGCCTAAATGTCGCAAATGTAACAAGTTCGGGCACATCATGAAGGATTGCAGATCAAAGAATGTGCAACAAGTGAACTGTGCAAATCAAGTGGAAGAAGAAGCAAATGTGTGATGTACTTTCAGTGCAAAAGTGGAGAAAAACAATGAAGTATGGTACATTGACCGTGGCTGCAGCAACCATATGACTGCACATGAGTCATTACTCATTGACCTTGACACAAACTTCACTAGAAAAGTGAAAATTGGAGATGGAAACATTGTCGTGAAAATAGGAGATGGAAACATTGTCAAAGCCACCAAAAGAGGAACTCTGGTCATTAACACTAAGAAAGGAAGAAGATGCATAAGGGAAGTGATGCTAGTGCTTGGATTGGATGAGAATTTACTCAGTGTGGGTCAAATGATGGAGCATGGCTATTTCCTACTTTTTGGGGGAACTGTGGTTGAGATTTATGATGACAGGTCCCTATCAAACATAGTGACTAGAGTAGAAGTGAAAAACATAAGCTTTCTACTTATGTTGAAGTATCTAGAGGAAGTGGTGAGAAAAGCAAGTGTGACAGGTTCTATGAAGCTATGGCACAAGAGGCTTGGTCATTTAAACATGACAAGCTTACAAAATTTACAAAAGCATGAAATAGTGCAAGGCATACCAAAGATGGATTCATGAAATGAAACCTATGAAGGGTGTGTGTTTAGCAAGCATCATAGAGATCCATTTGAAGCTGGAAAGGCTTGAAGGGCAACAAAGCCACTCGAATTGATTCAAACAAATGTGTGTGAACCAATGTAAACAACAACAATAAGTGGAAATAGGTATTTCCTAACCTTTATTGATGACCACTCACGAATGTGTTGGGTGTATTTCATAAGGTTCAAGTATGAGGTATTCATAATATTCAAGAAGTTCAAGGCAATGGTGGAATTGCAATGTGGATACCAAATCAAAAGGTTGAGAAGTGAAAGGGGAGGTGAGTACACCTTACATGAGTTCAATGCATTCTATGAAGATGTAGGATTGGAGAAACAACTCACAGTGGCACATTCACCACAACAGAATGCAATTGCAAAAAGGAAGAATAGGACTATAGTCGAAATGGCTAAGTCTATGATGCATGAGAAGAACATGCCCTATACATTTTGAGGTGAAGCAGTAAATACTGCAGTGTACCTATTAAATAGGTGCCTTACTAAAGCATTGGACAAGAAGACTCCATTTGAAGTGTTCAGTGGCAGAAAGCCTTCTGTAAAGCATTTGAAAGTGTTTGGCTCAGTATGTTATACTCACATTCCTCAACAACTAAGGCACAAGTTGGAGAAGTCAAGCAACAATGGTGTTTTTATGGGTTATGGAACCAGTGAGAAAAGGTACATAGTTTACAATCTGTCAACTCTGAAGATAATCCTATTAAGGGATGTTATCTTTGATAAAGACTCAACATGGAACTAGGAAACAAGGGTAGAAGAAAAGGACAATGTCTCTCTACAACTTAATCTCAACAAAAAGCAAACAAGGGAGCCTATGAAGACCTCAATTCAAGAAGAAGTCATAGAGAATAATGACATACAAGGGATTCCACAGCAAGCAAGCATGAGTCCACAACCACCTCAATCACAGATCACAACACCAAGTTCAACTCCAGTGAGGTTAAGAAGCTTGGATGAGATCTATGCTACATGTAACTACTGTGTAGTGGAACCAGAATCATATGAAGAAGCTAAGAAAGACAAAGCTTGGAAGAAAGCAATGAAGGAAGAACTTGAAATGATTGAGAAGAATGGCACTTGGGAACTTGTAAATCGACCAAGTGACAAGCCTGTGATTGAAGTGAAATAGGTGTACAAAACCAAGCTCAACCTAGATGGTTCTGTGCAAAAAAACAAGGCTGGGTTGGTGGCCAAAGGTTACTCATAGAAGCTTGGTGTAGACTTTAATGAAACCTTTACTCCAGTAGCAAGGTTAGACACCATAAGGACCTTTATAGCCCTAGCAGCCAAGAAGGGTTGGAAGTTGCATCAATTGGATGTCAAATCTGCATTTCTAAATGGAGTGCTAAAGGAGGAAGTGTTTGTGGAACAACCTCAAGGGTTCACAAGTGAAGCATTTCCAGAGAAGGTGTACAAGCTAAGGAAGGCACTATATGGCCTAAAGCAAGCTCCAAGAGCTTGGTACAGTGAGATTGATTCTTATTTCACTGAGAAAGGATTTCAGAAAAGTCCTAGTGAAGCTACACTCTACACCAAGACAGAAAACAACAACAAGACACTCATTGTCTCAATCTATATGGATGATGTTGTCTACACTGGAAATGATGCTGCAATGATTGAAGAGTTCAAGGAAAAGATGATGAAGAGGTATGAAATGACTGATCTAGGCCTCTTGCATCATTTTCTTGGAATTGGGGTAATTCAAGAAGCAAGTAGCATCTTCATTCATCAAATGAAGTATGCTAAAACTTTGCTTGAAAAGTTTGGGCTGAAGGGATGCAAATCGGTCTCTACATCTCTAATTGCAAATGAGAAGCTTAAGAATGATGATGAAAGTGAACCTGCAGATGTTAGTCTCTACAAAAGCATTGTTGGTAGTCTATTGTATCTAACTGCAACAAGGCCGGATCTAATGTTCTCAGCAAGCCTACTTTCTAGGTTTATGCAAAATCCTAGCAAGATACACATGTGGATAGCAAATAGAGTTCTAAGATATGTGCAAGGAACACTTGATTATGGCATCAAGTATGAAATGGGGAAATCAACTATCCTAATTGGATTTTGTGACAGTGACTGGGGTGGCAGTGAAGATGATAGCAAAAGCACATCTGGTTATACTTTCACTTTTGGTTCAGGGGTTTTCTCATGGGCCTCTGTGAAGCAACAAAATCTTGCATTGTCCACAGCCGAGGCAGAGTATGTGAGTGCATCAGAAGCCATAGTTGAAGCTATTTGGCTAAGGTTCATACTTAAAGACTTTGGGGAATTGCAGGTTGATGCCACACCACTTCTGTGTGACAACACCTCTGCAATCGTCATGACCAAAAACCCAGTATTTCATCAGAGAACAAAGAACATCAAAAAGAGATATCATTTCATCAGAGAGGCATTGCAGGACAACACAATCAAGCTACTCTATTGCAACACAGAAAATCAGATCGCAGACATTTTCACAAAAACATTACTGAAAGAGAGGTTCAATTACCTGAGGGGTTTGCTCGGAATGACTCCAAGAAGCAGTTTAGAAGGGAGTGTTGGAAGCTAAACAGCTTCTGAAGTCGAGGGATCGAAGGCAGCAAGGAACTTGGATTCGGTCTGCATCGAAGAAGAAAGAAGAAATGAAGGGTTTTAGTCACCAACAGCTAGTTTCAATTTAAATGTATGTGTGAGTGTATGAATGACAAGTGTACACTCCATATTAAATCACTTAAACCCAAATTAAGTACTAGGATTCAATCTGGGGTAGTAAGGCTGAAATGGTTATTAAGCCTCTTGTCAATCACTCTCTTAAACAAGTATGGGTCATGGCAATGCACCATACCCTACAAGATTTCCTCTACTTAATGAAATCAGTGCGGCTGCATTCTGCATAGCCTCGAAGCCATCAGTACCAACTCCAAGTTCTCTCCATTCTCCGCTATCCTAATCTGAAGAAACCCATCCAAAACCTATCCATCAAAACACCTAAATAAACAAACTTTCACGAAGTTCTTCGATCGGCCTTTTTATTTCTGTTTCTATTGCAGACATTTGGATCCTGGTTATCTCACGTTTAGCAGCCTGATGGCCTTGTTTGACAGGAAGTTGGATGCCGGATACAAGATTGGTTATGTAATTGCGTAGGTTTTGGGTGGGCGAGTTTATTTTGCTCACTTTATGCCCATCGTTTGCAAGTTGGGTTTGTGCGAAAACCAGCAGCAACGTGGTTGCTCTTGTGGTGGTAGCCATGTCGGTTGGCTCCGCTCCACTCTCGCAAGATTTGCACCATTTCCACAGGGCGCTCTTCTTACACTTGTGTACATGTCGATTAAAGCTACAAGTTGATTTGAAGTTCGAACCGAAAGAAAGGTTGCTGCTTTATCTCCAATGTGATGTTTATATGTTCTCCCTTTTTTTTCTTTTCTTGGTTTATAGAATTATGATGTTTTACAGATGTTATACATGGCAATGAGGTACACTGGTTCTTTGCAACGGATTTAGATGAAAAGTTCGGTCTTGCAGACGAGGAGTATGGATCGATCTTTTTGGACTAAATCTACATTGTCTAGCAAGCAATACTGTATTTTGTTTTGGTAAAGACTAAGAGTACAAATCTCTTTTCAGGGGAGTAAGAACTGACACTATACATTTGCCTTTATCATCAACCTGCTCACCCGTGAAACGATAAAAATTAGGAAAAAGTAAAATAAAATCAAGAAGATTGATTTGCATGGTTTTGCAATAATACCCTCGATTAGAACAAAAAATAGACAAGCATGTGCATGTACAATTTGGTAATCAACAGCTAACATTTTACTTTGCCTTCATTCATCTCCTTAAAATTCCTCCACAAGTATTTCCCGCTGGCCATGTCCACAAGTACCCAGAAGCCATTCTGAATCATCTGAAAATTCAAAAACCAACATTAATAGAATTAGAGAGAGAGAGAGAGAGAGAGAGAGAGAGAGAGAGAGATTACTTGAATGGAATAATAAGAAACAAAACGTAGGAGGAAATAGACATACAAATTTAAAATTGAATGCTTCTTGTTCATGTTTGGATGATCCCATATTTTCATTAATGCTGGTAGTACCAAGCTGTGAGAAGGTTATGATGTCGGTTCCGGCGGGAGAAGAACGAACCGTCCTCCATGCAAAGTATCCTGCAAGGATTGCTGAGAAGAACAACAAGATGAACCTTAGAGGACACATCTGGTTGATTTGTATGAGAGAGAGAGACAGAGAGGATTGGATGAACTTGTTAGACCAAAAACAATGACCCTAACTAGCTAACTAGTTGTATTTTCAAAGGAGATGGAATATTAGGTAGATAACAGAGACAACCAAAAGAACGAAAGCCTTTGCTTTTTTAAGGTCGATGATATCAAGGGAGGGAGGGAGGATTGAAACCGCGTTCTTGTCAGGAGAGAAGTTTCTTCTTCTTGAGCATATGTATATTTGTTGTTGCGTTATTTCTGACTTGGTACGTTGAATTGTACAGTTCAAAAGATATCGAGTTGTCAATGATGGGTAGGTTACCTACTGCTCCTCCTATTCTTGGTCAACAGTTATAAATACATACATACATATATATATATATATTAATATATATTACTTGAATGTTTGTATGTATCCATGCCATCCCGGACATAGGGATAAGACTTAAGAGGTGTGCAATGCACTACTATGTAAGGTCGACAAGTCCAGCCGGCCAAAGTTAAATCTGATTTTGACCTGGTTTATTATTTATCAATGCCACTGCCAACGATTCATTGTTACCATGCATTGATGGTCGTTGGGCAAAAAAGTTGGGTTTGGACTACCCATGCCCATTAACTAAATGACAAATAATGGTCCATAATTCATCATACCCATTTATTAACTTAATGGGTCTAACCTGCCCACTTAAAAGACAAGTGGTATCGGTGAAGTCCACTGGGTTATGGCTACCCAGGTCCAAGTTAATGGTTTTCTAAGCTGTTTTTTTTTTTTTCATTTTCTTTACAGGTACGGTTTTAGGTCCAATACTTTAGTAATAAAAATTAGTTTAAAAACATAAAACAATGAAAAAGATTTAAAACCTAAAAAGCCCAAATATTTTGTCATTTTAATTATTAAATGTTAGATACGTATATCCATCAAGTTAAAGCCGTATATATTGATCATGATACGCATTTGACAGCATCCGACAAGTATCCTATTTGATAAAGTATCGGATACGAAATAATCCACAACAAAAAATCCTTTTAGGAAGAGTGTGAGGGTAGGAAATGATCACAGATTGTGTGGTTTCTAGGAATTTGAGTTAGAGCAAAAGCATTAGTGTGGAGAGAGAAGTGCGGCCTCTGGTGGCGGAAGGGTGGCCCATCGCAATGGAGGTTTACTCGGTTGAGGGGAGAAAGGTGTCTAAGGGAGTTGATAGATTGAGGAATGACATAAGACTATGACAACAGTGGTAGATTCAGGATTTGAATCTTGGGGGGTCCCAATGTTAGACGTCTAAGTTTTTTTAGATAGAAACAGAGTGCGAAGCGTGTAAAAACAATTCAGTTTATTTTGTGAGACATTTCGTTGAACACTTGGTGAATTTGTTGTTGTCATTCGAACCAAGTTGCGCACATGTCAACATTATATTGACATATATGTCGAAGTAATCTGATGATTGTAATTGAGAGAATTTGTCGAGTGTTGTCGATATAACCTGCGATAGGCATTTCGTTAAATACTTGGTAGGCACAAAAATGACCTACCAAACATTCAAAGGTCCTTAGAAGCTCTACACATGTATATTACTCGAACTCCGGATGTCCCTAGGACCACCCTCTGTGCATCCGCCACTGCAGTACTATGTACGGTTTCAATTTCAGGTTTCTTAGACCCACTTATATTTTAAAGCAAAGTTTTCATCTTGTCCGTCAATTGTAATCTTATGGCTATTATTGTTATATGTATTTAAGATGTGCATTAGAGAAAAAATTTCCTTTTTTTTTAACAAACAATATTATCTACATGAAGAAGGAGGGGGTGGGCAAAGCCTCACAATGGGCTAGCAATAAATATAATTCAAATTCGCCTTTGACGAGAATTGAACTTAAGTCCTCTCACTTACATGTGAAAAGAAATATTACTAGACCGTAGTACTAAGTGACTCGTTTGTTTGAGTGGATAGCGTGTTAAAAGTTCTACACACACTTAGGCGTACCCTGTCATCCATATGATTGAGTAGTTACGTCTACCACCATGCTAAGTAATACAGGTGCATTTTTGCTCATTACTCTATTTATCACGATTCAATGAGTTTAAATTTTTGTGTCTATCCACTATATATAGTTTCTAATTTATATCATATAACATTGATAAATAGAATGATGAGTATTACTATCACTTAAAAATAATGAGCAAAAATATTCCCAAATAATACATATAGTACATATGAAGGACTTCATAGAACTGCCAAGGAATCCGAATACCCATTAATATTTGATTCATGGGATAAACTAATGATCAATAACTACGTTAAGTAGATGATTAATCACATTTGCATTGAATACTTTGTTCTTTAACTTTTGAATGATTAAGCCGGTCGGGTCTCCGTCAGTGTAAAGGACGACGTCACTTGTTGATTAGTAAAAAGAATCTTAAGTGCTACTCCAAATGGATGGAATCTATATCCTCCTGTGCGGGTGGTAGACTCTGATATGATTTCCATCAAAGATTCTTTATCACTAGTGATTCCATAATTTCCATGATCTTCACCAATATTTTGGCCCCATTCTATATCTACCATCCATTCATTAGTAGTTAGTAGATACATATCTAACTATGTGATGTTTTCTTATCAGAAAGTTGTTATAGTTAAATTGTGAATCCGAACCATTAATTATGTCAACTCTCGTCTCTAATCCTTACGTACTTCTTTAGCTTTCTTATCAAATTACTCTTTTAAGGTTATTTTGTAATTTTCTTATTAACTTTTTCGGTTTCATTCACAAATTCGAAAAGTTAAAGATAAAAAGAGAAACACTTATTTGGCCAACAAGTGCAAGAGTTGGGGTTTTATTCGATCAACTTTGTTGTATATAAATAGGTTTTGACTTAGTAAATCACAAGTGAAATGGGGAACAAATTCCCTAATTTTGATCCCAAATGATCATGGGAATTAAACACCAATCAATCTTTATTTTCTTTTGCTATATATTTGCTATTCACATTGTATACGTATTTTTGACGTTACCAAGAAAAAAAAAGTGTAGGAGTCATTTTCTGACAATTTATAAGGACGAAATTCTAATTTATCCGTAACATCGGAAAGTGATCAGTTTTTATGCGCATGATAGAACTAATTACGACTAAATGCACAGGCTCCACTACACAGAATTTACGTAAGCAGCAAGCTTCTTTGGATGTAGAGATAAAGCCAGGTAGGGTTACAGGGCTTAGTGGGAATGGTAATGCAATGCTTCTTTTGTGTCTTGTTTTTATCTCTTTGGCGTATTACGTTACGTAGTGGAATGATGGAATCCAACCTTTTGACCCTCGGCCTCCATTCTATTGGCTTCACTTAATTTCATGCCTTCTTTGTAAGCAAAAACAAAAGCACTTCATTCCCCTCATCCTAATGCTTTATTATACCCCAATATAACAACAACCACTTTAGCTTTTTGACTTGTCCATAATATATTGAGAAGAAAATAGGACTACAGTTTAATAGTATTCTTCTTCACTTATAAGTGAGAGGTCTTAGGTTCGATTCTCACCAAAGACGAAATTGAACCACATTATTGCTAACTTATTGTAAGGCTAAGCCCACTCTCCCTCCCCTAAATGTAGATAATATCATTTGTTTAAAATAATAAAAATAAATAAATACTCTTTTTCTCTGTTAATTCTGTAATGAAATGAGATATCCATACTAATAATCTATGACAATCAAGAGGGGATCGAAATAAGAGAGGAAAAAACCCAACAAAATTATAATTTGGTTAGCATAAAGTCTCGAGTTTAAATTCTGCCTAGGTCAGTCGTGGGAGTAGTCGCATTTGTTAGAACGGATGTGCTCCTTGTTATGCACAAGGTTCTAAAAAACGCTAGGCGCTTGTCGGGCGGCAGGCTGGCACCTAGCACCTAAGCGGATTTAGGTAAATTTCTTGTAAATAAGTGCATATTGACACTTACAAAAAATTATACTTGTATGAAATACATGGATAAGATAATAAAAGAATGATAAAATGCAAAAAGAGTATCCAACAAGTCCAAAATTTAAAAACACATTAAGCATATATGCCATATAATCATAGTGAGGAGTATTGTAAGATGACACATGTACAATAAGTTCACAATTTAAAATCACATAAAATGAAAAATAGGAGGAAAATAAGGAAATATAGTAATGTACATTAGATTTTTTTTTTTAATTTCAAAAAAAAAAAAAAAAAAAAAAAAAAAAAAAAACACTGCCTAGCCCGCCTAGAGCCCAGCCGATTTTTCCAACCAATTTGCAAGAAAACGCCTCAGGTCACCACCGCTAGGCGCTGCCTAGGCCCTTTTTTAGAACACAGGTTATGCACACAATCGAGTAGAATTCGCTCCTTACTATTTTTGGTTAGGAAAACTAAAGAAAAATCCAAAAAAACTTTAGTTTTAATGAAAAATGACAAATAAAGGTGTAGTGAAAAGTACCAGAGAAAGGTATAAATGTGTTTTTTTCGTTAAAAGTGAACAATACCGGAAGTGTTTCGTTAAAACTCTCTAGTTTAAGTAAACTATCTTATATATATATATATATATATATATATATATATATAATTATATCTAAATAGGAGTCATATTTAGCTCTAGCTAGCTCTATACAAATCATTTGTTATTTGTGGCCTACCTGTGGAACGTAGGGTGTGTCATGTAAGCTTAGCGGTAGACCTAATCTTTCTCTTACAATCAAACATTTTGATGCCCTTTTAATCTATATTATCAATCAAATGACTAAGTGCAATTAGTCTAGTCTTCCTAGCCCGAACATTTTGTTTTGTTTTTATTTAGGATTTTAAAATAGAAAGTCATACGTATTTGGGTGATGTGAAAGCACATGCCTTAGCTATTTGGGCTCAACATATGAGTTAATATATTGTAATAATAATACATACATATGATGAAAGTTGAAATTTCACTCTAAAGCTAATTGACTATTAATAAAAAATAGCCACTCAACATAGGAAAAGAATCGACAAAAAAACTTAACAAGTACTTTATTTTTCTTCACTTTTTGAAATAATTATTAACACATCTAGTACTTCATTTTGAAATATACAAATAAAAGGAGAAAAACAAGATTCTATTTCGAAGCAACGGAAGTTTAGCCATTCAAATATCTGGTATAGTAACTTTTGGCCAATGATTATATTCAGCCTTGTGGCCTATATCTCTACCTTGTTAGCAGAGATTCTACACTCAAAATCTCATTTACGGAAGTTTGTTGTGTTGTTGAAAAAAAATTGCATACATATATTTGAATGTGTGTCCCAAAGTTTCAAGTATATATGGATTGAACTCCAAAGATTTAATTTTGTATCAAAAAAAAGCCTTTGAAGATTCTATTATGTTCTTAATCTATGGGTTAAATTTATTGTGAAAGCTTTTGTACTACAGTCTATTAGTATTCTTCTTCGCATTATAAGTAAGAGGTCGTAGGTTTGATTCTTGCAACCAAAGGCGAATTTGAATCAAATTATGACTAGCTCATTGTGAAGTTTAGTTCACTACTCTACCCCTTAATGTAGATAATATCAATTATTTAAAAATAAATTATAAAAATGTGTTCCCCCTTTTATTTTTCTTATTAATTTCAAGACATGTCCATTTCACGCCATGTGCATGCATGAAATAAGGTCAAATACCAACTCGTTCAACCTAATCTGTCGTCATGTCATGTGTATGAAACATCAATCTCTATTTCCATAAGCAGCATACTAGTCCATCTACGCTCTCTAGATAGTTAAAAACTTGATGTTTATGATATTTACATCCTATATCATAAAGGTACGTGCCAGTATGATAGGTGATGCCAATAAAATCCATCAATCGCTACATGTTCGTATACGACATTAACCATTCGATCGGGTTTCATTCGTCACCACATGAATCATGGAGAATACATGAAAGGAAATTTTGGGAAGATGTATCTTGCATGCATGCATGCGGGTAATGAACCCTAATTTGAGCAGGATAGTGTTATCCACACATCCATATATGTTTACTTTTCATACACTCCTCTCAATTTCGATCGTCCGATCAAATGAATTGAAGAAGATCAATAGACAAAAATTACCAAGAATGTGTGCAAGACAAAAATAAGTGTGTAAATAACACTTTTCTTTGGATATAGGAGGAAAAGGAAGAGGTTGGGATTTAAGTACATAACGACGGACATTGCTTGATGATATGGGATGAAGACATTTCAATCAAAGGGAAACTCCAATCCATGCCACGGTGCGGAATCAGTTAACGTGGCGTAAATTCGAGCAAACATCACCATGAGACGTCGATCAATTAAATTTCTTTTCTCTTGTATGACTTTAACCTAAATTATGATGAATGTGAATTTATTTAGACACTCAACATTATCATATCTTTGTTGACACATTTTTTAATATAGGCGGATCTATATATAATGGTACGATGCACATTTTTATGTAAGATTCACCTCTATTTGATACTTGAAAACATTGATAATTATATGTCTTAATTTTGTTTGTCGAAATAAATTGTTAGTATTATTAATAAAGTTACATAAGGTCATTGTTAACTAAAAGAAATTGATTGGTTAGACCAACAACTTGAAGGGGATTCTTTTGATCATTAAATTGTCGTGATTTGAATAATGTGCATCATGGTTTCCTTTATTGCTTGAAACTTGCCTTGTTTTGTATCTTTCAGCTGACATTACCTGAAAAATCAAAGATTTAAGAAAATCAATCTCTCTCACTCTCACCACGTAGCATACCAATAATGGTATGTGCATGTTTTTTTTTTAGTACAATGATATATTTTACATTAAGAGGATATAAGGAGTTCAGTTAAATTACACAATGAGCAATCTAATTTGGTATCAAATTCGTCATCCACGAGATTCAAACCTAAAACCTCTCACTTAAAAGTAAAGAGAAATATCACCCGACCGTAGTACTGAGTGGCAATGTTGTATGCATGTTGAACCTACACAAGTTATATATAACACGTATAATGTTGCTATTAATATGTAATGCGACCACATCAGCATGCTTAAATGATTTTAAAAAAAGTTAGGGTTTCACCGTAAAATTAATTGGCAATAAATGGAATAGTCCAATTACTTATAAGTACATGTAAAGTCCCTTCCCCCATTAATGTGGGATTCATTCTCAATATGTCATCTCACATGAGGTGGAGCACATGTGGCCATTGGGTTTCACATGTTGGACAACCTACTCTAGTAATATGAAAAAGAAAAAATTTGGCTTCCACTATAAAACTAATTGGCAATAAGGGAAGTAGCCCAATGACTCATAAGCACATGTAAAATCGTTGCACCCACTAACATGAGATTCATTTTCAACATACCCCTTACATAAGATTAAACACGTGTAGCCGTTGAAATTAATATGGAATTCATTCTCTAACAGTTTTCACTAGTCACCCACAAATTAAGAGGCGTCTCTTTAGCATCTCTTTAGGCGGTCTCAAACCCGAGCACTACAAACACTACCATGTGCGGAACCAGACTGAGGGCAATACTACGAAGGGCCACTAATTAATTGCTCGTCAATTTGGGAGCTTTTAATTAATTAGTAGTCCAACTAAAACATCCTGTAACAAGTTTTCAGTTTCACGTATATATAGATGCATATGCATGCGCCCTTTGTCTCCTGTAATTCACTTCTCATCTCTCTCTCTCTCTCCTCATGCACACATCATTGTTTTATACCCTGCTTAGAGTAATACTGAATATTTAAGAATAATGTGTGGAAATGAATGGGAAGGTGGCAGTGTCAAGTGTGATCGTGTGTGGGAATCTAAGTGGTACAAAATCCCACAGGGGTAGGAGCATCGTATATATTCGTATTCCTGTCATGTGAGATGGAATTAATCATCATCATCATCACTTTAGAACTCGTTTGGAGGTACTTTTAAAATGATTGAAAGCGTTTTTAGTGACAATATTTTTGAAATTAATCCTTGGTAAAATCCAAGTGCCTTGGAAAAGCATTTAAGTGTTTCCTTCAAAAAGTACATATCTGGTGTTTCCTTCAAGTAGTACATATCTTGTGCTTATTCCATAAAGCATTTAAAGTGCTTATTCCACAAAGCATTTAAAGTGCTTCTTCCAAAAAGCATTTAAAGTGTTTTTGGAACCCAAAATTAATTTCACCAAAAACAATTCCAAACGAGCTCTTACACTTTTCAGAATGATATGACTATCTTCTTTATATATACAATTACACACGCACGTGTGTGTGTCTATATATATATATATATATATGTGCGCACATAAGTCTCAACTCTCAAGAATTCCATAGTAGCAATAGCTAGAGAATTGGATTCTACTTTTGTCGCAATTCCCTCGGTTTTACTCATATATGCATTATCGACATCTATATATATTTATATCCACAGTTCAAATTCGATTCTCTCAGTAGTCATTTAACTACAACATATAAGCTCGATTGATCAGTGTTGGCTGCCGCTGCATTTCGGGTTCCTCCTGTTGGTCTCTCTCCCTCTCTCTCTTTCAATTAGTCAGTGTCTATATGTATATATATCTACACATACACATATATTCTTCCTTGTCTCTCTAAATTCCACTACAATTCTTTGGCTATTGATCTGTATTGGTTTTGGAACCCTCGTGATTTTATCATCATCAATACCAATTTCGTACTGAATTTGCTTAAGGGTAATATTTCTTGCAAGCACGTTACAAATGAGTCGACGTATAAAAAAAGGGACATGCACCTTTTCTTGATCAAAGAAAATGGAAATGGAAAATAAAAGTTGAAAAGGAAAACACTGAAGCTAATTCACATGCTAGAGAATTACGTGTTAAGAAGCTAATTCACATGTCTTGAATACGTACCTAGTATTTATTTATTATATACGAAGAAATATCTAGGTATAAAGTTTGCTTGAACTGCACACTTGAAAAGCTGAAGGGTGACCTTGCTGTTATATGGCTTGTTGATCCTTCTGTTTCCGCAAATCTCAGAACCATTTCTTTCATCTTTCCTTTGTGTTCTTTCTTTTCTTTGGAGATAAAAGTGATCTTAGAAGTTTCTGAGCATGGAATCATGCTTTTTAGGTGATTATCAGTAAGGCACTTACTTTCCAATATGCAAACATTCGCAGGTAGGTCGTCTACACCACATGAATTTGTCTATCACATTGTGTTGTTTGATTTGTCACTATTTACTTTTGGAAAATGAAAAGATATTGTACTTGTACTTGTGCATTGTGTCGTGGCGTGCACATAATTGCCAATATGTTATAAATGCATGATTGATGTTGCTTGATGAGAATACGGGAGATTGGCAAAAAAGGTGAAGACAAATGTGGGTTAGACACTTTACTGTACTAGTGCTGCTGTTTAATTATAGATACCTAGTGCAATTGATCATAATCAAGTATTATGAGTGTGAGAAACTTAAAGTTAATTATGTACTGTAAATCGTTGAAACTATGAAAATAGTAACCTTAATAATCAATTACTTTAATCTCTTCAGAAAAATATAACTACTTGGCTAAGTTTCATGAACTTCAAAACAATTCTTCACCGAAATCAACACATATATAAAATGTTGTAATAATCAGAGTGTGTTTGGAGAACCAGTTCTATGTTCGTAAGAGCAAATCGTCAGCAAGTACTGGCACAATTTTTATTTTTTTGGTAAGTTTGTTTTATACATAATATAATATGCAGACTGGGGTTGAAGTTACTGAAATGTTATCATTAATGGTCATTTACTTTGAAAAATTGTTATAGAGTGCAAATTGACGTATAATTCTTAATAATAGCTAGCTAGAAAAGCGAATTGAAATAGCTGAGCTTTTAGCTTCTGAGACAGACAGTTGAAGAAGGAACAAAGATGAATGCATTAGTGGCAACCAACAGAAATTTTAAGTTGGCTGCTCGGCTTTTGGGATTGGACTCCAAGCTTGAGAAAAGTTTACTGATACCATTTAGGGAAATCAAGGTAATTATGCATATAATCTCCCTTCTGTATACCCCTTGGTCTTAATTATTAGTAGATTTCACTCTAAAATTAAAGTGGATATTTTTCTTACATCCAGGGAAACATCAAGAACATTCATGGATTGTTTTTGTTTAAACCTTAATACATAGTTGACTCAAACTTGTCACCAAATTTCTTATCAAACTAAAAGAAATTTCCCAACTGTTCGTCTATTTTCATTTACGCTTTAGCCATGAATATTTCAGTTTCAATTCCATCATTTTCAGAAGATATTTCACATGTGTAACTGCATTTTTAATTCTAGGATACAATTTGAGGATATAGAAGATTATTTACAGAGTTGGAGTTTTCTCTTTTCATTGATTTTGAACTATATATTTCGGTGCAGGTTGAGTGTACTATACCGAAAGACGATGGCAGTTTGGCTTCATTCGTTGGCTTCAGGGTTCAACATGACAATGCTAGAGGCCCTATGAAGGGAGGAATCAGATATCACCCAGAGGTATATGCATACTTTGTTACGTTTCACTTCGACAAATGCAAATGGTTGTCATGTATCAAGACTCGTTGCCATAAAAGTGTCTCTAACTGTTATGGATCCATCTACGGAAAATGTAGGTTGATCCAGATGAGGTGAATGCTTTAGCACAGCTCATGACATGGAAGACCGCGGTAGCCAACATCCCGTATGGTGGTGCCAAAGGAGGTATAGGATGTGATCCAGGGAAGTTGAGTATTTCTGAACTAGAACGACTTACCAGAGTATTCACACAAAAGATACACGATCTTATCGGAATCCACACCGATGTTCCAGCACCAGATATGGGGACAGGTCCACAGGTTGAGCATGGCACATTTTTCATTAATTCTTTACATGAGATTTGATCACTAGCTGAAGCTGCTAATTAATCAAGTTGATCAGCTTGAATGTCTTCTAAACTTTGGACTGAATTTTAGCATTTTTTTCTCTCAATCTTTTTCCATTTTTTTTTTTTTTTTTTTTTGGTTTAAACAGACCATGGCATGGATACTAGATGAGTACTCAAAGTTTCATGGCTACTCACCTGCAGTAGTGACTGGAAAGCCTATTGTAAGTAAATCATAATAAAAAAGTTACTTCAGTTAAATTGTCCTCCTTTATTCGATTCATGGCAGTCTTGTCTTGCAATAGTTCATACCTGTGCTACAAATTTTGTTTGTTTTTATTGCGTAACATTCTGTAATTTTTTTTTTTGTTAATCAGGATCTTGGTGGATCACTAGGAAGAGATGCAGCAACGGGAAGAGGAATACTTTTTGCAACAGAGGCATTACTCAATGAATATGGAAAGAGCATCTCCGGACAACAGTTTGTTATACAGGTGGACTTTTACTGAACACAAAAAGTTTATATGGTTGAGAGTCTGAGACTTGAGCCTGGATTAGATTTCAATTGATTTAACTTGTTGTCTAAGCTAAACTAAATCGATTTCAGGGTTTTGGGAATGTAGGCTCGTGGGCGGCCCAGCTAATCCATGAGGGTGGTGGCAAAATAGTTGCAGTGAGTGACATCACTGGAGCCCTAAAGAACAGCGAAGGACTTGACATTCCAAGCCTGCTCAAGCATGTCAAAGACAACAGGGGAGTCAAGGGCTTCCATGGTGGGGATCCAATAGAACCCAGCTCAATCTTGGTTGAAGATTGTGACATTCTCATTCCAGCAGCCCTCGGAGGTGTCATCAACAAGTACGTACTACATAATTCTAATTTCTAATAAGCAGTACAGAAACTACATCAAGATTTTCGAAACATAATGAAAATCCTGAAATTAATATGGCTAGCCATGATGATCCAACTGTTGTTTTTGAATGTAGGGAAAACGCAAATGACATAAAAGCTAAATTTATAATCGAAGCGGCTAATCATCCTACTGACCCTGAGGCTGATGAGGTTGGTGCTTTGTTAATTGCTTGACAATTAGATTTAGAAAGGGGACAATTAAAACACCAGTAATGTTTAATTAGTTAAAATGAACATTCTTTCCTCTATTTTGCAGATCCTGTCAAAGAAAGGTGTTGTAATTCTTCCTGATATATATGCAAACTCTGGAGGAGTTACTGTTAGTTACCTTGAGTGGGTGCAGGTATATATCATATACACCACATACATATTGTCAATACATTTTAACTTTACAATACAATAGCCATGTTTATTATTTTAATCTCATGCTACTAAATTGGTGGTGCATAAATTGCAGAACATTCAAGGATTCTTGTGGGATGAAGAGAAGGTGAACAATGAGCTCAGGACTTACATGACCAAAGGCTTCAAAGGTGTGAAGGAGATGTGCAAAACCCATAACTGCGATCTCCGGATGGGAGCCTTCACGCTCGGAGTTAACCGCGTTGCAAGGGCGACTGTCCTCAGGGGGTGGGAAGCCTGAGCCTGAGACACTTTGAATAAAGATGATGGCTCTCTAATGAGACTCCATTTCGTTTTTACTGATTTGGTATTTTGCTACCGTGCGTACGATGCATGGAAATAACTTCAGCACAACTAGTTTCGTAGTATTTCTGTGTTGCATCAATATGTTTCCCTTTGAACCTTTCATGAGATATGTATTTGTTCGACAAATAAATTTCACCTACAAACAAGGTTCTAAAAAACGTTAGGCGCTAGTCGGGCGGCAGGCTGCCGCCTAGAGCCTAGGCGGCCCGGGTAGATTTAGGTAAATTTCTTGTATATCTTTTAAATAAGTACATATTGACACTTACAAAAAATTATACTTCTATGAAATACATGGATAAGATAATAAAAGAATGATAAAATGCAAAAAAAATATCCAACAAGTCCAAAATTTAAAAACACATTAAGCATATATGCCATATAACCATCGTGAGGAGTATTGTAGGATGACACATGTACAATAAGTTCACAATTTTAAACCACTTAGACTTAGATAGGATTTATTTTATTTTATTTTTCAATTTCATTAATAAAATATAAAAAAAAAATAAAAATAAAAAAATAAAAAAAGCCACCTAGAGCCCATCCGATTTTTCCTACCGATTTGCAAGAAAACGCCTTGGCTCACCACCGTCCAGGGCCTAGGCGCCGCCTAGGCCGTTTTTTAGAACATTGCCTACAAATAAATTGCACATGCATATGCCTTGCATGTAGGCCGGAAATTTATATAAACATGGATTTCAAGAGAGCGAGCGTGCCACTACTAGTTTTCACTAATAGACGATATGTGTGATGGAAATTCCGCTATTTAACTTCTAATCAAAAGATTGTGTCATTGATTGAGAGAGACTCAAGTTTAGGTTCCTTCTTTGCTTTGTGGACTTTTCTCATGTAGATATTATAAAAATGACAAGATTGTTGGAATATGAATTGAATATAAAGTGGTTATATCCAATTGAAATGCTTGGAGATAAACAAAGAAACACAGCTTGCACAAAAAGAAATATGTATAAACTGGACTGGAAACTTACAATCAAGTAAATAGATGAGCAAATAAAACTATATTGATCAAGTGTGAAATGCCATCGGATTGCTCTAAGATTGAGATTGAGATTGCTATGGGATGAAAGGTTTATGGTCCAAGGGTTGGAAAATCCCTTGACAAAGAAAAGAGTCGATGAATTAAAAAGTTAAGAAGGCTTTTTCTTTGTACTTGTGCTCTGGTTGTTTGAGATATTTATTGTCGTGGCTTCTTTATATATATAAGGAACAAAAGTATTTGCTAAGGAACAATTAAGCAGTGGATTTCATTTCCATGAAATGGGTGAATATTAAGGCCCTAATTACGAACAAACGACATTTTCAGGCCTCATTTGAAGATACTTTAAAGAAAGAAATGAATGACAACTTCTTTATTTTGTCCAATTGAAGAAAAATTCTCTCTTTTAAACCATTTTTATGAGGACGAATAGTATATCTTTTATTCATGAGTAACTTTCAACTTGGACAAAATATAGAAGTTTTCATCCATTTTTTCCTTTAAAATAGGTTCATTGTAGTGAATTGTCATATCCCATTTAGTCCTCCTCATCAAACGAGGCCTTACAGTCAAAGAAGTGAGGTATTGTTAGCAAGAGGCGTAGCCGCGTATGCAGTGGAGGGGAGAAGGATTGGTCATGTCGGGGAAAACGATGGCAAAGCCTGTAAATAAGTGTACACTTTGTGGTTGTTGTTTACTTGTTTAAGTAATTCACATTAACCATTTAAAATGTTAAAAGTATGACATTATATTATTGGATTGAGATATTACAATGATAATAAATTTGTTTAATGCAAGTTACTTCTATAAAGAAGGGTATTTTATAAAGGAGATGAATTTCACGCATCTCTTTTTATTTCTGACAATAAATTAAATAAATTAAACGAAAATAGCGAACATTATAATAGAGGATTGAGAGACTAAAAAAATTGTGCTTGATTTCCTGTATAGAAATTTCTCACAACTTTGGAGAGCACTAACAGCAAATTTCCTTTTGACCAAAAAGTATTTACTTTTTTTTTTCTTCCGTCAAACGCTTTAGTCATGAAAAAAAGAACTCACCAAAATCACAATTATGTTATTGATTTCAACTCTTTTCAGAGTTCTATTTAAAGGTGTGGTGAGCCAACCTAATGGTATCTTGAATTCAAACCATTCGTCCACTAAAGATTTCAAAGATATCTACCTTTTGTTAGTGGGTGAGGTATTGGAGGAAATTAAATATAATGGAAGATGAAAGTATACTAAAAAATGTGTCTACAGCGAAGATTGAATGTATTAATCACAACAGGTATGCACAAAAAAATGCACTAAAAAGGCGGTAAGAACGGAATCACACCCTCAAATGCACCAATGTAAATAACACACATTAATACCCCTTCATAAAAACTGCATGCTAAGATGCGCAAAAAAAATTTGCATATTCCTTGAAGGAAAATTTCTAGGCCTTTGTTATATTATGTATTAAGGAGAACCAAATTGTATCCCCTTTCACACTAAATTTGTTCGAGTCACAATGGTTGCAAAACTCAAAAGCTTACTATCCAAAACCAAAACAACTTGTACCGTTTTCATGCATGTGCAACATATGCCTTACACTGGAAAAACGTCTAAAATCAAATATAAATTTGTAAATCACGTACAGATTTTGTTTTACATTTTTATAATCAAGTAGCAAGTAAAATTACAAACTTTTAGCAACCTGAGAGCAGAAATTAAGATGTAGAGATATCCCCAAACATACAACATACTGTATGGAACTAACCGTAAAGGTTTGTGAAGCAAACTGCGGCATGAGGTTCCTCTTGAACAAATTGAAGGTACTTTAGCCTCTGTTCCTCCTCCTCAGTCAAAACAATTACAAAAACATAGTAGCTTAACTAAAAAATGCATGATGAAATGGATAGTTTTCATGTAGAGAGAGGGTACTTATAATTTTTTTATATAATATGAGACAACTATAAAAATATATCTAGCATTATATGTTAGGTACATGTATAATAATACACAATTTGATGGGTGCCTAAGTAAATCTGTTAGGATTGTCAACTAGCTAAAACATATTGGAAAATAATCAAAAGAAAGCACTTTTAGTTGGTTAACTATTATAAACAATGGAAATTAGTATGAAAGTACCAAACTAAATCCCAACTAAGGCAAAAGGCCTGCTTGACGAAGTTTAATAAACCAACGTAGATGAATTTATGTATTATTATTGTTTGTCGTATATTTGTAGCTTCATCTATCGTCTTTTCTTAACTTTCTCAATTTCTCTCACTACAACCTCATTCATCATTCAATGAATTCAGATTTTTGATATAGATAGAGGACGCCTTATTGACTCTAATCCTCACTAACCAACTAAGCTTAAATGCTACTATTTTGCTCAAATTAAATAAATTGTAACCCTCCCCCATTTTCCACGCAATTCACCACCTAAACAATGCAGCAAAAAACAAAAGAAGGGATAAAAGATTGTTACCTATGGTTAATTTATTTACAATGAAAGATGTTTTAACTTTTTGAAAGAAGTTTTACATGAAAAGTATAAAATGGATGAATCAAGCTCTTGGAGCTCTTTGAACCACTTTATGAGCCTAATTGGTACAATTGAAAATGAAGAGTGTAATCAAACTTCATGAGCCTAATAAAAACAAATTAAAGACCAGATTGAAAATGCATTAAAAGTTGAGAATACGCTGTATAAAGGCATTGAACTTTGCATTTACCTGCATAATTTCAAGTTGCCTAAGAAAATGCCTAGTATATTCTAGCACTTGAGTAATCACCTTTGTACATCGGTGTTCGCTTGCCAAACAAAAAAAAGAACAGAAATGAAATAAATTGCAATATATTTGGAATACTGGTGTATAAAACGTAATTTTCAAATTAGATCCTAGCTAATTAAAATGCCAATCCCTTTCAATTAAGCTTGGGAGCCACTGATCATGACGTGTTATAAATAGGGGAAAAAAAACCAGATGAACAACAAAATGATGTCGTAATCTGCAGAAGATTAATACCTTGACTAACTAAATGAACCGAAAATGAAAACATCTAAAATTCTATTAATTAAGTACAATTACCAGAGGAAGCAGAATAAAATGTCAGAAGTGATACATTAAGATAAGTTTGGCAGCATCAAAATCACTGAAAAAACATGTATAAACCCAACATAGATCAAGACAGGAGTTTCCCGCATACATCAAGACATAGATGGATGGATGTAGAGGCTTTTTTGCCAATGATATCAAGATATAGATGGATGTAAAGGCTTTTTTGCCAATGACCAAACCAAAACCACCGGCAAACAAACAGTGCAAGCCACGTAAACAAAGAAAGTACACAGATGCAGCGACAAATTGAGGAGAAACAAATACAGACAAAGAAAATAACTTTGTTACAACAAAAAACAGACATATAACTACATAAACAGGCACACTAGCATATATTTTAAAACAACCAAAACCAAGTCATAGACATGCTTGATTTCCTCATCCAGCAATCAAAATCAAACCACATCTATAAACCATGAAATACTAAATATGAATATAAAAAGTGATCGTCACCTAAAACTATATAAATTAATCGGCAAGGAGCTGCAAAAGCAACCACAGACAAATGCAACCAAATAACAACGAAAGGCAGTACCATACAATATGTGCATCATGCATTCAGACACACTAAGTTATCATTCGTTACATTCAAAATTTTCTTTACTTTCATTCTTGTTGTATTTCTATCGATGTCTAAACCTATACTAATTCTTGATAATTTGTACGTATTTGTATCGATGTGGCTTGGTGTCCCTGTTAACACAATATAATCGGCTGAGTTATTTCAGCTCTGATCATTTGGGAAACAATCTTCACCTCCATCTTTTCTCTTCAGGAAACAAAATCCCATTTTTGATGCCTAAATCATAAATTAACACGATACCATATCCAAAGCAAAGCAAATTAAACCAAATCACCCACATTTTTTTATGCCTAAATGTCACCAAATGTACCCTCAATATTGAACTAAGACCTATTGTTAGTTTGAGTACTTTTGGTTTTGCAAGAGAGGGAAGGTGCATTATTTAGAAGTCTGCTTTGGCTTTTCTTTTACTTCTTCTACGGGTTAGTTTGTTATTGCGATTATTGAATTGTGATTTCAATAATCGTATAAATTTGTGATTCATGAGCTTAATCTCTTAACTTATGTTTTGATAAGTTTAGTCTTATAGTGTTGTTTGGAGCCAAATTTACACCATCGGCCCGTACAATCAAGGTCGTTGAGTGAGCATAGCTCCCAACCGTCGGATAGAAAAGTGAAGATAATTTTGTTATTGTTAAAGGATAATATTATGATTTTTATCAGAATAATTATTTTTTAATATGAATTATTTGCATCTTCCTAAACCAGATAAATAGGATGCGAATTATATCCCAAGCAAGCAGTACAGTTCGAATTGATTTGGGATGTCTGACGGCACTTGGAAGCTAAAAATGAATTTCAAATTCATTTTGATCAGGATAGGCATGGCTTTTGGTGGTGATGTGATAAGTCTAAGATTTGATGGTCTTGGATAATGATGAGATAAGAAGTCTAGGTAGGTTAGGCCCTGTTTGCATGGTGATGGAAGTTATCAAATAAGTTTAAAGGCTTCTAATGGAGTTTTTTATGAGATAAGAAGCCTAGGTGGGCTAGGTTTATGACGTGATGTGATAAAGCCTAGGCTTTATTTGTTTGAAAGTCACGAAATCTGAAGGATATGCTTTGGCATTTGACACATATCAATTTTAGTTCCGCAAGTTAGAGTTGCAGTTGGACTCTACAAAATTATCTGGCCGTATCAAGCAGAAGATATGAATGCTATAAATACAAGGTGCGTTGCAACAAATGAGCCCCCCAATTCAACACACAAGTTGCCTTACGCAAACTCTCGCTCTACGCAAAACCTCTCAACAACCTTGAGATTTTTATTTTCTTTTTCTGTCGACACACCTTCAGTTTGGATAAACAGCACTATGAAGGCAACCGGCGACACCTTCAGTTTGGATAAACAACACTGGAGTCGTAGAATCAACCAATTAAAGAGCACCTTTAGTTTGGATAAACAGCACTGCTTCTCGACCGACTGATTACCTATCCAAGTCTCGGTCGAGAAGGATTTTCGAATCCTTATTAGCAGAGGTCATCTCATTAGCCTTCTCGGCGAAGTGAGGTGTTACAGATTACTGGGCTCGACACATTGAACGCCGATTTATTTTATGATTGGGTATTCACAAGTAAGTTTTAGAGTTCGGCATTCTGACGACCGAACCACACTCACCATCAAGACATACATCTCTTTTGGGTACTTGTGTCCGTATAGTTTGGTGTCAGTTCAATGTGCTTATACTCTTACGAATATAATCACCGTGGCTAAACCCGGCATCGACGACCCATGAACTTCACAAGAATAGCAGCCTTGTCTTCAAGCTCTAGAACCTGAAGGCCGAGACATGTTCCTTCCTCGGCCACAATTGCAAGATCAAGAAGTCAGTAACGCGCCCAACGCGACATTAACACATTTTACTCCCCGGCCGAGCTCAGCCCACGAGTTGGCACACCCCGCATACAACCGAATGAGCTTACATGAAAAAGTGTTTGTGTAATGTGTTATGTCAGGATTGCTGTGTTGCTGACTTTGATTGATGACAGGCCGAGCTACCAAAAGTGGTTTGTCTCGGCCCCCAATCTCATTGGAGACACTTGTTTTGGTTTTCCCAGAATTTCTTCAAGTTTTTGGACTTAAAAAGCATCAAATAAATAAGGATGTTATTTGGTGAGTTTAGCAGAGACACTTTGGTGAAGCTGGGAGTCATAAAAGAATAAAATGTGATAGAAATATGCATGGCTAACAACATCATTCCAAGTTGGACAGAGTAGGCCAATAGGCCAAGATTTGATTTTATTTTTTATGGTCTTGATGTTATATATATATATATATATATATATATATATATATATATATAATAATGCTGAAGAGTGGATGGCTGAATGACAGGCTAAACTTGGCCGAGCTGTCCACATGTGATTGTTTCATAAAAGTGATTGCAACATTCATAATGGGTGACAGGTCGAGCTACCAAGAATCAGGTTCTTCTCGGCCCCATTTGCAATTCGACCGTATGAGTTGGATGGTCAAAGTAATTAGAAGGTTTTTCTAGCAAAGTCGCCGAGCCTTGTATAGAATTGTGGCAATCGAGGAAGACCTCAACGTTAGCAAAACAGACATGTTATTACCAAGGAACAAAGTTTCATTTTCAGCGATACAACGAGATTTTGTTGGCTACGAACAATTAATTTCCTTAACCATCCGGCTTACAAGCCGAAAATCAAGGAAACTGGGGGGCAATGTTTGGACGCAAATTTACACCATCGGCCCATGCAATCAAGGTCGTTGAGTGAGCATAGCTCCCAACTGTTGGATAAAAAAGTGAAGATAATTTTGTTATTATTAAAGGATAATTTTATGGTTTTTATCATAATAATTATTTTTTAATATGTATTATCTGCATCTTCTTAAACCAGATAAATAGAATGTGAATTATATCCCAAGCAAGCAGTACAGTTCGAATTGATTTGGGATGTCTGATAGCACTTGGAATCTAAAAATGAATTTGAAATTCATTTTGATTAGGATAGGCATGGTATTTGGTGGTGATGTGATAAGTCTAAGATTTGATGATCTTGGCTAATGATGAGATAAGAATCCTAGGTAGGCTAGGCCCTGTTTGCATGGTGATGGAAGTTATCATGAGTTTAAAGGCTTTTGATGGAGTTTTTGATGAGATAAGAAGTCTAGGTGGGCTAGGTTTCTGATGTGATGTGATGTGATAAAGCCTATGCTTTATTTTGTTTGAAAGTCACGAAATCTGAAGGATATGCCTTGACATTTGATACAGATCAATTTTAGTTCCGCGAGTTAGAGTTGCAGTTGGACTCTACAAAATTATCTGGCCGTATCAAGCAGAAGATATGAATGCTATAAATACAAGGTGCGTTGCAACAAATGAGCCCCCCAATTCAACACACAAACTGCCCTGCGCAAACTCTCGCTCTACACGAAACCTCTCAACAACCTTGAGATTTTTATTTTCTTTTTCTGACGACACACCTTCAGTTTGGATAAACAACACTGTGAAGGCAACCAACAACACCTTCAGTTTGGATAAACAGCACTTGAGCCGTAGAATCAACTGATTAAGGAGCACCTTCAATTTAGATAAACAGCACTGCTTCTTAGCCGACTGATTACCTATCCAAGTCTCGGTCAAGAAGGATTTTCGAATTCTTATTGGCAAAGATCATCTCATTAGCCTTCTCAGCGAAGTGAGGTGTTACAAATTACTGGGCTCGACAAATTGAACGCCGAGTTGTTTTATGATTGGGTATTCACAAATAAGTTTTAGAGTTCAGCATTCTGACGGCCGAACCACATTCACCATCAAGACATACATCTCTTTTGAGTACTTGTGTCTGTATAGTTTGGTACCGGTTCGGCGTGCTTATACTCTTACGAATATAACCATCGTGACTGAACCCGACGCCGACGACCTGTGAACTTTACAAGACTAGCAGCCTTGTCTTCAGGCTCTAGAACCCGAAGACCGAGACGTGTTCCTTCCTCGACCGCAATCGCAAAATCAAGAAGTCAGCAGCGCGCCCAATGCGACATCAACACATTTTACTCCTCGGCTGAGCTTGGCCGACAAGTTGGCACGCCCCGCACACAACCGAAAGACGTAGTTAGCTTATTGATTACTCAACCTGCGTGCAACGTAGGCTTGATAGTTTTTAGGGTCAACAAGTGCCTTCTTAGTCTTCTTCTGCCGGGTCTTCCTACACCTATTTTTGTGCACTTCTTGTTGTTATGTCAATTGAACTCCTGGTAATGTAGGTGCTGGGATTAGTGGGATTATTGTTGCTTCTTCGGTTGACCTTCTTGTGCAATAGGTGCAGAGACTAGTGCTTCTCCCATAGAGAATTAAAGAAAGCTTGATTTGTATTGAGTGTATTTGCTGAAGATTTACATGTTACTTTTATAGCCAAAGAAGATAAGTAAATAATTATATATAAAAAAGTACAATGATACAGACAATGAAGTATGGGATTGAATTTGATTGAGCACCAGTGGTTCTTTAACTCTCTATATGGTATCATAACTTCTTGGACGGTTTAGAATCAGAGGGCACAATGTCTTCGAGGCTGTGAATTTCAAGAACATCTTGAAATTGAGACCGCCAACTAAGGTAATTGTTGCGACCCATAGGAGTGGTGATCATATTGGAGATATTGAAGGATGCAGGAAGGGTTGAGGTGGCCATGACAATGGAAAAGCGGGAAAGAAAACGCAGAAGGTACAGAATTGAAAGGTGAGCGTTAGCTCTTCTGGAAGGATGATACCATCTAGAGAATTAAAGAAAGCTTGATTTGTATTGAGTGTAACGCTTTGTTATATGTACAGATTTACATATAATTGTAATGGTACCAAGAATTGTCGGCCGTTGGTTCTATCATTTCTTCTCAAAATGAATTGTCAGGTTGAAAGCAGACACAAATCGTAGCAGTACGTGCTTACCAACACCGAATTGGTACCTTATCAACAAAAATTCTTGGCTCTTCATCCTTTTCATAAGCTACATCCTCAATTTTATGGACCATTTGAGATTATTGCCAAAGTGGGACGTGTAGCTTACAAGTTGAAGCTACAGAGCCATTCAATTGCTGGTTGGTTGGCAATTAGTTAGAGTCGATCTTCTGGTGTTTAAGCAGAGCTTGCTCAAAAGTCAAAAGCCAATTCTTGTTCTTGTCTTTGATAAATCTCAGCAAGTTAGGGTTAGGGTAGATTTGGTTCTATCACGATTGTAGTCATGTCGCTACTGATTTTTTTTAGCATGTCGCTGAGGCAAAAGCAATTAAGGGGACGAAATGAATGAGATATATAAGAATTGTCTTGTAGCGAAAATATCCCAACCAACAGCACAGCAGGGATAAGCCACTTTATCCTCTGGTGGGAAAAACACAGAAGAAGAAGGTGATGAGTAGCATGGCGGCTTTCAGTCCATTTTTGTCACCCAACAGTTTCACTCCTCTCTCTGGTACTGCTAAACACACAGACTACCATTCATCTTCTTCTTGTTTGAGTAGGTTGCTGCAGCAGCACTTGTACAAAACTACTACCACTAGTACTAGTAACAACAGCAAGAAGAGAGAATTCCCAGTTGCATCAGTGGCCGCTTCAAGTTCAATATCATTCCCCTACCAACCACCTGTCAACGTGGACTACTTGGAGCAAGAGTTCAGCGGCCATGGAGTAGTATTCAAGGCCATTGGCGACAGCTGTGTGGCTAAGATGGAACTGGACAATGGAAGTAAAGCCATCATGATGCTCCCAAGTGGCCTTATCACCTCCTACAAGGCTTCCATGTGGCATGGCGGCACTGTCGAGCTGCTGCAGTCTTCAGTCTCCGAATCGGAGGAGAATGGTGCCGGCGGTGCCGCTGCCGCCATAGCCATTCAAGGAGGGGTGTCTTTAGCCTTTGACTGTTCGCGTGAGGTGGGTCAGCAAGTTCCTTGGTCGCCGACGAACTGGGCTCTTCATCAAATTACAGGAAATCCTCAGGATCACATTCAGGTTCCTTTTTCTGAACTATTTTTCTTTTAACAGTACTAGCTAGTTGCAAACTTAATCACGTTGTAGCGGATAAGGTCGTCGTACTACTTAAAGTAATGTTCTCTTATCAAAGTTGTGTTGCCGGACACATGCTTAAATTGAACAAAGATAAAATCTAGTCTAGAGACTCTAGACCACATATTCAGACAATAATCGAACTTGGTCAATTGCGCAAATTCACAGTTTGCAACATAAACATCTTATATTACGGAAGATTCTAGCAAAAGAAAATTTATAATGTATATTTAGAACAAAATGCATTGGATCACCATATACCATTTGCTTGAAACTAAGTAATTGAGAATGAGACAATCTGCCTATAGAGGAGTTGCTAGTAGTTAATTCTAATTTCCTGATCAATCAAGTATTTGATTTCAGGTAGAACTGATTAGCACAGATTCAGAGGACATGGTTGAAATCAAATACATTATCACTCTCAAACAAGATGTCTTAATCTCAGAGATTGTAGTCTCTAACTCTACATCTTCATCTCTCCAACTAACCGGCTCTATTTTAAGTCATCTGACAGTAAGCTCACCGGATGCAACTTATGCTATTGGTTTGGAAAGATCAGATTTCTTTACCAGGTTGCCAATTTTGTCAAGTTTTGGTATCATTCCTCACGACTTTGGCATGAAAAATGAAGCTCAGATCAGCAAACTATGGCAGCAAATGGCTGGCTGGGGCCCAAATAATCAAAATGATGGCAAACAAGAAGATACAAATCAGAGAGGAAATAATGAAGAAGAAATGGAGGGTGAAGAAGATGACAACTATAAGCATTTAAGAGAGCAAATGAGCCGAATATACACCAGTGCCCCTACCGACTTCACAATCATTGACAGGGTACTTTCCTCCTATATTTCACTTACAGATTCAGGTTTTGGTAGCAAATTCAGATCTTTGTGAATTGTGATGGAACAGGGTAGAAGAAACTCAGTGGTAGTAGGAAGAGATGGGTTTGATGAACTATACATGTTCAGTCCTGGCTCGAGCCATGAAGACTATGGCAAGTATGCTTATATATGTGTTGGCCAATCTGCCGTGCTAAAACCAATAATTGTGCGTCCTAATGAATCATGGAGGGGCGGACAGCGCTTATACAACCCCAATCTCTAATTTCTCAACACATGACTCAGCTCTTATCTTCTAAGCTTCGGTGTACCAAGCATACAAAAGAATGACTTTTATGATATGAGATTGTGTACAAAAATGATAAAAGTAGCTCAAGTATGTTGTTTGAACTTTGAAACTCCAATTCATCTCAGCATGTGAAAGATTACAACTTTCAAACATGAAAGACATTGCTTGCCACAAAGATACATGCTCGTTTAAAAAAACCACAATTTCAAAAGCAAGGATAAACATTTCCTCAAGAACACAAATTGTTCGATTCTCTTCAGTACATCAACCAATCACAACTGGTTGTGATGGTTAAATTCTAGTGCTAATGCTACTGTCTACCACCATTGTTCACTTTATCAAAAGAAATTGATCCATCAGAATGAGAAGACTAACATGGGAGCGAGTACATTAAGTTGGAACTAGATAATAACCTTCATGCCCTTCGCCGTGGTCATTAATCCAAAGTAGTGGCATAGCTACTGCAAGTAGTGTGAAAGAAAGACCACAAAACAACTTAACAGCAGCCTTTCGATAGGGATTTTTTATGCCAGCCTTTTGAGCTTGTGTTTGGTTTTCTGGAACCACCTCATGAGATATTTCATTTTCTGGAACCACCTCATGAGGCACCTGAACATCAGCATCCCCTGGAATGCCATCTGTTGATGACACTGATTCAGGACCACCTTCGAACTGCTCACTGCCACCATAGAAGCTACCATGTTCCCTGTCATCATAGTTTGCACCATGTGAATAACCATCTTGATCATATCTGACATTTGGGCTCCAATCACATTCGGTCATGGATAAACTTCTAAATCTTCTAGCTAGTTTTTCGGAGAACTTTGAGTTGGCATTATTTGGTTCCTGAAGAGAGTGAACAAGTCTTCTTGGAGTATTGAAGATGATGCTGTCCACATTGATTGGAGTGCGAGACCTCTGGAGCACAGGAGAGGCAATATTAGTCAACTTCAATACCATAATATGCAATACCAATACCATCCCAAGATTAACAACATCAAAGAAAATCATAAGATTGGCAGATTTTAATAAAAGTTCAGTAGACAGCAAAAGTAAGAAATCAGAGCAGGAAGCAGGAGATTATAAGAGATTCACTGGACAAACAACTTAAGCTGTTTGGAAGTAACCAACCAATTTCATTATGGAATCAGAGCAGGATATTATGAGTTTGAATCCCTACAATTCCTCCTCTCAACATAAGTTGAATTCCACATGTAGGGCTCTAATGGTGAGGAGGGAACCACATGTGAGGAGTGTTAGAACATAAAACAAGTGTATGTTCATGTCCTTGGGTTAAGTTTTTGGGATATTGATAACGCAACAAACTTTATCGACTATTACATATCATGCCATTCCAAGATTGACACTCTTTTATGGAATGCTAAGCTTTTCAGCAGAGACAATTTCCCGAAGAGTTAGACATGGTGAGTACTTTGGGCAATCAGTACGACAATTACAATCCAGCAAGCAATTTATTCACTTTGTTGCTGCATTACTTTCAATTAAAGTTTTGACCCATGCTCCCAAATTTAGTTGGATAACTACTTTTACCACCGTCACAATCAAATCAGCAATAGCAACTTCAAAATAAAAAGAAGAAAAAACAACAGAATTCTACCATATATACAACAGTACATGTGAAACTTACCCGAGGACTAGTTGTGGTGCTTCTTGATACTCCATTTCTAGGATTTCTTTGCTGGAACCCTGTAAATTCCTCATTGCAATCTCCATCGCATTTCATGAATTCATTACTCCCAGAGTTACCTGGAAATCCATTCGCAAAGGCACTACCCTGAGCAATCTCCGAGAATAAACCATCCTTGAGAGACACATCGACTCCTCCATTCTCATGACTCCAGAGCTTCCGGTTTACACTCCTACAATCATAAATTGAGTTTCGGGTAGCCTGACTACTCATTGTTACGGGTGACTCAACAAAGTCATATTCAGCAAAGGAATCCAGAGTCTGTGATTCAGGTGACACTGATGCAGGAGACTGATCACCGGCACTTGATAAGTTTCGCCTCCTGCTATGGTCTCTCCTACTAAAATTTGACCCACAGGCTGAACCAGGAGCCTTTTCAAGTTTTGAACCTTTATCTGCAGCTATTCTCCTTGCAGTTTGCAGAGCTTCAAAGGCAGCCCCTGAGACATAAGCCATCTGATCAGATTGACACTTCTCCATTTCTTCAATTATCAACTCAATCTCAGAGATAATGCTCCAAGGATCCAGACACTTCATCAAGAAATTCACCATTTGAATAGCTGACAACCGTTTCTGAGAATTCCCCTCCACTACACCAGTATTCAATATCCGGATTCCAGCTTGTATCAACAACCTAGCATATGGTTCAACAATTAATGCATTACGCTTTGCAAGAGCCATAACCAGACCCATGTGTGCATTTGTCTGAGTGGACTTCTCCTCCAAAGCTCCAGAAACATTCTGACAGACCCTATTGACCATCTCATCAGAAGCAAAACGCCAATTATCTGAGTCAACAAGAGCCCTTAAGCAAAGGGCAGCTCCAGAAGTCAAGCTCTCTTGAGAACCCAAGAGGGAATCTGAGAGAGGGGTGCAGAGTGAATGAATAATGTGCCTCTTCTTGTCTTCAGGGGTGGTTGGGTCAATCCCATATCGAGCAATAGCTGGGACGACCTTTGAGCATGCCTGTTGAAGAGGGAAAGACCCTGCACTCGAAGCCAAGGTCTTGATTATGGTGGCCATGATGCTGTTTATTAGAGGGACTATTTTGACACCATGAACACGAGCAAGAACTTCGTAGAGCGAAATAGTGCATTCTCCCGACAAAGAACCAGTTTCTTTAGTCTGAGAAACTTGAGCAAGAAACATGGGGATTGCCTTGGAGTCCAAATCTTTCACATAGGATTTGAGTGCTTTCATTGCTGATCTACGACTATCAGCATCTTTATCAAGATTTTCCAACTCACGCCGCAGTATTGGGCTTAAACTTCTACCCATTGTTGGCCTGCATCCAATTCAAGAAAAGAGTTCATTGAAATGATTAATGCCTAACAAAATGGTTTCATGAGATGGGGTTTTCAAGCTTTGCAAGAGAAACGCAGAATCGAACGCACAACCATGAAAGTCCAAGACTTTGGAAATGTTTGGAACTTTCCCAAATCACAAGAATTGGAAAAATATGAGGTTTTGAGCATTTGGACGGCAGTAATAACCACAAATGTCAAAACTTTCCTGCATCTCTTAGTCGTAAATGTCAAAAATTCCAAAATTGAGGACAAAAGTTGGTTTCTTTCCTCACATTTTGCATAGAAATCAAACAGATAAATACTCGTTCGCTGCAGAAAACGATAAAAGGTAATATATTTTGTAGATAAAATTGATAGGGCAAAGCAGCACAAGAACTCAACATAGCAAATGGGTTTCTCAGATTTAACATTAACAAACATAAAAGATCAAAAAAAAAAAGTGAAATTTAAGAAGAAAGTAGTGCTAGTGCCTTTAACATCAAGAACTGAGAAATACCTTCAAAGCTGCTCTCTCCTGATGCTTGGGTTTTGATTCTGAGCTGAAACGGAGGTTTCTGAGAGAGAGAGAGAGAGAGAGAGAGGGGTTTGGAACTTGAGAATCTGTAATTTGAGGGGTTGAATAAGAATTCGTGTAATACACAAGCGTATGATAAGGAGGGCTGTATGTATTGATGAGCTTTCCCTTTCTGGCAGTACACATTTTAGAGAGAGAGGCCAGAATTTCAAATCTTCCTTGTAAATTCCACCGCTCTCCCTTCTCCACTGGATCACACAATGAAACTTTCCTTTTAGACGAAAATGCCCCTCGTCGTAATAGACTTTTTACAAAGGCCTTCAGGTTGCCTTGGGAATTGGATTGCCCCTTTTCTATACAATAAACCCTTTGAATTTGATAATGAGTGGTGGTCAAATATCCACCCTTGGTTTTGAATCTACTTAACTTTTGAACTTTTTTTTTTGTTGTTATTTATTATTAGGAATGGATATTCGACTTCAAAAATAAAGTAAGAAAATAAATATTTAAAAAAGTATTTTTAATAAAGAGATGAAAATTTAAAGTGTAACATTTATAAAATATGCATGCATAAGATATTTTTGTTTTTTTTCTATTAATTAATATGAGTCATATAAATTCATGATTCTGTGTCATTTTACATCAAAAAATGAAAATATGACTCAAATAAGGTAAATGAGTCAAAATAATATCATTCATTTGTTCTCTTCTCCTATCCTTTTTCTTTGGTCGAATTGTTCTTTCGTCTTCTAGGCAGACACATAGATATGTTCAAATTACATGTTACAAGGATGTAATTAATAAATAAGGTCTAGAGTTTCAGCTTCCGAGGACTGAGATAGATGGAAGAAATCATGGGGGATGAGGATTGTCTGCCCTCCACTCATCATCCCCTCCTATTTGAGTGGTCACGGTTAAACTATATCAACATTTTATATTCATATTGCTTTTTATCTTATTATCTCTATAAAAAAATCAATATAAAATATTGACGTAACTTAATCGTGACCGCTAAGCAGAGGGCAGACAATCCCCATTCAATCATGATGGTCCCAAGGCTGATTTGGTCATTCGCATTCAACTTTATCCGGAAATCATGGCGGGAAACTCCTGTATTTTTAGATCATACCAAATGGGTCATTTCCCGCTCTGCTTTCCCTCTCAATATTGGAATGACTCTAATACCCCGTCGTCCGAATATGAATTAAATGGCATGGGTACACCATAAACATAATTCACGTGCCAAATTGCTAACGATACAAAGATATGTGTAAATTTTCATCCCCGTAGCATTGTATTAATGACAATGGAAACCACGATAACTGTATACTCATATCATATAAATTGCGCTTTTAATATTCACAATCAAGTGGAAAAATGATAGACCATAGATCCTTAAACACTAGTTTATCGTAGATAGCAGCCTGGCCCAGCAAATACTAATTATCATATATATCTAAAATACTAGAATAGTAGTTTACAACCTCAGGATAAAAGTAGAGCTCATTGATACGAGAAATTCTTCGTTGAGGAAGTCATCTCTCCAAATAAAGAAGAAAGAATTTGCAGTTTTTTCAGAATCTACATCTGGGATCGTTTTTTCTACAGTGGAAAATTCTGTGTTTTCACTCAGATTTCGATTTCCAAATAATTATAATCTTTACCCAATAAAAAGCAATAAAATTTGAGCTTCAAAGGAGGAGAGTAGAGGGGAAGTTGTTAGACAAGGATGGCAAAGAAATAGATACGTGTAAGAATCTGAGTAGCTCACCATCATCTCTCTATTACAATCTTCACCAACCTTACGGATTATAGTCATAGACTCATAACCTTCTCCCCGCTCTTAGGCCGTGCGAGAGAGATCACTGTTGACTCTGTGGTTGTAGTCTGCATGTTGGACAGTACCACTTTCCCTTGAATCTTGTCTCGGGTGTCAACCCAACACATGCGTAATGGAACCATTCACCTCCTTGGCACTGTCAATAAACACAATAAATAGCAAACTTCATACGATTAACCTTGCACATATTTATTTTTCTACATCCAATGAGAACCAATACTGTCTTTTAGTCAAACTTGTAAAGGTTATGCAACTAGCAAAACAAAAACCAGATTTCTCGTAGTTACAAGTTCTAAATCTATCACCTGGATACTTAACTGATATGGATTTACTGTCGACTTTTTTCCCCAAAAAACATGTAGAAAGTGATTACAAAGATACTGCTGAAAGTGTTACAACTATGAGCAAATCTGCCACCCCGAATTTTCGGGGTTCTCTATGCACTATGATTCTTTAAGAGTGCACATGAATTCCAGCTCATTTATTATTATGCTATTACATAGGCACAAAACTCAACCCGCTCACTTAATGTTTGGGTGAAGGACTTCTAATTCTTAAGCATTTAGTCAAATGAAGAAGAAATGGATCACAAAAAGTTAGACAAGAGGAATTAGAAAATTCCCCCCACATGAGCATTACAAAGACCTGTAAGAGGGATTTGCAAATCCCTCTCACATTACCTTTTGTAATGCTCATGTGGTACATTTCTAATCCCTCCTATCCAAATATTTGTGCTCCAGTTCTTCCTCAATATGCCTAAGTCCTTGCAAATTGGAAGTTCCTTACCCAAACATACACTAAGTTCCCTTAAATTTACACTCATGAAAGGAAGAATCTTGAGAAAATTAATGCAAAGGATCCTACTATTGATATTTTGTAGCCTATTGCTAATATTTGTTGCTGCAGATGATTCTACCATAGAACTTCTAATTTAATGAACAGATGCATTCCATCCAAAAGAAGCACATAAAAGGTAATTGACCAGATAATGAGAGGGAAGAAGAAATTAAACAAAAATGAAGCCATAAGGACTTACATTTTCATTGTCACAGGCAATCATATCTCCAAAAGAGACCTGAAGAATGATGATAATTCCTTTAGTTCAAAATATGCAGCAGACATTTTTAAAATAACTTAAGAAACTGTAAAAATGAGGTGCCAAAGAGTAGCTCAAATTGAAAATAACAAAATTTCAGGCATAACCTGATGGCAAACGCAGTAGGTAGGTTCGTTTGGATCAATGGGCTGCTCAGCATCAATGGGGACAGCATAATCCTTTTTATGGCTCCCTGGGGGAGGCATGAGCTCAAAGTCCCTATCGCGCTCTCGATCCCAGTCCCTATCCCTATAATCAAGCCTTTTTGATTGAGGTGTTATATAAACAGGCTTGCGTTTTTCGTTTTTAGGAACAATAGGTAATGGAGGAAGGACTGCTGGTTCATCTGGTGCTATTTTACCTTCTGAGAGGATCAGAAAACACATAATTTAGTAGAAGTAGTTAATAAATGTTATGATTCATTGATTTCAAAGTATGCATCCTCAAAACAGCATAAGTGCTGCCTTAATTGGCTGATATCGTGACCAAAAACAAACATTAAGATATTTGGCAGTCTTGAATTTGCCAGTCAGGTTTTGGGGAGGGGTTTGACTTTGAAGTCTACTCTCATCGACTAACTATAGTCGAGCAGATAGTAAGGCTTAAAACTCAGTTAAGCTTTGATTTTTGTTAACATTTCTACCCATTGTCTTCATCCATGGACTTAAATACTCTTGTTCAAAACATTCGTTAAATGGTTCAGAATCCCTTCCAAATATAATGCAAACTAGACTTTCACAAACTACTGTACCTTGCTTCAAATCTTCTGCAAAGTGATTCAGATCCTCATCCAATCGTTTTACATGACTATCTATCTGATGCAAACAAAAGATGTCAATTTTCTGTAAGTTCCAATCATAAAAGGTTCAAAAATTCCAAAACATTTGAACTTGCAATTAAAATCCCATAATACAGTTACACCAATTAAAATCCCATATTTTAACAGCAGCCCATTTGACTACTTCAACTACAATATGGTAAAAGAAAAGGCTCAGCTTACCAGGTCGTAAGCTTGTTGTGCCAACAAAACCTTCTCAGTACATAGGCTCAACGCACTATCCTGATTCGATTCGATTTCTTTCCGCATTTTCTCAATAGCGGCTTCATCTTCTTCAATGTTGTTATAATTATTGTTCCATTTCTTTGAGCTCTGTGAAGACAATCCCAGACAGTACTTAGTCTGCTGCCTCGTCTGGTGTATCATGGCTTTTTTCCGAACACAAAAATTCCATCCACTTATCAGAACTTTGAATCGTAAAAGCGCCAAAACCAAAAACCCTAAAAATTCAAAAACTGAAAGCGTTGGTCGAATTGAAGAAGCGTGGCCTTACATTGAGAGCGTTCGTCGAGTTCTCGGATGGTGTTGAGGAGCCTCTGGAGCTCAGCAGGCAATGTGTTTGCGTCTTTGGAAACCAAAATTCAAATTTACACGAGATTCAATTCGAATTTATTTCAAATTCAAGTCAAATTAACCAAAACCCAATTGAGGGATCGAAACATAAGCTTACATTCAAGATAGTCGTCGACGTACACTCCGGTCCTTGCAATTGCCATCGCTGCAAGTTGGGGATTTTTTCTATCTAGGGTTTCTCTCAAAATTCTTGTTCTACGGGATGAAATGCTCAAGCCGCTTCGTTTTGGTTAAAACCTTAAGGATGCGTTTGGCACGTGGGACATCCATAGGATAGGGGGTTTGTTTTTTTTTTTTTTTTTTTTTTTTTTTTTTGAACACAGATAGGGGGTTTGTTTTTCCTCTCTTACCCTCCCTATATATTGAAAAATTAGTTATACTATTAGTAACTTTTCATATTTGACTCTTTTTTCCAATTTTATCTCTATTAAAAAATAAAAATACTAATTTGTCCCTTTATTTCATATTTATTGTCTCATCTTTGCCAAGCATGGTAATATGGTAATAGGAATATATATATATATATATATATATATTTCCCACATTTTTACTAAGCATGGTAATATGGTAATAGGAAGATATATTTCCCACTCTCTAAGGAAAAGCATGGAACTTTATTTTCCATGAATTTTGTTTTCGTGTACCAAAGGCACCACAAAAACAAAATGAAATAACAAAGCATAAATAACAATCTTTGCAAAAGTTCAATTAAAATTAAGATTATTTAGGTAGTCAAATAGTAGCAAATAAATGAACCGCTTGTAATATTTCAATACCGATTATATGTTAATTAAACGATTTCTACTTTTATTAGTTTTTTACATATATGATTTTCACAATAGAATAGTACGATTCGAATCGTAATTATGAGTTTTGGTGAACTAATTACTAACTATATTTGTGTACAAAATTTGTGATACTAAATCTCATTTTGTGATTATAAAACTCTTCACCTGGCGTATTATCTCAAGAGTTATTATAAAAATGCACTGAGTGAGATCGATTTTAACATATTATTGAGTAATTAGCACACGTCACCACCATATATGATTCGTCTCTGTCACTGTCACGTACATCAACATATTAATATTTGAGATGTCTAACTTCGGTATTTCGAGTATTCAGAAAATTTTGTTTTAGTGATGCTTATGTAAGTGCTGACGCATCATTCCTCACCGAATAATCATGTATCTCCATGAGCACCACCTCAGACCTCCAATCCATCAAGTCATGGCTGCACAAACTACTACCAGCGAAGCTGAACACTACTCTTCCTCTTCCCCTTCCCCTTCCCTGCCCCTCAACGGCCGCGTAGCCATCGTAACCGGCGGTTCGCGCGGCATCGGCCGTGCCATTGCAGCTCACCTCCACTCCCTCGGCGCAAGGGTCGTCGTCAATTACGCTTCATCAAACTCAGCCCAAGCAGATCAATTAGTGTCCGAGCTCAACCAGACAACCCCAAAATCGCAAGCGATTGCGGTCCGAGCAGACGTCTCGGACCCGGACCAGGTGAAGCAGCTCTTCGACAAAGCCGAGCAAGAATTCGGGACCCAACTCCACATCGTCGTGAACAGCGCGGGCGTTTTGGATCCCAAATATCCTAGCGTGGCCAATACGGCGGTGGAGGACTGGGATAACACATTCAATGTAAACACCAAGGGGGCGTTTTTGGTTTCTAGGGAAGCGGCGAATAGGGTTACGCGCGGCGGCGGTGGGAGAATTATTATGATTACATCGTCCGTCGCCGGGCGGCTTCCGCCTGGGTACGCAGCCTATGCGGCCTCCAAGACGGCGGTGGAGACGATGGTAAAGATTTTGGCCAAGGAGCTCAAGGGCACCGGAATAACTGCCAATTGCGTTGCGCCGGGGCCGGTGGCGACGGAGATGTTCTTTGCCGGGAAAAGTGAGGAGACGGTTAAGGGGATTATGGATGCTTGCCCTCTGGGTCGATTGGGCGAGCCCAAGGATGTGTGTGGGATTGTGGGGTTTTTAGCGGCGGATGCTGGGGAGTGGGTCAACGGCCAGGTCATACGGATCAACGGTGGATTTGTCATTTGATCAACTCTAGCATTTTGTGTGTACTTGCTGTTTGTCTTGTGATTTCAAAATTTCGGAATCAGATTCGTTGCTTTGATTCCGATTTAGATACACGCTATTTTAAATTTGTATCAATGTTGACGGGGGTTCGTACATAAGTTGTAAATTTTTTAGGAGTCCTAGACTATAATACCTGTATGTGAAATAACGTCCCTAAAATTATAAAAAAAATTCGCCCCAACTTGGGATCGGTTGCGTATTGGTCTTTTTGGAGCCGAAAGTAGTCTAATGACATGTTTGAAAATATTTTTAAATTATTGAAAACGTTTTTAGTGAAATTAATTTTTTATTCTAAAAGTATTTTAAATTTGGAAGAAGTATCAGATATGTGCTTCTTAGAATAAGTGCTTAAAGTGTTTTTCCAATATCCGTTTAGATTTTTACTAAAAAATGGTTTCAAGAACATTTTCAATGAAAATATTTTCAATCATTTTAAAAGCATTTTTAAACAAACCCTAAGTTCGTTGGACAATTTGATATCATAAACTTCAAACCAAAAGAACACCCACGAATTCTCTGCTTGGAGGAAGACAATTCTCGATGGGCGGGGTAAGTTGCAACGTATCTGCTTGTATGATGATGTTGACTGTGTACCCCACATAAGTTGATATGTCAAGGAGCCATCGAATTCGGGGATGCCCTTTTAGTTTGAAGTTTATGACATTAAATTGTCCCATGGTCTCAGACCACCTTTGGCTCCACGATGAATGGGGTAGGCTAGCCAGTAATCTTCGTTGGTCAACCCATACAAGGTTCGGTCCGTGATAGCTAGTCCAATAAAGTCAAATGGCTCAAGCAAAGTAGCCCCAACACACAACAAATAGGCAAGTGTTATAAACGGTCAAAAGAAAGGGAACATCTCCTAGAGATCGAAGTGCAACGGAAGCGATGTATCCCATTGTTTATTTTTTTAACTATCACACAATGAATGCAAGTGAAGAGAGGAAAGAGAGATTGGTTCACTTTCTCTTATTGATCTTTGTGTGTTGTACTGAGAATACAAGCATATATCTCTATATATAGAGGTTTTCATCCGACGTTTCTTTAAACATATGAATAACATTTACATTCAAAAATAGTGAGAACCAAACTTCCACTATTAAGCTTATAATCTTGACTTTCATTCTTTCATCTTCCACATGCTTACTTTATATGGACATTCACACTCATTTCATAACATTAAGAGCTATATATATGGCTGAATAAAAATACTTATCAATGACTAGACCAAATAAAACAAGGGTCAACATGTAGCAAACAAAGCATATTAATCTACATCTTCCACAGAATCATTCCTTGCAGAACTAAAATAAAATCTCAATCTATAATAATTAAGGGTGCTACTTGCATAGAAAATAAAAGAAGACATTTAACACCTTGAATAGCTTTAATGCCTTTGCGTGGGTAACCATCTTTGGCACCAATATGCACAACTCCACTTGCATTTGGTTTCTTATACTTGAATTTCCATGTGCATGCAGACCCGAGCATCCAAGTTCTCTGCGTATTTCATAATTCCAGCCAGACACATCGGCATAGCAATTTGCAAGCAAAGAGAGTTGGTAGCAGCTTGTTGTCCTCAAATGCATAAGCAGTAATGCTGTATGGACTGCCAAGGTGGAGATCTTTCCGAGGGCGGTAGTCGTAACCCAATCCGCTGATAAATAAGCAGTGCATGTGATAAAATTTTAGATCCAGCTTTTGGCAGCGTACTTCCTCCGCATGATAAATGTCACTTGGAGAACTTGTAAGCTGAGGTTGCTCACAAGTCGCCCGGATGTCCCATTTCGTCCAGAACTAGCACCACCTTTCTTTCCTTCTTTGTAACTTGTAAGCTGAAACCCATGATACCGATATTTTGAACACTGCTTCTTCCTCATGTTACCAAACCTAGCTAGTTAATCTTCTTATCCAAACCTAGCCAGTCAGAAATTTTAACGAATGGTGTAATGTGGTAATGATCTAAACCTCAATGGTGTTAGTTTGATTTTGAGAACCTGAAGAGATTTTTTCAAATCACGATAAGTCTTGTTGGGTACAATTGAGAAACTAATATTTGAGAAATAAATACAGTATATAAACACACACACTATTATTAAGAGAACTTTCTTCGTCAACCAAAGAGGATAAAATCTCAAATTTGCCTTTAACGTAATAATGATTTTTAACAATTGCTCATAAAACTAAGGGCGTTAAGGTTATTTCAATTTACAACTCACGCTGATGTAGGTACTACAAGAAGTATGATCCCTACAGTAAATGTGGATGTTGGTGGGTTTTCATCTTTCAAAGCCATGTTTTAGTTAGATGTCTAGAAACTATAATCTTTAGTGTTGAATATTTATCCTATCAATTATTGTAATCTCCTTGGATCCTTATATACTAAAAAATCAGCCAATTAGTGAATTAAAAAAGTAATCTAAGAAGAGAGTTTTCTCCTTTCTTAAATCAAGTGTTAGGTTTGATCGTGTTGAGTGAATCTATGATTAGCGGCGTTGAGCGAGTTCGTTGTCCCCAGATTGAGTGATTCCCAAGTATATATCCCCTCGTTCATTCTATTAACCCTTACTTCTTTAATGCGTCACTCGGTGTCCTAATTTTTCTATAATCTACAACTCCTTATAGCCTCTCACACATGCATATCATGTGTATGTTGCTCATGCTAAATTGTTAATAATATGAATAAGTTGAGATTTAACTATAAAATCAATCGTCAATATGTACACGAGGTATATGAATAAGTTTAGATTCAACTATTACGGAATAGACTATAGAAGCTATAAAGTACCAAATATATTTATGATAGATGCCAAGTTCGAAACAACCTTTTAGTGGTTGATTCGTTAAGAACTAACATTGAATTTGATAAGAAGCGTAGTATATTTAATTAATAATTATGGATTTACGAACATTGAAGGAGTTAATCGAGTAACACATACAATAATTATGTTGTAGGAAAAATCACTCAATTAATAATCTTGTGATGTTTTGTTTGAACAAAATAATCTTGTGATGTTGAAATTGAGTTTAATCATGTTGTTGACACAATTCAACTTGTGAACTCCAATTGCCACCCTTTATCCTGCTTGGACAAACACAAAGTTTAAAATTTCTGCAATTAAAATGACATATTTACTCGAGTGACACGTGCCATTTTTTAAATTAAAAATATAAATTGAAGGGTTATCATTGTAAAGTGAAGTTTAAATGAGTGATCAAGTGTCAATAAATGAGATAAATGCCAGGGCGTAGGAGATTTAAAATCACAAGACCAAACCGGCAATATCCGGTAATTGCAAGGGAATGACTGGCTAGGTGGGAATAAGCCGGTGGGCCTATATATATAGAAAAACGACAAAGCGGCGAAGCCAAGCCAGGCAACAAAAGCGAAAGGCCCTGCTCGCAAGTCTCATATAATCCTCGTTCGCATTTCCTCCGCTGAGATACAAAACCCACCCCTTTCACTCCCTCACCCCCATATCTCTCCAATTTCTTACATCAAAACCTATAAAAGAACATCTTTTTTGAAAATTTCCCACCCCCATTTCCCAAATTTCCCGCGAATTCTCTCCAATTTCAATTTCTCAACTTCTCATTTTCTTTCCCGATTATTGTCGAAACCCTAGATTATTGAAAGCTCAGAAATTGTGGAAAAAGGAGTTTGTGCAGATCTGATTGAGGACGATCAATAGACCAATTGCTTGGAATCCAGAAGAAAATTTAAAGAATTAAACTTTGATTTGATTTATTTCTTTACCGTAAAGTAGTATTTTTGGAAAATCGACAAAGCCTTGAAGTGGGATACTGGGAATGGGGGATCAAGGTGGATTAGAAGAGAGCCAACCTGTGGATCTTTCCATTCACCCCTCTGGCATCGTTCCCACTCTTCAGTAAGTCTCTCTCTCTCTCTCTCTCTCTCTCTCTCTCGTTTGAAGTTTCTAGTTTCATTTTCTCGATCCAATATCCATGTACATGGCTTCTGAATCGAGTTTTGCGTTGTGGGTTTGTTTCGATCTGATTGGTTTCGCGAGCTTCTGTTCGGAGTTTACGGGGTTATGGTGGTTTTCAGCAGGGAAACGGAGATGCAAAATTACGGGTTCTACTGTTTCATTTGTATCCGTGAGATGCTTTGTGTTTTTGAAAAGTTGGAAATTTTCGCATTTTTGTGGTGGAAGTTGACTTTTTTACCCAACCCACATGAATTTTTTGTTGTGTGTGTTTGTGTCCTTTGTCTAAAGCTTGTAGGACTTGAATTTTATCTGCCAAAGAAACCTTTCCTTCAATATTAGTCTCTGTTATTGGAAATGAAGCTGTGGCTAGCACTTGTCATCAGAAGCTGCTGGTTGATAGTCTTTGCATTCTGTTTGTTCTGTAGTGGCCTTCTTGATCACTTCTTCTTTTTGCAGTTCTATTGTTTGTTAGCAGTAAAGTTCTATTTTTTCGAAGAAAATTAAGACTTGGACTACACCCATGCATAATCAATGTTTTTTAATCAACCTCAACCCTATAGGCCTCCCTTCTGTGATCAACAAAGTTCTTTATTTCTGAAGAAGAATAGTGATGATTTATTCTTGCCCATGGTTGTGTTTGTAGGAATATCGTATCTACAGTTAACTTGGATTGTAAATTGGATCTTAAGCAAATTGCGTTGCAAGCTCGAAATGCAGAGTACAACCCCAAGGTATGCAAGGGTTTTTGTAAGTTTGGCTGTATAATTCGTTCCAGTGGTATGTTGATAATCTTAGTGGTGCTTGCTTACTTAACTAAAATACTTTATAGAGGGTCCTTAGTGGTGCTAGCTCACTTTACCGAAATAATCTTGTGTGTGCAATTGTTTATACCTGAAACTATACCTACAGTAAAGTCTGGTTTTGTTAGCATATTTTCTGGCTCTTTAGACATTTTGGAGTGGTGAATACTAACTTATTTTTAATTCAATGGTCTTTCAGCGTTTTGCTGCTGTAATTATGAGAATAAGGGAGCCTAAAACTACAGCTTTGATTTTTGCCTCTGGGAAGATGGTGAGCCCTCCCAAAAACTTTTAGGATTGTATTTGCTAACAACAATATGATTTCATTTCAGCTGTTCATATTGTTGTAATATCATTATTGGAAGTGATTTGCTTTTGAATCTTTTTGCTCCTGTTCAGTTCCTTCTTTTGTGGAAAGTGTCTTTGTTCTTTAAATCTTTGCCTGTTAGTGAGATCTGATAAAACAGTTTATATTACTTGAATCGTACCCCAACTGATTGCGCTATTACCTGTTGATGTGTTGCATCAAATTCAAAGATGATTATGTACTTGTCGGAATGTGTTTGGAATCCTACATGATGAGTGTGTCAATTTTTGGGTGCAGTCAAATGATATTGCTTAATTCAGAGAATATCCTTAACAGGAGAGCATTTTTTGGTTGCTAATTTTGACTATTGCATCTGAATTAAAGTGTATGTTTGATTGGTTACGGTCCTTCTGGATTGCATGTCTTGTCGAAAATGTATGGTATGTTGATGCTTAAATTCCTAAATTTTGATGCTTAAGATATATATTTGGTGATGGACTGATCCTTTTATGAGTATGTTTATTTACTAAACTTCTATGGTAATAAATTTGGCTTTAAGTTTACTCATGTCACAACCCTGGTAACTACTGCATTGCATTTTGTCGACCCTTTTCAACTTGATATACACCCTCTCCTTTCCCTGCCCTCCCTTATTTATGATTTTAAATCTTGATTCTTGAGTTATGCACCCATCATACCTTGGATGCCTATGGTTAATATATTTAAATTTTAATCTTTATGGTACTTCAGGTATGCACCGGTGCAAAAAGTGAACAGCAATCAAAACTGGCAGCGAGGAAGGTATCTGTTGAATGCTTACAGATTGGTATTAACATAGCAAAAAACATAGTGATATATGTGAGTTTTTGTAAGTTTTGACCTGATTTTAGGCATTTTAAGTCTGGCGTATAGTGACAGTGGACTTTTACCCATGCTTTGGAGCATGGAGCGTCAGCCTTAAGTATTGCAACTTTGAATATTTTTTCATTTGTTATTGGTCGCTGTCAGGAGTGGAAGTGGTTTTAGAATCGATGGTTATTTTTTCATAATTTATCTTTTCATTTAGTTAGAAGAGTGAATCTTATTAGGTTGCAAGGAATAGTGTCAGAGTTCTTTTATCTGATTTGATATTTTTGGTTCCCAGTATGCCCGAATCATCCAGAAGCTTGGGTTTAATGCTAAGTTCAAGGTCTCTCTCTCTCTCTCTCTCTCTCTCTCTCTCTTTCTCTCTCTCATGCATTCAACCTTTTAAGAGTATATTATATTTTTTAATTACTTCTTTTAATACATGCTTGTCTGAGCATCAGGATTTCAAGATTCAAAATATTGTTGGCTCCTGTGATGTTAAATTCCCGATAAGACTTGAGGGTCTTGCCTACTCCCATGGTGCCTTTTCAAGTGTAAGTGAGAACCATCTGTCCCAGGCTTTAGCAATTCATAAGACCAATATGATTTGATATGATTTATAGGTTTCTTTTTTCATGTTTTTTGTTTTTGTTTCATAATTTGTCTATTGATTTTAGATTGCCTTTATGATTTGATGCCAATGTTTTTACGATCAAGTTATCTTCTTATGTGGGCATTTTTCATTTTAAGGGTTATAATCAATGAGATCCACGTATTTTACATGCCTCCGAAGTCCAAAGAAAGTTTTATGAAACTAGGAATGCATTGCTTAAACACTATTGTAAATATTTAAAACGCAAAGCGAAATTCATAGAAAGTTTGCTGAAACTGGGTGTATTGCTTTCTTCACAACTCCAGACGTACAATGGACTCACATTCATTTAACCAATACAATGAACCCACATACATTGGACCAGTACAAGGACCGTATATACCCAATAGTTGTAGACTGAAGACTTACTTTGTATCAATAAGACAATGTATATACTCAGTACATGAATCATATGGGGTCAAACAGATTGTTGCAGGCTAAAATATCTAGCTCATTTAGATTATAATTTTACTTTGGGTATGAGTGCGTTACCAAAATTCAGCAGTTCTGATGCTTTAGTTTGGTGTACAAAGTAAGGCCTTGTATGGAATATGTCCTCTTGCTTTTGTTTTTAATTGACTTATGAAAACGTCGTAGTGGCTGGAAGTGTATGCTTCGTAGTGGTCTTAGGAAGAACTAGTATTATCTTGTGTTATTTGGGTGCAGTATGAGCCAGAGCTTTTCCCGGGGCTGATATATCGAATGAAGCAGCCGAAGATTGTTCTTCTTATATTTGTGTCAGGGAAAATTGTTATTACGGGTGCAAAGGTGATTTGTTGTTTTATCTAATTTTAATAACTCCTGCTTTTGCGTTTGGACGATCTGCTAACGTTTTGTTTAATTTGATGTCATAGGTGAGGGATGACACATACAAGGCCTTTGAAAACATATACCCTGTCCTTACAGAGTTCAGGAAGGTCCAGCAATGGTGCGCCCTCCCTTCCCTCCATAACTCTCCACATACCACAAAGAAAGCATAATCTGTTGCTCGATGAATTCTTAATTTTGGATGTTTGTTTCTCTCAACAGCAGCATATTGCTAATTGATTTCTCTTTTATCTTGTTTTAGATCCTGCTTATACCAGACGGCGTTGGCTGGCAGACACATCTGAATGTAGCTTGCAGTGCTGTCGTAGGCAATGCCTGCTGCTGCTGCTGGTGCAAGATATTTTTGGTTATTTCTGGTTTGGTGGCGAAGGGGGGTTAGCACTTAGGTGTGAATATGTAACAGGAATAGCTTTGTTGTTGTTGTTGGTAACTTGGTGCGGCAAGATGATGCGCCAGGGCAGGGTTGATGGGATTGTGATGTTGGAGAAAGTTATAAATAAAACGGTTGCAGTTTTGAGTTTTGATGGTAGAAGCGTTTTGATTGAATCTCGTATGATAAATGTGTGTTTTGGTCCGATTCGGTCAGTAAGTGTCAATCTAGCTAACGACTCTTGAGTCGCTGATGATTCAATACCATCATAGTAGGAGCTGCTTGCAGTTTGGAGTTTGTTCTTGTGGAGATTACTGGTAAGATGGCCGGACGGTTACGAGGAAATCACTGTTTGATTAAAATTTAAGACCCAGAAGGGAAATGAAATAATAATACAAGGGCAGATTCGTCAATTTCATGAAGGCCCAGAATGGAAGAAGATATTCTCTCTGACCCGGGCAGGAAGGAATAGGAAAGAAAAATGGAAAAATATTAAATATGTGGCAATTAATTGCAAGGGTTCTTATTTACTGAAACTAACGAGCGGCACTTGATAATTCCGTTGGTTATTTCCATCTCCAATGGAAAATGTAGAGTTCTCATCTTGACCGAAAAATATGAAAAAAAAAGTAAACTTGTGTATTTTTTCTATATCTCTTGAAGGTGATAAAGGCAATAGTGTTGTAACTTGTGAGAAGGGTAGGGTTCTGATTTCACTCATCATACCATATTTTTTGTTTCTATGATTCATACAAGTGACTATAATATCAATACTGTTGTTAACTTAAAGAGTAACACAATTCTCAATTTAACGTAGCGCCATCAGTCTAGGTTGTGCTTGAGGCGAGACTTTTCGGAAGCTGCTTCTTCCTTGTCTTCTCTTTTATCAGACACTTCCTCATCAAGTGGCAGAGGATCTGACGATACCTGCCCTGCTTTATCATCACCCTTCTCTTTTTTCTCCTGCACATGATGCCCTAAATTCATCTCAACTGATGCTTCAGCATCTTCACTAGGATCATCAAGTTCAGATGCCATATGCTCAGTCCTCACTTGGTTCAACCCTGCTGCCATTCCCTCTTGTCTGGAAACCACTTCCTCGTCTCTCATCAAATGCTGATCATCGTTTGGCCCGATAATACTGCTATTAGTTTGGAGATCACGTGGTTCTTCTGCCTCGGTATTGTTGGTTGGTGGGTTACCCTGTGGGGATTTTAGGCCATCTGATATCACCTCCCTTTCACCAGCCTCCTGATGGTCTGTATCGTTGACTGCATCCATGTTGTTGGGAGGATGCAGAATAGATTCTCCATGAGTGTAATCACTCTGCGTATTCACTTCCAAGTCAGGTTCTTCCACCGTGCTTTCTATTTTTGCTTCACTTTCAGCTGCATTTAAAGCGGCAGGAAAAGACTGGAAAGCATCCCAATCATCTTCATCCTCTTCCTCTTCGATTTCTTGGTCATCAGAAAGAGAATGCGCTGTGGTGGCTGATGGCAGAGGTTTCTCTTTGCTTGCCTCTGTTGGAACTGGTAATTTTATCTCTAACGACGGAGTTGTGGGCTTCAGCTGTGTTGCATTATGCTCTTGAGTCACAGACGCACGGATGAACCCCTGAAAAGACAAAGGGATTCCATTTAAATTCTGTTTGTGTCCATAAAAAGTTGAGCCTACAACTCCCAAGTCTTCCAGTTAGTTCCAACACAATAGCAAAATACTTTTGCAAGACATATCCAATACAACAGCATAGAATACCATTCTCCAATCTACAATAGCAAGTGCACCCAACAAAGAAAAGGAAAAGGAAAAGACACCTGAAGTTGCTGTCGATGTGTTACAGGCATAGACAGCAATACATCCTTGAAGTGAACTGCTGAGGAAGGAAGCTGAGCAAGATGAGAAACAAGCCTTACAGCAGTGCTTCTTAATGTATTGACTTCCTGCCAATGATGCATGATTGGAAAACCATCAGTCAAACAAGTGATAAAAAGGCAGTTTGAATTTTAGAGGCCGTAGAGGCTGCTTATTTTATTACCAGTGAAGAACCTTCTTCTGAAGCCTTGAAAACCACGACTACGGCTTCCAGGAGTAAATTCATAAAACCTCTCTGACATTCACTAGGTTTTGAAAGTGTTTGCAGCACTACTAAGAGTCTTAAGCATTCGCCAGCAACAGTTGCTGATTTTTCAGTTACAGGTTTCTGTCAACAAAAGACCTTCAGAACGACAAATACCAGAGACTAAATGGGAAATGGGGTTATAATTATCTAAAAGGATAGTCTGAAACACCTTTACAGCATTCTGGATTATCACAAAAAAATCTGCTGTAAGCTCCCCAACAAAAAGCATTAAAAAATTGTTGCCTTCCGCATTTGGGGTTTTCTGTACCAAACTTCTTAGCACTTGTAACACAATTGATTGAACCTGTGCACAATAGAAAAAAAAAAAAAAAAATTATACGAAGTTTTGACATTCTTGGAAAAAATGACCATAAAAGTACAAAGAAAGCATATGAATGTACCTGAACATTTGAATCGTTAAGTACAGTTTGAACACATTTTGTGCAGTATTTAAACAAAGGATAATAGACGGAGTCACCATCTCTATTCTCATCAAGATAATCTATTTCATAACCCAACTTGGCAAATGATATAGTTTGTTCAAGAGAGAAAGCAAGCTTTGTTTGCAGTAGTATGTGCAAGTCGGATCTCTTATTTTCCTGCAGATGAATGGACTTAATGCAATCCTCGGTCAAATCAGTCATCACATTCAGACAAGTTCCCAATAACTTTTGCATATGAACAAGACCATCTTCACCAACACCGGATTTATCTGCGAAATGAATTCTGTTTAGCCTAACTTTATTAATCAAGAAGCCACTGTTTTATTAAAAAAAACTGGCATAATCTTTGACATGAATATAGAAGGAAAAAAAGCCTCAAATGGACGTAGATGTGTAGGAATTATGTTGGAAAGTAAATTGACAACAAAGAAAATGGAGGCTATGGAAGAGTTTTGGTTTTTGATCAGATTAGATAAATAGACTGCTCAGATCAGTTTCATTGTTACAATGCTCACCATCAATAAATCTTTTCAATAATAGACTTGTGCACTTGAAAAAATTGTCCACCTTGGAGAAATAAAACTCAGTCGAGGCTTCTCTGATTCCCTTGTAGCCAATTAAAAGAAACGCCAATGCCGCAGAGACTAGTTGTGTCTGCGAGCCAAAACATGCAGTTCAGTGAAAAGATGAAAATTAGTGATTAACACAGTTGTTAAGAATTCTATAAAAAATACAGTTATGAAAAAGTGCACGGCAATTGTAGAACTTAGAAATCATTCCCATTCGAACTTATAAGAATGGATACACCTTACTGACCCTTGGTTGAAAACAGTTCACAAGTGTTTCTGCAGTGATAAATAATGTGGATATCAAATCCTCCGACAGTTTGTCCAGAGAAATTGCCTTACTACTGAACACAAAAGGGATGAACATTCAGCTGATTGAGAGTGATATCAGAAGTTTAAAATTAAAAAGTAAAAATAAGTGCGTAGATTGACAGATTCCAGTACCTTTGAAACACTTTGTAAAGATAAGCCAAACAAAGTTCCATTGCCAAATAAGCAAAGTTGTCCACTTCATAAAAAGATTCAGGGCAGTTCTTCAAAATCTATTGAAAGAATTAAAATAAAACACCAATTCAGAATCTGTGACAAAGACAATACACACACAGAACTAATCTCTTATACGGTCTCTGTAAATGGAAGGTTCCCTGGCCAAATAAGTAAAGTTGTCCACTTCATGAAAAGATTCAGGGAAGTTCTTCACATTTGAAAGAATCAAAATAAAACCAAAATTCAGAATCTGTGACTGACACATTACACACAGAGAACTAGTCTCTTATAAGGTCTTTACATACCGAAATCTTTTTGACATTACAACTAGGAATCTCTGGCCACAATTTTCTAAACATATAAATATGCAGCCAACTTTATTAAAGGATATGATTCCTACCAAGCCAGCGCACTAAAATTTCAAAAAAAAAAAATATATATATATATATATATATATATGTATAAGTAAATAAAAAGCAACTTACTATTCTGCAGATCAACTTATTGTTCTGCAGATCCACATACACACTTTTATAGAAAGAGCTTAAGTTTAGCAAAGTGCAAATGGTTCTTAGACATATCAGTACGAGTGTAAAAAGGCATGTTGGCAGGTGGATGGTACCAAAGGAACTGGAATGGTAAGTAGTAATTGAACAAATACATCATAAGATTCTGAAAGTAACTCACAATCCAAAGATAATTCAGCCTCAATTAATTGGTAAGAACTTCACGTGTATTGTCTTAGAATATGAAAAATCAACATGTGAAGCAGCATAGATACTCATCATAATACTAAAAAGGCCTTAAATTATCTAAGAAGACTTGTTTTTTTATTACCTGTGATATTACAGACACTGAAAGACTATCCCAGGAATTATCCATGCACATAGAATATGAGAAAACCTGCATCAGTCAAATATGAAAAAAGAATTACTACACAAATATCAAAGTTAACAGGTGCCCTGTGTAATATTAGAAGACCAAAACTGGTGACTGCACAATTCAAAAGAAACAGACAGGGAACACGTAAGTGACATGTCAGATACCACTGTCATATTCCAAAACTTTTCTTAATTATAGAATTTGCAACGATGACAAAGTTGGTGTCTACTTTCTCTTAACAAAAACTCATTTCATTGTTAAGAAGCATATGGCTTCATGAGTAACCCAACCGCACAAATAATGAAAAGAAATCAATTAACTCTTAATCAAACTACCATATTGCACCACACTGACAACATTGTAATGCTGCATCTTTAGGAAATGTTTACTAATTATAAACATATAAAGGGAGGTGGACTTTTGATTAAAAGATGTGAGTTGTACAATGTATGTGTGCTGCACTAGATTTTCTATTGCTGAGAATACAACTTATTCTGTTTGACTTGCAAACTCATTAACTCCCTTACATCGTAACTGATAAACAGAATAACATTTGATGATCACCTTAGAAGGAAAGGAAACAATAATGAGCAGAACTATAAGGATCCAAGAATTTGAAGAGATCAATTAATAATTTATCTGTGACAGTCCTTTTTTTCAATGTCTTTTGATCATTGCAATGCAGTAAAATGAGTCATTCAGACGATTCTGGATTGAAGATGATCACTTCCTACATAAAACTGCATATGAGAACATGTGGGTCTTTTCACAGGATGCCTATGCACACATTAGATCTTTTAGGAGTTAATAAGAGAAAGAGAAAAGGAAACGGATAGCCACCTGTAGCAGTTCTCTGCATATGTCCAAAGTGAGAAATCCCGCACTGGCAAACCTTTTGGTCGACAGAAACTGGAAAACCGGTAATGCAATTTCATATAACTTAATTCCTGGGAAAGAAAACCCTTCACTAGCTGAATCTCCACCGTTACTAGCTTTAATGAAATAAAGTGGACTTTTCAGTTCACCAAGGGTAGAATATTGGCCCTGAAATAAGACCAGTAGAGCAAATCCCCAAAGAAATTGATATTCTTCGGATTCCAATTTAACCATGCGATGTCCAGACAATAAGTTATTGCTTGATATATTTTGAGTAGTGGAGTTTGAATACTCGTTCTCTTCAATATTCACAGGAACTGCATCCAATGCAATTGCCTGCAATATTACTGGCCACGATTCTTCTAAGCAAGGTTGCAACTTTGACGATACCAGAGGTGACTGAATTCCATCAAGAAATGGATTCCACTGTAAGAAGAAAGAAATATAAGATGGTAGCCACAAAAACATTAAAAAAATTCATATTTGTGAAAACAAAGCACAAATGCAAAGGAAGAAAGCTAGCAGTTTTCCTATCATTTAGCTGACCTTTGTCTTAAGATGCAAGCACAAGAATACATAACTGTAATCCTTCAAAACACTAATCCAGTACTTCCCAAGCATACTTGAACTCTTTGAAAATAATGGTAACAATGCTAGATATTCATCAGGAACCCCACTATGGTGTCTCCTCAAGAACGCATATGTATAACATTTGAGAGAGGCATGAGCAGCAAGAAGTCTTATCTTGATCTACATTACAATTAATAAATTAGTTTACCCTTTAAAACGTAAAATGGATTCCTTCAATCAAGAAAACATAAAAACAAAGTTGAACAATGAAATTTATATACCTTGCATGAGACCCATTCTGCAAATGAAGGATAATACAGGTCCTTAAATTCATTCAATGGTCGTGAAATTAATGCATATACGCGTTTAACAGCAATTTGATCGCCCTTAATTATTCCACTAGTCAGTGTCTGTAATGACAATTGATTTCACATTGTCAGTTACACAAATAAATAAATAGGAAGAAACCTAGGAAAAGATAAAATTAGATTTGTCTTTATCGAGAACCTTCGTAGCAAGCTGGAAGCCTGCTTCCAATAGAATAGGGCCAGAGGACGAGTCTAAGGCAGTGCGGACAGCAGATACGAGCTGGGCCTGAATTTCATACAGCCTCAATTATAAACACCCCTCCCATTTCCCCCAATAAAAGAGAAACGGAAACTGAAACTCTGTCAAATCCCTCCAAGGAGCTATCACAGAGATAATGGACATCTTTTTGCAATTTAAAATCTATGTCCAGGAAATCCAATAGAAGCAAGTGAAAGAAAAGCACAAACACTTCTGACATACCTGATACTGTTCTAGTAGGAGATGCCCTGGAAGCTCCGGGTCAGGTGTCTTTTCAAACTGTTCCCAGCATCACAGGACAGACATTTTTATGAACAAAACAAACTACATGATATAAGAATAAAAAAAAATATTTAAATTATACAAAGGAATTTGCCTGACTAGATAGCAGTGACATATAGGCTACGGTACAGAATGGAAAATAGGATGCTCTCCCGTCTCAGCCCAATCGGGGTATAAATTAAAAGACCGTAAGACAGGAAAGGGGAGTAGTAATTAATAGAAACTACTTCCATTTCAAAGATTTAGGGAAAATGAAAATAGAAGTCAAGTATGTATCAGAAAATACGATGTGAAGAAGAGGTATTAAGAACTATATATGAAACATATCATATTCAATTACACATAAGAACTATTTTCTTTAATATTGAGGAACAAGACAAAGCCAAACAAAGTACAGGCAAGGCTTGGATTTTAGGAGCCCAAGCATGACCCAGGACTGTATTTGCAAATTTCTATATTCCTACAGGGTTGAAAGGACTGAGGTGATTTTTCCTCAATTAGTAATTAAGAAACATAATGAACAACTGAAAAATAAGATAAAATATCCAAAGAAGTCCTAAATCTACCCAACCAAGTGGTGCTGCTGTGATAGCATATAAACTAGTAGAATAGCATGTCTTATACAAACTCACCTTATCTGTAATGGTACTCAGAAGCCCCACACCAATTGGCTGCATGTTTTCCAACTGGATCGTGCTTATCTAAGAAAATTAACAAGAAACGTCAGCTCTAACATGTATTTCAGGCATTTGATATGACATAATAAAAATTTAAAAGAAAAAAGAAACTTCACATCCACACCTGGTATGCAAGAGCTATAAGTTCTTGTATATGGAGGACGAGCCAATCACTAGAGGCCTGTCTATTAGTAGGTTGGCTCCTAGCAGTACAGAGATCAAAATGAGCTGGATTCTTTCCAACAGCTTTAGGTAGGTAACTCAAACACCTACAAAGCAACAAATTACTAAATCAATTAAACGAAGAATAGCATAAGTTAAGACAAAAGTTCATGACTAGTTCTTTGAAAGGGAAAAGGGGGGTTGTGCCTTGGTAAGTGTCAAACAAAAGAGGGTATCTAAAGGCATGGGCTATGCACATTTACACCTTTCTTCTGGCTCGTACAGTATGCAGACTAAAATTAATTTTATGCTAAATGAAATTTCTTTCATCTGATATTTCAATTGCTACTTTAAAATTAATCACAAACTTCGTTGATTATTCTTTTCTTGAGGTCCATGACATAATAATCATAGGCACTTCTGCTGCACTTGCTTGTTTCTTTTTCATACAATGTCTATTTTTGCCTTGTGGAATCATGCCCGACACAAACTTGGGCTGCAGCCTTCAACATGCGTGAACTTTGGCCACATTTGGGGGTGCGCCTCTGTGCAGTAGATTTAATGCATAAATTCAGACAGTGCATGGAAAATATCATCACGTACTCAGCAGCAAAAACTCTGGTTCGGTATCTGAGGTGTTTATCTCTGTTCAGAATACCATGGAGCACACCTGTGGTGCTAGAAACCATGTTCTCATCATCTTCTCCAAAATTTACACTTGGGTCACCCTCTATACCCTTTGAAGAATCATTTTCTAAGCTGCTACTACTATCAGCATTTCTTCGCGTTGATGTGGCAAGAATCTGATAAAGATTTTGACAATTCACTGAATTAGTAATTATACTTTCCAAGACAAGACAGTTACTGCGTATAAATAAGCATGTACAAAGCCTTCTTCCATCAAGAAAAAGAAAACGCTTATCAATCAAGAAAATTGGGGATAAAGTGATTTACAAAGTACCATACTTCTATTAACAAAAAGAAACCAAGCTCAATGGATAGAAGTATAAAGGTATTCCAAATAGTTTTCGTCTCTTTTTTTTTTTCTTTCAAAATTTACATCCAAAATGTTATTATCCGTGTCACACTCTGGATTAAAAGAAACAGACTCAAGGAGCTTACCACATTACGACAAATTGATATCCAATGAGATGGACAGGAAGGGCATGATGCATAGAGCAATCGCATGATTGTGGTGCGCACCAGATCCCCTATCCTACAAGGATAAAAATAAGGGGAGATACGTTATTTTGCTTCTCTCTCTCTCTCTCTCTCTCTCTCTCTCTCTCTCTCTCTCTCTCTATAAAACTTAAAAATGAATGTCACAAAAAACGGGGGGATGGGGGAAGAACACACTACAAGAAACCAGGCTAAAAGTGAAGTAAATACTCAGAATCTGTTTCTTCATCCAGCATGTGAAATAACTTCTCCTCTATTTGCTCAACAACAATGGAGACCTGTATAATGGAGAATCAATAAATGATATGATTTATCGTGATGAGACTTGTATTTGAAGACGGAAAATAACATGAGGGCGTACTGGATCTTTTTCAATCAGATGTCGTAGAGTGGAAACAGCTAGATGCCTTAATGCTGGCTGTTTGAAATAGGAGAGGAAAAAGGGTAAAACTTCATATTATGGAAAGAAGCAGAAATATATAAGCATATGAATTTCACCAGCCACAGAAACAAAACCTGTCTTGAGGACAAAGTAGGTAGAAGAGTTTGCACATGGGTGTGCACGGAAACAGCTTGTGGTGCAAAAAGAACAAGTTGCTGGGTAAAGCGTACACTCCTGCAACAATAATAGCTTTTGAATGGAGCCAATTTCTATTCTCTAACACAAAACCAAAACAAACAATTGCAGAAGAGAACATATTACATGAAAACTAAATAAGGCTTGAACAAATTGGAATACATACTCGAGTATCGTTGCTGTTTCTTGCCCAGAGCTTATCTCTGAAACAACAGACTACAAAAATAAAAATTGAAAAAAAAATCAACAAATGGACATCAGTCATTAACTGTAATATGAATGCAAAGAGATGATAGTTAGTCTGTTGAAATTTCACCAAGAAAAATAAAATTAAACTTAATCAGTATGTTCTGAAATATGCCAATTCCAAACATGATAAAACATATTAGTATTACAGCAGAAGCTCAGAGGTAGTGGAAAACTATGATAATAAAATAATACCTGGCAACGTGAAAAGAAAATACTGCCAGGGGCAAGTTCAGGACCAAGAACAGCAACAATAGCATTTATAAGACGACCAACACCTTGCTGAAGTGCAACCCATCCATTCTCCTCGGACAAAAGAATTTCCAGAGCAAGACCAAGTGTTGCCTACAGAGAAGAAATGTGACAAGAGAACATGTTGAGTCAAGTACAAACTAAAAATTTGTCTGCTAAGAGGTACAAATCTAAGATGACAGTCTGTTCTAACAACAAAACCTAACAAAAAATACACATAGTTAGAACTTAGAGGCTATCAGTTATCACTGATTAAGAAAACCCTATCAGTTAATCTACTTCATATAAGGGCAATCACTTTTCAGTACACAATACAAGAGATATCGATACTACTCACAAATGTATCATTTAAACAAGGCAGCAGAGTAATTCAAACAAATGTCATTTATTCACCATCAATACCCTTGATAGTTTACAAACAGTTAATCAGTCATAGGGTCTGACTTTTAATACGAAGTATCACGTTGCCTCAGAGATACAAAGGTCAAAGCATGCCAAAAGTTTCTGTAAAATCACTTCGAGGTCTAAATCAACAACAATATACTTATCCAAGTTAACGAAACAATTAGTAACAAAAATACTACCATCTCAAGAGAGCACTGAACAGAATCTAACATAAAAAGATACCACAACAGTTGCAAATTTCTTTCCTTCTATTGCCAAAATTGTATTCAGTTTATGCCAATGTAAATAGCATTACTTTAACGCATACAACCATTAAAAACATGAGTTACCTGGACTTGAGATACAAAGGACAAGCCAGCAGCTTCAATGGTCAACAGAAGCCCATGCAAAGACCATATCTGTAAACCAGCTATTGAACTTTTAGAAAGCAACGAGATTGAGCTCACAGTTGAAGGCACTAAAGTTGACAATGCCATGCCTCCTGCACTGCAGGCATAATATGTAAGGACAGTGAGAAAAAGTATAACTTCTACTTAAGATATCTAGTTCATCATCAAAAGGATCACTTATTGAAAATTTAAAAATCAAAAGAAAAAAAAGGATTGGCAAAGATATCAGGTAATAGTAGGACTCCACGAGAGAACAACTCATCCTAAAATCTGCATGTGATGTGATAAACAAACAATAGTTTTGGTATATATAGACCTAACTCAAGTGATTATCACAATTGTCTCCCCCGGATATGAACTATATATCAACTGCAAATGGCTCATGAGTTGTGACTTGCATTCTGAGGAAACTTTCAAATTTAATAGCACCAAGGGAGGTGCAATGCAAGTGTGATACAACGACACCTACCTTCAGGCATGTATCTGCTTCATAGAAAGAGGTTGCAAAAGAAAGCGATAGAATAGACTTTTCTATATGCTACTTAAGATTAAGACTTAATATTTAAGAGTACCACTCAGAATATTCCTGTAAATATTCATAAAACGAACTTAAAAGGAATTTCAATATGTCACCTGCGATGAATGCAGCCAAGAGCAAAAGCAATTGATCCAGCATAGTTTGAATCTGTTGCCCCAGTTAGGTCACCATGCAGAGATCTAGTCTGTTTGACACCCAAACAATGAATCAGAGTGGGAAGGAAAGACGAAAAGGAAAGCTGCACGGTCAGCAACATGACAGAAATTCAAAGAACAAAATTGACCATTCTTGCTGTAAAGATATCGTTTCCAAGACGAGCTAAAAGACCAAGACATTCTGATGAAGCCCTACGTTGTGATGGACAGATGTCTCCCTCTGCCAGAATGCTCTGTTAAATCAGGACAACACATGTCAGTACAGATGGTGTGTGAGTACCACACTTCCTGACCAATAACATATCCATCTTTATTAAATTAGGCACCTGAAATATCGCCTGTGCGGAATTTAGTATCTCAAGTGATAATGGCTGGGGACGCAAGGAAAGCAAAGTCTGAGGAAAGCATTTAAACATGAATTTTAATGCCAGACATTGCAAAACAAGATATAGTAGATAAGAAAAGTAAAACCAGCACCTTAAATCCTGAAAGTAACCACACATATATTGGTTATGCTCACTGTGCAAAACAAGATATAGTAGATAACAAAAGTAAAACCAGCACCTTAAATCCTGAAAGTAACCCCACACATATATTGGTTATGCTCGCTGCATGCCATGGTTGCTTTTTTCCAGCTTTCAGGCACTGCTCAATCATTCCAAGAAGTGACAGCATCCCCCCACTATCCTGGGATGTTAGTTCCAACTGATGTCAACGACCAACCAGTCAATTGTAAGATAAGTCCAAATATGACAAAGTTTCCCTACCTGAGAGGCAAACAAGACGCCAAAGCAGAGGAGCATCTGGTTCACCAATGTCTTGTTTACTGGTTCCGGCTTCATAAGCAAGTTTAAAAAGTAACTATCAGTATTGACAGAAGCATGTCTCTATAAACATTAAGTACAGGAGCTGACTTAAATAGCTTCAACATAGCAAAGCTAAAATAAACAAATCTGACTTACAACAGTTAAAAAACTGTACCTGAGGAAAGCTACAAACTTCATTCTCCCAGACACAAGGAATAAGGCCGTTTTTGCCACCTTGAAATGCACGAAGTTCATCTTCAAACCAATCTCTAAGTAAACACAATTAACAATAAACAAATATCACCTGAACTGAAAAAGAAGCAAAGAAAACGACTGAAAGCTCTGAAGCTCTGACAAAATTAAATTACAATGTTCAGTAGTAGTTTAAGACAAAGCCAGTGGAAAGGTATACACCTTCCAGGAATCCAGGGACCCAACCATGCATCTCTTTTGTCTAACAGAAACCTCAAGCATGTACTTTCTTCACATCCAGAAGCCTCTCTTTTATGTCAGCAACAAGGAAAAAAATCCAAGTCAGACACAAAATAACATTTAAATTTTTAAATAGGTCTTGGCAGTTGAGCTAATGCCCTTTTATTTACGACAGAAAGAAAAAAGAAGTCAAATGCAAGGTAATGCGACAGTATAATAGGCAGCTAACTTTACATGAATGGGCTTGTGCAAATTTGAAGAACCATGGGGTGGTCATTCTTATATGCTGTTGGATCAGGAAGAGACTGGTAAGCTATTAATGTCCGGATGATAAATATATCCAAAGCAGGCTTCACATTTGGCAGTTGCTTGGCCGCTATCAGCGATATATACGATAAAGCCCTGCATTCCATCTCATCTCAGAAAATAGTTTTGAGCATGATCTAAAAGTAACACAGCTTCTGATTTAAACTGAGCATATGAAACTTGTCCTTGTAACAGCAAGACATGCAGTGACCAGAACCAACCATAAACTGGACAAATTAGAGAACAAAATTGAGATAAAACAAACTTACCTACTCAGGTATACAAGTACAGGTTGAAGCAAAATCCCGTTATTCCCATCATTAGGAGAAAGAAAGCATCTTAAAAATGCAGTAAGTGCATCAACTGCAGCAGACCACATTCTACAAGGCAACAAGATGAATTGTTAACCGCTGAAAATGAAATTAGTCATGTACGCCCTAGCCCTAACTTGTATCAGATAGTTCAATCGTACTGCAATGGCTAATGCATTAAATACCTTGAGAATCTCAAAAGTTTAAAGACAGAAGCGGGAAAGTGCAGTAAACTGAGAGAGTTTGAGGAATATGAGGACATAAGCCAGTATACAGAAATTATACAATACATACTAACCGTATCCTACTCGTCAAATCTCCAGTTTGGTTAGTTTCATCGTCTAGATTTCCAGTAAAGAGGGAAGCCCACAAGGAAAGAATATCAAAAACCTGGTCTTCAAGTTCCTGCATGCATGAAGAAAATCCCCTTAACGTACATATAGTATATCTTTTAATTCAATAATACAAGCTCCTTGACCTGTGACTTGAAAGGTAAAAGTAGATTAGGATATCTAGAATCGATGCCAGGACTGAACTGAATATTGCCTAGTGAAGAAAATTAAAAGATACAGCGATGATCTTCTACCTCCTTTGGCATAGAAGCTAACAGGGATGACAAAAGTAACCACCCAGCTTCTTTTTCAATTGTAGCTGCCATTGGGTTCCGACTAGATTCATTCAGCATCTTCTTTGTAACTTCAAGGATTGACCTGGGCAATCTGTAATAGCAACACGTAAAAACTAGCTTTAAAAAACCAACAGTTCACAGTGACAGGAAAAAAAAACAGGTTGAATGTAACAATGACCATAACAATAAAAATCTACGCCAAATATAAAACGGTTGAATTCAAAGGCCCCCAGCAGTATATATGACATGAAGAAAACAAATTAAAGATAAGGAAACAAAAAGTATGAAACTGCTCCAACAATTGATGCTAAGAAAAAAGGTGATAAATAGCCAACGTATCTACTTCTGTTTCTTGGGAATAAGAAGGCTTCTATTACAGCTAAGCCACAGAACCAATGACTGCTATCTCCTATAGATATCTAATTATTATTTGTTCCTTGTGGACACACAAAATAAGATGACATCTTTACCTGGCAGGAAAACCGAGAGGTAATTTTGGGGAAATGGACACCAGAGCTGCCAAGACAGTAGCTTGTCCATGCAAAGAATCAAGCTCTAATTGCAAAGTACTCCCCTGAGAAACATAAATAAGAGCAATTTACTTAACAGATGCCATAGTTAATAGGATTATAGGACACATTCCAAAGAATGCTTACAATCAACAAACAGAATATGACAATGAAAAGTTTGTCATTATTCCACTGGCCCAAGATTCCTAAAAGTGGTTTGCTAACTTTAAACTGTGCTCTGAAAACATTGATACTTCAAAAGAGAAATTGCAAAAAGTTGGATGCTTCATGAGAAGGACCAATAAAACATGGCAACAAGTGATTTATGTGGGAGACTATATGTAGAAGCGTCAACCAAAAGAGGTACCACCAGCTCAGCTGACTAACCAGCTAGAATATGAAACACTGTGGTATGAAATACTGTGGCATAGGCAAAAAGAACATGTAACAGCTAGAATATGAAGCCACGACCGGAAAGCAGAAAACAGGAAGATAAAAACTCCAGGCAGTTACCATCAAAATAAACAGGAGTAGTTTGATAAGGCACTATGACTGACATAGGCATGCTGGTGAAAGAACAAACAAAAACAGAACAGAACAAAACAAAACAAAACAAAACAATCAAGCAACAATAGCTACTACTACCACCAAGAAAAACTTTCAGAACTTGCAAATGAATAAACAAGCTACATACATTATCATAAGACAAATAAATTGACCAGAAATCAATAAAATGAAGTCGAAAAGACATAACAGTCAACATCGCATCGTACCTTCTCATATGCCACATTTTCTCTCAAAGCATTTAGCATGGTCACTCCATAAGAAATTAAACCACCAACACAGGTGGGATCAACCTCAGCCAGGGCACGTAATGTCAAAGCAGCCTCAATTCGAACCTGACGAAAGATTATCAATTAAACTTCAACTTAGAGATATCATATCTATGAAAGGAGCATAATAATTTTTAATCTATCAAACACCCGACCCCACTTAGTGGGATAAGGCTTGGTTGTTGTTGTTGTAAAGACCTTTGCCTTCAAATAAGAAAGAAATCAGAGCTTACGAGTTGTGAAGAATGAGATACTGCTGCAACAACAGTGTTGTCAAGAACTTCCTTGAAATCAACTGGAACCTGCAAATTGATGGAGCAAACACAACTTCCAAATTAACTACAAGAGGAACAACTAACATCACGGTGTTCTTCCATTCTATGATGTAAATCAGCAAGAAAAATGTTCAAGATATAACTGATAATGTGAACATACCATATTAATATTTAAATGGAATAATTCCTCAGGACATCAGTATGTAAATAACATTACAACCATACAAAAGTTAAAAATAAGAATTGATTATTATATCATTGAAGAGACACTTACCTCTCCCAGCGTTTTCAGGGTATATGATGCAGTACGTAGAGCGGCAATTTTCATGGAAGGACTGGCATCTAGAGACATAAGCTGCAAGTTTCATATAAACATTCAATTACCAAAGGATAGCACAGAACAACATGTAACCATCAGAAGATTTAATTGAAAGAACACCTCCATGACAACAAAACAGGAAATAATTTAGATAACCTGATTCCCAAGAAAACCCAAAAAACTCCTTTGCGTAGGCTCTGCCATTTGATCAGTAACACCAACACGAAGGATATAGAGCACACAAGCCTTGAGTAAAGCAAATGAGGGATAATGGTCAGTTCTTTAAATTAAAGAACAAGAAGATTCATGACAACATTAGCAATCAATGAAGTTGTTACAGTAACTCATATTATGGATCCATCAGATTTAGGTAACAAAAAGCTTGGTCATGTACATAGTGGAGCAACCGTCTTATTTTTTAATGCATGATGCATCAAACTTGTACTTCTTCATATACTGATAAGTTCATCCTTATTCAGCAACTAAAGAAAAAATAGCATCACAGCCTTGGAATCTAAGTATAATTTCATCCTTCAAATTCCAGAATATCTAGACATGCACCAGTATTTATTTCTCAAAAGTGCTAAAGAAAATATATCACATTGTTGATGCTGGTGGCATAAAGCAACCTGTAATTGAACTCGTGCAAAGAATGTGGCCTCTAAGCTTTGTTTTTTGTTTTTTTTTTTTTTTGTTTTTTTTGAGAAACTAAAATCTATCAATTCTTTTTACAAAGACAGAGCTTAAAAGAGAATATACATTATATTAAAGAGTTGAATGCCATGAATTTGTAGAAGAATACCAGTGCATGGGCATCAACAGAATTATCGGAACAAAGCATTTCCATAACCTGAATTGCATAGTTTTGTAGCTCGCTATCTGGATGCATGTATTTTAGACGAATCGCCTGCAATATACAATCCAATAATAAATAACCACTGCTACTCAGGCAAAATGTAAAATAACTGCATGCTCCTTTCCAACGTAGGCCTGTCAGAGGGCAGACTGGTTTAGGGAACACCATACAAAACAGACATTAAATGCAGTGAAACCAAATTAACGGCAGAAATATTGTTAAATGGATAACACTTTCTTGTCAAATAAATTATCCGTATTCAAGATGGTTTTGGTCCATGGAATTCAACTCAGGATTCACCAGAACAACAAAAGGAGAGGGGAAAGAAAAAGGAGAGGAAGTCAATATCAGCATCTACCTGTAAAAAGAATACCCAAGACAAGGTTATGCCAACTCGCACGTCCTTTGACCGAGCTCCAACTACACATTGGAAAATTTTAGTTTCACTAATCCCATGAATTATGAACATCTTTCAAATTCAGTAGCAGGAAAAGTCTTAATGTAAGGGCACCCACACTAGCAGGAAAACAACAAAAATACCTTTTGTGAAAGGCAATGCTAAATGTCTATGCAAACCACCTTCCAGTTTCTTTGCTGGAGGGAAAGGTCCTTTCCCCCTTGGTTGAACCTAGGAGCAAAATAACATATTATGGTTAGATTGTTGACCTAGTTAGATGAAACTTCGAATAGATAAGGAAAAATATCACAGAAACATATGAAAACCTGTGCATGAGGATTCATTCCAAGAGCAAGCAACGAACCCAATGCTTCAGCAAATGCATCACGGACAGAAGAAACAGGATCCTCAAGGGCCTACTATAAGCACCGGCCAAATGATAAGTTTAAGACTGAAATATGAAACACTCAAAAGTACAAGACCAACCAGGAAAACTTGGCAATGAAAAGCATCTACCTTGACACAATAAGAAGCTGAACTGTCTAGCTCTCCCACCCCTAGACTAGGTCCTCCAATAATGGCAAATGCCTTCAGACATCTTGCAGCAGCAATTCTAACAAGAAATGATTTATCACCAACTGCAAACCGCATGATGAGACGAAATGCCTCTGTATATGCTGAAGCTGCTGCGTTTCCACCAGAGCCTTCCAAAGCATTTTGAAGCATATATAAAGCTTCTTGTCTCACAAATTCCTGAGTTACATGCAGTTCAACTTAGAGGCCCAACAAACAAGAAAAATCAAGAACCCAAAAATGAAAACATAAAATATATTCAATATTCAATCATATGGCAAGCCTACGGAATACTTGGGGGAGAATGCTTTATTTCAAAGTATTTTGAGTCTTGACTAGTACTTCCCAACTATTTAGGAATGACCATAGGGTCCTTTACTAGTTGAAGCAGTAAAAATGTCAGTGTGAACATAGAGTTCCCAAAAGCAGCATTGTTCACTCGGTGCAGAAAATGACAAAGACACTTCATCCCTTTCCACTTCTTTCATAATGAAAGTTTACTGAAAATTTTATACCAATAAAAGGAAAAAAGCTAAAAATATTAGAGCAAAAATTACAGATACGATGAAACTACCTCATTAAACTTGAAAAGTTTCGTGGCAATGATAGTCGTTTCAAGTAAACCTGATGTGATTCGCCTCCCAAAATGTCTATATAATTCTCCTAAGCACTGTGCAGCCCCTACATCATAGTATTTGAAATGATAATTATTAATGTTAAAACAAAACACACACACACACACACACACACAAAAAACAGAAAACGGAAAATGTTAAGTGCACTAAATCAGGAAAATGACTGAGTTAAACCATATATAAACAAATAGAAACAGTGGTTAGGAGCTAGACCATATAACCTACATACCGAAGAGCTACATTACCAGTTCACACAAAATGCACATAAAAGTGGAACACATTAATAGGTCCGGTCATTTGGACTAACCAGCAACTTTTTGTGGTTCATTCCTCCTTCCATCAGAAAGAAAGCCTTGGAGACTGCTCGCTCGAGAGTATATGGAAATGCCATCTCCCTTGGATATAACCCTCGCCATAGCAACTGAAGCCAGATGGCGGACAGGTCGCCGAGCACCAAGAGTAAGCAAGGAATATAATGCGTCCTCGCATCTCCTTTGCCACAACAAAATGGATTCCTGCAAGTCATCAATTCAACACCGACCGTTAACAGTTTACACGTACAGAAATTTATCCATCACTCATAACAAATACTATAATGTACTGAAGATCTAATCAATCCAAGTGGTGATATGTATAACTCAGCCCCTACAATTTGAAAACTATTTACAAGAATTCAGGATCTAATCAATCAAATCAAGATGCGGACTCATCAGTCGCCACTACTATGGGCAAACAAGGAAGGAAAATACCACGGAAGCTCTACTTAGTAGATATATACCATATCAAATCCCAATTCGGATGCAGAATAGAATGTACTAAAAACTGAGTAAAAGTGGAAAGAGAATGGAGTGAGAGGGACCTTGGGCTCTTCGTTAATGGCGGATATGAGATCGGAGAGGAGGTCGAAACATAGAAGTGGCTCCTGAGGTTTATGGGATGCTGAGGCGACTATGGACTCCAATTGCGCTACCAATACACCGAACTGAGAGAGGGGCGCATTCTCTGTTGTCACATACTTCTTCGCCATTGTGGAAGCGGCAGTAGAATGATCAAGGAAGACGGACAAGATTGAGAAAACTCAAGTAATACAGTAAATAAAAAACACGGGAACCCTGGTATTTGAACTGGGACGATGACTCTTCACCGTCAGGGTGGCTGTGGGGTCAGTGCAGTCTGGTTGAGGAGGTACGGGGGCCGTGCGCGACGCAGGTGGTGGTGGAGCGAGAGAGGTGAGCAGAGAGGAAGTTCTTTTGTTTGGGACCAAAAAGCGATCAATGGGGTGAGAGACTAGCTTTTTCACCTTTCCAATTTCACCCCAAATCTATTGACGAATCTTCTAACTTGCCCTCCTAAACGGTGTAGTTCGGTTTAATTTGGTTTGGCACTCAATATATAACCCAGTCAATTAGTATTTAACTGTTCAGTTTGGTTCGGTTTTGATTAGTATCGTGATTTAAACCACAGTTTGATTTGGCCAGTTTATGCCTATTCCAACATATCAATGAAAAAAGTCCAAAATTCTGAGAGTTTAATTTTACAAACATCCACACATTTCACACATTCCAATTCAATCAAAAAATTAAGTTTTATGAAACTTAAGTTTCAATTAAACAAAATCTCATGTTTGAAACAACTTATTAGCTACAATCTAAGCAAAAAACACAAACAAATATCATAATTGTTAATTGTTATTACAACTTATAATAATCACTGAATAACCTATAATATGGTGACATGTGAAATAAATTAAATTAATAATTAAAAAACATAAGGTCGACTCGGTTTGGTTTTGGTCAGTTTCAAAAATATCAAACCCGAACAAAATCAAAATAAATGGATTCAATTTGGTCTTTAAATTGTTTGATTTTTCACTTAGTCAAAATCAAACCAAACCGACCAAAACAGTTTGGATTGGTCGATTATGATGCCTACCCTTAATTGCAACTGTTAATTTTATGTTTTGAACGAATTTTGAAATATTTGAGATTTGAACTATTTTAATTAGCCAAATTTCCTCTTCTTGTTAATTTCTACGCATTTCATCTAATTTTCTATATAACAATGTCAAGTGTTCGACACATTTGACACTTATGAGGACAAATTAACCTTTTTCATACCAATTTGAGCCAAAAAAATCAAATCCAACACGAATATGCAGTGTAAGACTTTTAAGTTTGATGTTTCTAAGTTCTAACACAATTTTGTAGTAAAAATATAAGATTGCTTCCTAAAACATATCACGTGCTCAAAAGTGACTAGTAACATAAAACTAGCTGAAAAAAAAAATTAAATAAAATAAAACGTAAAATTGGACTAAATGTGCAAAATTTGACAATGAAGTGTGGCTAATTATAATAGTTCATGTCCCAAAATGTTCAACGAATTAATTTAGGACACAAGTTTGAAGTGATCGTAAAATTCAAGAGGCAAATTGGTAAAACTGAATTTGTCAATAATTGCCCACTTCACTAGTTGATTACACCCAATATTGTAAATTAGGTGTTTACCAGTCAACATCTCAATCCTTCTGTCTCCTAGAATTCCCTCCCCAAATACATGAAATCCGTTGTCGTGAATGACGAAAATCGCGAAGGCAATGGAAATGGTGCTAGTCACTAAACCTTGTATTTGTTTTGTTGGTTTAACAAGGGGCCTAAACAAAAGTGTATTTGTGAAAACGAAGGAAGATAACAGAAAATCCGATAACAATATGCATTATTATGGGTCTGGAAATACAAGGCGGAATTTGAAGCTTTAAGATATCAATTTTTTTTAAATTGATCCGTGAAACCAAAATAATCCCACAAGGCCACAGAAGAATGCACCAGGCAAAAGAAAAACAAAATAGTACATCTGAGCCATCTACAAAATCCTACAGCAACAGCAAAGCGGACAGTAACATAGCTAGCAATGCTACGAATAAGGAGGAGGACGGTGTTAGAGAAAATGCAGATGAAGTTGCTATCTGAATTATGAAATTGCAATTCCCTTGTGAGATGTTCTGTGTCGTCAACGTAGCCAAACCTTGGAAGTTACACGACAGATCATCCTGATTCTGAACCTGGTAGTACATATTAAACGCATACGAAGCATTCCCGTTTGCATCCAAATTGTTGCAAGAAGAACCATATTCCAATGCCGTGCAATCCGAAAAGGTGCAAGCATAGTTTATGTTATCTGCCAGTTTGCTCACATCTTTGGCGTTCGGGTTAAACATGCACCATTTTTTTGAAAGATACTGCACATTCTTTGCAGGCACTAGTAACTTGTTCTGACCCTGACCAGAAAGATCGACCGGGAACTTGGGCTGTCCATCATAACCGAAAATTCCCCAGTGACGCTCAAAACTTCCTGGAGCAATGCTCTTTGCATCCTCATCAATAAGTCCAAACAAGTAAACTTCAATATATCCAGGTCGCAGTGGGGTGCCTCTGTTGGTTCCAAGTCTTGTTAGAAGCCCATTATAAAATCTCAAAGCATTACCTGCATTGGCATTCTTGTCCCCGTCCGTTGGCCATCCCACCTCCCCAACCACAATGGGCATATTCCCAAATCCCACTGCTTTCAGGGAAGAGACCAAGGTATCAAAATTAGCATCGAAAACATTGGTGTACTGAATCCCAGTGCCTGTATCAACAATGGGATTGGTATCCCCATCAAAGAAGGCATAGTTGAATGGGAAGTCGTCATTGCCATATAAACTCAGGAAAGGGTAGATGTTTATTGTGAAAGGCGCTTGATTTTTGTCTAGGAACTGGACAATCTCGGTCATTAGTTGAAGAATATCAGTCCGGAACCTTCCTGCAGATGGCACGGGGTTGTTTTCTGGTGAGTTGTAGACATCAGCATTTAAGGGCACAGTAGCCTTTACCGAATCTCCAACTCCGGCTTCGTTAAGGGCATTTTGAATGTTCTGAAGTGCTGGCAACGTAACATTCAGGAATGAACCATTGTACGATGTGAGGAAAGGCTCATTCCCAACTGCTACATATCTGAAAAAATAGCAAAAATGATAAGAAAACTGAAGAGTTTGTAGCAGGACTTTGTTTTCAACAAAGCCGCAACCTTGAAATAAAGCCCGCTCACACATTAATAAGGACATAGATACAGCATATCAGTATGATAGTTCCTTACTCTAATGACATAGTAATGCAGAGAAGAAGAGAATATAAAACAACAATTTCCATGTTTGACTCCTTAGATCTTTGAAAAAAGTTACTGCTAAATTATTGTGCCGTGTTAGTAGTTCCGGGGAATTTGTCTCCAAGAAGGGATACATGCCTAACAAATTTCATCTTTCATTCTGAGACTGATACTTAAGGAAGTGCATGTACTCCATAACAGCAGACAAGAAAAAAGAAAAACTACAAACTGGACTGAAACAGAAAGACGAATCAACTAACCTAACCGGATACTGGATCGGATTTCCAGAGAAATTTATGAAAAGAAAATCAAAAGAGCCCATGAACAAATCATAATCATAAATTTCAAGCCAACAACAAGCAATTCCAAAGTAGTTCTAGGTGATGTGATAAATAATATATCTAAAAATAGAGTAGGACAATCATATCATGTAAGCATTGGTCACAAAAGCAAATTCTATAGCAAAATAGCAATAACAATGAAATCAATCAGGACTATAAAGGGATCGATAGCAAACTGAAGTCATACTTGATGTTAACTCCTCCGTTGAAATTGTAGCGGGTGACGTTGCGGCGGACCCATTCTTTGGCACGTTTGTAGCTGGTCATGACAGCAAGCTGATCATTAGGAATGGCAACCATGACCTCAAGACCACTGCCAGCCAAGGCACTCATGGTCGACTCCTCTGCATCGAAAAGCTTCACTTTCTGAATCCCATTGTCCTTTAGCATCTGAACCACCGTCTCCGGCGGCAACTTGTGGGTTGCCATCGTTCCCCAATTCACACCAAGACCTTCCACACCACTGCAAACACACAACACAGCCACCACAACCAAAACCCACATCATCCTTTCCATGTTTTCTTTTCCTTTTTCTTTTGACGGGAAAATTGTGGGTTTATCGAAAAGGCAGGGGAGGAGGGAAGGGAACAAAAGCAAAAGGCTTTATAGTGTAAATAGGAAGATAAATAAGAGATGAAAGATTAAGAGGGAAAAAAGAAGTTTCCTTTATGCTAACTGAAGAGAAAAAAGAGGGAAAAGTTGCAGGTGGGTCGGAGAATCGGCGATATTCCAGTGATTTTATTTTTCCCACGAAAACTGAGATGGGGGTAGTGGAGAAAGAGGGCGATCCGATCCGATCCGATCCAATCCAATCCCCAATATTAGGAAGGGGAAAAAGGGAAAGCTGAAGAGGAATGAGAATAATAATAATAATAATAATAATAGTAAAGAAGAAGATGGGTTAGTGGGGGAGGGAGGGAGGGAGGGTGTATAGAGGGAAGTTACCACTCCACACGTTTTAGTAAAGTGACATCCAATCCAGAGTAGTGAGAACACCCACAACCACCTGGCTTTGGCTTGTCTGGCTGATAGACAACCCTCACTCAAAGACCGACGTTATACTCTCTCTCCTTATGCAGATGCAAGTATCGCAATCAATATATATATATATATATATGAATCTGATCAAATTCAAAACCCCAAAACCCGCATAAGTAAAATGGTCAGAAATTCCAAGAATTTTGTAAAGGAGGATAAAAATCCAAATGATGAAACGACAAGGTAAAAACCCAATTTCTGGTTCTGGGCTCCTGGAGAGTGTCTGTCTGTCTGTCTGTCTGTCCGTCACAGACTTTTCAATTTTCAAATCGAGGGGAAGGGGAAAAGAGGGAGCTCCTCAACTCTAACGGCTAGAAATTGATTTTGTCACGCGCAGTTTGAGTTTTGAAAACCTCCCCCTAATAATAATAATAATAATATCTACTCCTCAGACTTTCTGAGCACTTTAATAAATTTACCAGTAACGAATATTTTTAAGGGATTTTTGAACTTTAATTCTTGAAAAATTTTAAAATTTAATAAAAATATGGTTAGATTGGATATTGATTTTAGTCCCCTTATATGTACTTAATTCGAATTTATATTATATTTTTATTTTAATATTTAATAGATACCTTATTTAATGTCATTACATTAAAATTAAAATTATTTATTATTATACACATTTTAATTCATTATATTTATTTTACTCTATCTAATTAGTATACCTAAACGTTCGTATCATAATATATTTTACTAAATTAGTGTACCGAAACGTCTGTACCAAAATATATGATACCAAACTAGTATACCGAAATGTTAGTACCTAAATATATTATAATAAACTAGTGTACCGAAATATCCGTATCTAAACATATTATACTAACCTAATGTACCGAAATGTTCGTACCTAAATATATTGTAATGAATTAGTGGCACATAAGAAAACATGCAAAAACATGTGTACCGAAAAATTTTTATAAAAATTTTTCTTATATAAGATACTTACCATAATGAGAATTAAAATTTAATTTATGAACAACATAAAATTATAAATAATAAAGAAAGGCATTTAATATGTTGTCATTAAATAGAGTCTAGGGACTAAAATCAATTTTTAATCTTGTATAAGATATTTTTCTAAACTTTAGCTTATTTAAGGATTAAAATTTAGTTTTTTATATTTTTAAAAGTAAATTTTGAAAAATTGGGGAAGGGAATAACAGTGAGCTGCCAAGTGTGCGTCTGTCTCTTAGGCTCGGTTGGGTTGGATTGCTTTCTTTGCTTCCGATTCGATTCCGATGTGCAAAGTCACCTTTTGATGTATCATCAGAACAAAGCACTTGTCTTTTTCTCTTTCTTTTGGCTTTTCGATTCCAAGTTAGAATCCGAACAAGTTCCGTGGTTTTTTTGTTTATTCAGTCGGAAGCAATGAGAAAAAAAACGTCAATTAAATTTACATGTATGGAAAATCTAAAGGTTAGGTTATGGCTCGGTGACGGTGTGGCCCACTAACCCCTAACTCCGCCCGACATACCACGTTTTTTTCCCACTACTATATCTCATGGGCAAGGCAGAAAGGCAAAGTTCCAACGTTTTTATTTTTTATTTTTTTAATACATTAATATTTTTACATTAAGATAAGATAATAGAGAATTCGGCTAAACCACATAATAGACAATTTAAATTGGTATCAAATTCATCATTCACAAAATTTGAACCTAAAATTTCTCATTTCCATATGAAAAAAAATATCACAAGACCGAAGCACTAGTGACTGGAAAGGCCCAACGTTGAATATGGAGGATGGCACCGTCGTTTCAAAAAGTGACCGTGAAGTTGAAGGAAGTGGGTGGCCCCTTTCACTTTAAATGATCTTTGGTCGGTCGCCTTGCGATAATAAGATCCGATCCAATTTTTTGAAATTGGGAAAGAAACACAGACAGGCCAGGAGGTGTCAAATTTAAAATTTAAAATTTAAATTTGGATATTTTGGTTTTCATTTAATATGATAAATTTAAATATAAAATAAAAATTCATATTTATTTTCTTTGCATTGAGAATGAAAGAAAATAAATTAATAGGTATAAAAGTATTAAATATTGCATTGGTAATGGAAAAAAAAAAACAAAAAGACAATGCTTTAAACCAATAAAAAATTAAGAAAAAACATTTAATATTATTAAAAAAAAAATTGAAGGTGCTATGTCAGCAAGGGGAGAGAAATGTTATTCCAAGTCATGTCATATTAGATTTGACTTCTTCGTTGAAAAACATTACTGTTGTCTTTTTTACCGTTATTGTTAATTTAACATTTTGACATTAGTTAAGAGCCAAGGCCGGTTGCCTGAGCCTGATAAACAAAAAAGCGCCTGCCTGAACCATGTGGAATAATTGCAGGTAAGTATTCGTAGAGGGGTGGGCCGAGTTAGTTCGGTTCTTAGTTCGGTTCCCTGTTAATCCTATATGCTGAAACTCTATCCGTGGGTATGATTGGGGGAATTGTCTATAAACCTTGGAAACCAAATCCAGAAAGTATTTCAAAGACACAAGTTTCATTTATTTGAATAAGTAAATGTGTGACCTTAACTAGAGATGGCTGGTGGTGTGGTCGCTGCCATGGTTGCAGAACCCAAAGAGGGGCACTGTCCTGTGGAGCAAAAGAAATCAGATAATAGATAGGCATAGATAAGTAATTTCTGAACAAGAGAAAACATTGACAAGAGGAACTAACATATTACAAACAATGGTATCAAACTTCCCGTGCCTGTAATTCACTTCTAGTATTTTGGTGGCCTAAGGCCTTCTTTTCCACACCATCATTAATCACGAAATATCTTAATCACGTGACGAGAAACATATTTAACAAAAGTTGATATAAGTATGTTGTTTGCTTCCATCTAAAACAAACTATGTACTAATACATCAGAGTCACTTACATCATTACGCTGGTGGCACGCTGTAACCCTGCTGAAAATCAGAAATTAAATCGACACTCAAGCTCAATGAAAGAACATGAAATAACACGGAATGCCTGCATCCATTGTATTTTGTACTCCTAAGAAACAAATCACTTACAGTAATACAGGTTCGTTCGAGAAAACTCAAGGAAAAAATGGTATCTTTTTCTCTTTCTCACTCACAGATGGTCCCCCCACACAAATGCCTGATCCTCATAGATCCTCACTTTGACAACCAGTAGATAAATATGAGAAATGTGCATACGGACGCAATGAGAGAAAGAATGATGGTATCCATAGACTTTTTACGCTTTATAGCGGACAGCATTTGATTTACCTGCACCATCACATCTTTGAACGTCAATCAAGAGAACTAAAGAGTACAGAAATAATAAATGACAGATATACACATTTCAAGGGATTAAAATCCATAATTTCTTTACTTCATTTTTGCGTTGCCCTTCAAACAAGTCATCCTTTTATTACGCAATAATTTCAGACCAGGCACTTTCTTAGCCTACTCGCCATTAGGATTCATCAAATCTAGTTTTGGTATCAAAAAATTCAGTTAACTTTGTAGTGGTGAAATACTTTCTGCAATTAACCTATTGCATGCATTAACTCTTATTCATAGAATGCAAGAGAAACATTTTGATTCTGTTTCATGAGGGAACTATGTAACAACAAAACGCCAAAGAAATAACTAACACATCAAGGACCACAATTACTGGTTTTATACCGTCGGAAGGCGGCTGCCAATATTGCTGAGCTTCGAATTAATACCACCAAAAGTGGAGCGTTGAAGGACAAGTGAACCGAGGGTTGCTTGAGCTTGAGAGATCACAGTATCCACCTGCAGTAACAGAATAGATTGGGAATTCAATATAAATCACAATTTGAATGCTTCATTTGCCAAACCCCAGATAAGGGATGTAAAATCAATCCAAGGACTCTAAACCACCATCAGCTAAGAGAAGTGCTACCCTACACAATAAAATTCTGTTTCACTTCCTAACTATGAAGACGTCCATTTCTCTTCCGTCAAAGCCATATGATATATATCTTTAGGTCTTTACTAAAACAATCATTAAAACTGGGTCCTAATAAAACGGATCACCACCCAACTTAATCTGTACAGATAAAAAAATGTGTCACTTTAATTTCCGTACCTGTCCTGTACTTCGGCTAACAGCAGCATGCTCTTTGAGGAGAGCGTTTTCAGCAGAACCAACGCCATCTTCCAAGTCTACTCTTGTTCGATCAAACTCCCTAAAATCCTCAAGGAGTGAAGCATGCTCTTGCTTAGCTCTAAGGCTGTTGCGGAGACGATAGAACTCCTGCACTTCAATCATGATTCATGTCTAACAAAAAATTGAAATCTGCTGGGTTCAATCTTAGGAATTATATGTTTTATAGCAAAGACAGCACAAATGATTCAAAGAATGTACAAACAAAATTGAATAAAATTCAGGATATTAGTCGCTTCACCAGCATATAGCATGAGGCCAAATCTCAAGCTATCTTGCTGAAAAACGAATAGTAATAATAGATCTGTAACTTAGAGCTCAGCTCAGAATGATCATCCACATTTTGACTGTTCAAACTCTCAATTTCAATTCCAGATAGAACTCGGAACACTAATGAAAAACGAAAAACAAGGGATTGGATAATGACCAGTAATACAAATTCCTTCTTAAAAACATAAGGGTCTTGACTTCAAGAGATTTATAAGGTGGCATGAGAGCTCATAGAACACGTCATTCATGCCGGTTGGACTATGGATCAACCCACAGCACATTCAAGACACCTTAGCAACATATCGTTCAAAAAAAACAAAACTGCCATCCCATGTTCACCTTAGCATATTTAAGAGGCCAGATTGCCAGAATACCTGAGTGAGATCTTGGAAAATTTCTTGATGTCTAGTCAAGGTATGAGAAACCATTTCTGATCCTCCTGATGATACCCATGCTTGCATTTGTGAATTTACTTGTTGGAGTTGCTTTAATAGTCGATCAATCCCAGATTCAAGATCATTCTCGGCAGTACCAACTTTTGCAGAACCCTTTGCAGAGACAAACTTACGATAAGAATTCATCTGCTCATCCAACTGCGCTTCAAGTTTCCTTGCCTGAAATTACAAATAGATAAAAAAAAAATCATTTTAAGAAAGCAAAATTCCCAGTTATCTAGATTTAGTATGAAGGGAACTACATGGAAGAGGAAACAAATGAAAAAAATTAGCATAGCACATCCGTGATCATGCACTTTACAGACAAACGGAATTAATATTTCCATTTAGGTTGAGCCAATGTGATTATATTATATGATATGTAAACAAACTCGATGTCTTACTGAAGTACCTTCGCTTAAAAGATTCAGAAAAAATCAGTAGCTTAAACCAAATATTCAAAATTCATGCTCAAAAAGTGACACTGGGAATCAGAAGGCCAAGTGAAAATCCGTGCTTCACCTAATACTAGTACCTTCGTGATAGCAAAATGTTCAACCTTTCAACACAATCAGGGAGTAAAATTCATAAGTTCAAGAAACATATAGGAAAAAAAGAGATGCACTAACTGAATCTTGAAATATTCACCACGAAGTCTTTAGCATTCTTGAAAATAGTATCATGATTTAGATGAGAAGCTTAATAATAAGAATCCCTGGATGAGTAGATTGTTACCACAGCTCAACCTTGTTCTTTTTTCATCTTTCAGTCTCCCTTGTAACAGAAGTGAAGAATGACCGGGCCCAGACTTTTTCAAATTGCACATATTTAATATTTCTTTAGCTGAGGATTATATCATTGCTCATCAGGATGATGCTGACGTCCAATGATCTACTATTTTCGTTAGAGTGTGCACGAATGAAAATTGAGGTGGTGGTGGAATCATAGTAGTGATTTCATGTTAGACATTACTACCAGGGTTTTAAAGGAGGGGAGGGTGTTGGCTTTCTAGGTCTGTTTGGCATTCAAAGGCCCGTACCAAAGTAGCTCTTTTTCACTTTGGGCCTATGCTTTGAGGAAGATGTTCTTATATGATGTCCATAGAGGAAAATCATTATTTTGAATTGTCATACGCAGAGAGTATGTCAAGAAGAGGGTCATCTATTACTGCACAGATCTAATCGTAGTTCTCATTTAAGTAATGACACAGGCGGCAGAAGAGGAATGCTATAGGGACTTTGAGTCCCATACAACAATGGGGCCCTATTCAAAATTGCTAGTTGAAGTTAAATTTTGATCCTGTGCCTAGCTAAGGTACATTAATCTTCCAATAGAATCCGATTTGAAATTTTTACTAGAATTTCTTTTAATTCGTTTTTGTTAACCAAACAGAACTATATGCCGCAGGCAATTGAGCATGATTCAATTACAAGTCTTGTAACTTTCCATATTCTTTTCTTCAATCAAATTTCTCCACTTAGCAATTACAGTTCTGATCGAAGCTAAAATTTAACAATTTGTTGCTAGAAGAAAGGGAATTTATCAATTTAACTCACCAATCACAAACAAATCCAAATTGACGATAAAAGTTTGAAGAAAAAAACGCAAACTGATCTCAAACAATACAACCTACCGACAACTTGAACTAAAAGAAAAGGCAAAAGCAATAAGCACTAGTCTAGTTGCAGAATTCAAAGCTGTTATCGAAATGGATAATATCTAAGGCAAACCAAACAGGATTCAGGAAATCGTCAGTTACCCGAGAAAGTTGAGAATTGCGAAGGAGGAAATCATACTGAAAGTATTGATCATCGCTGAAGAGGAAAAAGGAGTACCTGTTTGCGAAGAGCGTCCCATGAGCTCGGCACCTCCATCTCCACCGACACCACAAATACAAACACAAACAAAAACACAGAGGCCGATCTTCCAAAATTGAAAATCAAATCACTTGTCGTTTACGTTTCACCACAAACAGAACCAAAGGTTTCTCCTTCTTCTTGGTCGCTTGATTCAGATTTTGAGAGGGTTGGGGAAGTGGGGTTGTATGGAGACGGAGACAGGCGGTCTGCTTTCAATTTTCAACGGCAGTTTGTTGTTTGGCCGTGGCCTCCTCCTCACGATATTTCAGATGCGTTCGAAACGAAGAATTAATTATCTTCCAAAAATAAAATGGCGTGGGGAGAAAAGGTCCAAACGAAGAATGTTAAAAGACTGGACGGTGGTGGTTGGTCCATTACCAAAAGACCAATGCGAGCAGAGGCCCACTCCAATCCAATCCAATCCAATCCAATCCAAGCTGCACACAGACCGTTGTACGTGCCAGAATTATAGGGAAAAAGAATTCAATGAGCAATTAACCCCAAAAAACAACAAAAAAATGCTAAATACCTTGCCAATGTTTATTAGAAAGGGTTTATACTGTTTTATATGGTATAAACTTTATAGCAACTGTTTTCTGAATTATACTTCCATTGGCATTTTGATTCATGAATTTGGTCATCTCAAAATTTGTCATACGTTACATTTTGTCTTCCTCCGTCATTTCTGTCTATTTAGAGATGACCTTAATCTTTCATACAGTTCATTCTTTTGCATTCATAGTCTATTCCTATCATGAAATAGAGCCCCACACCACACGAGATTAAGACGACTTTGATTATGATAACGGTACAAGCTTTAATGTGATCGACAACCGTGTTCGGAGCCTAGGGGAGATTGGGTGGATTAACATTAGAGTTTACTGAACGAACGTGAGATCAAGACATATTCTGCTTTCTAGTCCTGGAACTCTCAATCATATATAAAAAGATATTACATCCTGCTTGCCTGAGCTACTTGTTATGTAATTGATCTAAATTAATAGCTCGATTGAACAATACGTTTGCAGCACGCTATCATGCTCTGTCTATCCTTTGGTATGAAGCTGAAATTGCAGTGTTTTTATCCCTTTGATTCACCCACTGTAAGCCTACTTAGCTCCAGCTGAAGCCATTCAAGTCAAACTGTCTGCAACTTGAAGAAGCATCATTATCATCATGAGCATTTAGGTCTAGCTTTGCTACAAAGTAAGGCACTGATCTGTATCCTTGAGAAACTTTCGCACCCTTGACTTTAGCTGAATCGGACCTGCTGCTGTTTGTTCGTTCTAAAAAGCTGCCATCTGAGTCTCTTCCCTTGCTATCGAGATTCCATCTTTCTCCTTGTAGTCCAATGCTCATGGATAAGTCACTAGACCTTGTTTCTGCAGCAGGGAACATTCTTTTTTCTGCATCTTTACTTATGGAGGAAATAAACATGTTATTGTCCTCCATATCTTCACACCAATTAAGTTGACTAGTGTTTTGGAGCATAGGCGGCTGCGCTCGTTCTGTATCTTTTTGTTCCAGGACTGCTGTCACCCTGCCTTTGTAATTTGGTCTTAGAGGCACTCCACTGCTGTGTATCTGATCTTGGTCCTTTTTCGATCCTTCACAAAAAGTTAGGCAGCTGTCCATTGAGCAATCGGTGGGCTGCTGGTTCGTTTGCGTTTGCTGAGGGCACAATCCCTGTAATTCTTTGAGCTCTGTGAAGGAAGAGTTCAAGCATTGGGTGGATACTTTGGACACAAGCTCAGAGAGTTGAACTTGGGCAGCTTCAAGTCCTACTGTACCTAAGTTTTGTCGTCCTAGCGTCTCCTGGGCTTTCTCCAGCACAGACTGCAGGTATTTTCCTTGAGACTCTATACGAAGTTGCAAGTGCCGCTGAACCTGGTTTTCGGTCAGAACAAATTGTAAGAATAACGCTGCTATAATGGGAAAGAGTTTTTGCTCTACTGAGTGCCAAGAGCACGCCCTTACCTCAAGTTGCTCATGTAGCCTTCTCTGGACTTCAATTTGCATCTCTAGTGTTTCAGTTATATGTAAGCCTCTGGAATTAAATGAGAATTGCCATTGTGAGCCTAAATCTCATACATATTGAGGTAATTATAAGATGATAAATAAATGAAAAATTAACAGATGATCAAGCGGGTAAATGAGTGGCAGCAGGCAGCTTACTTGTTTGATTGGGGTGCAATGCCAGTGCTCATAGTGTTCATCTGACTTCCATTTGCTTCAGATATTAATCTTTCTCCTGCCACTGAAACTGGAACTGGACCTGTACATATACAATATCATGGTCCAAACTATTAACAATGTTAAATTAAACTGGCTGTAAATTAAGTGTAAACCAATCAATGTATATATATCTTAAGAGGAGGAATTGAACAAATGATTAGTCTCCTCTGCTTACCAATTTTGGTGAGGCTACTAGTAACGTGCCCTCCATGCAGATTCTTGCTAAGCCTGTACTTCTGTTTGACAAAAACCAAAAAAATGACTGGCTTAAAATTGATTTCAATTATAATGGCTGGATTAAAATTAGTTTCACTTTGTTGCTTGGAGCTGAAGAAAATGAAACTAATGCTTCAATACTTGATTGTGGCATTTTCCTTTTTAAAATGGCCGATTAAATTGCAATATAATTAATTAGAACTAAATGGAGAGTTTGAAATCAGTTGAACTTAATGGTGGTAGAAAAACATTGAAGTAAAGTACCTGAAGATGACTCTTTAAGTGGTATAATGTCAGGCCGGGAATCCCCATAAGTTTCATAACCGTTTTTGGAGTAGCCTCTGCATAACATTGGAAATCATCATAACTTTATTAATTAAGTGGAATTAATATAATGATCAGCTCAGCTCTCAGCTCTCCGCTGGGAGCTAGCTAGTATTAGTAAGTAAATAGAGTAGTACTCACTATCTGCTCCTCCAAGCTGGTTAACTGCCTCGATAAATCGCTCGTGGAGATCGGGGGTCCATTTGAGTCTAGGCTTGGCATCGGTTGAGAGGACAAGGCCTGAATCTCCTGCAGGGCTATTTTGGTCACCTTGCTGTAGAAACAAATGCCTTTCAGAAGGGATGTTAGGCATCGACATTCTGCTTGAAGAAGCAGAGTGGATGATCTTCTTTCCTTGGTGTTGGTGTTGGTGTTGGTGCTGCTGCTGATGATGGTACATCATTTGTATATATAAAAAATATTATTCTGCCTTCAACAATCAAAACTTAGTCTCTCTTTTTGCTTCTTCTTTCTTCGATCTCCTGGATATATTTATCTGTGTATTTCTCACAGAACAAAGGGTGTGGTGAAGATGGCTTTTATAAGGCAAGCGAAATTGGTTTGTGGGGTATGAATGATATGAGGGGAATGGCATGGCAATATGATATATATGGCATACAAGAAGAATCTCAAGTGAAAACTAACTCATCAACCAATCAAATATTCACAGCCACATCCAGCAACTTTTTCCTTTCCTTTTTTATGCTTATAATTGTGTGGGAAGTGTGATTGTGGACCATGCAATGTATGTACCCATTTGAATTTCTTGATAGTACCACAGTAGATTGGCCCACATGTAAAGCTCAACAGCCACACATGTTCTACGTCATTCAATTCATGATTCACGCAAGGGGCATGTGAGGATATGAAGTTAAAAGAGTCCCACATTGATAAAAGGATAAATTTTGCATGTGTTTATAAGTAATTGAACTACTTCTTACATTGGCAATATTAGTTTTATGGTTGAACTTCAACTTTCTTCACAACCTAACATTAATTATTTACATTTTCTTAGACTACGAGTAACTTAACTTAATCACTTTCCCTTAGTTATATGAAAATCGTAATGCTTAATTTGTATTATTAGATGATTTAAGTACGTGTATACCAAAATATATTGATCATCCACCATTTCTTTATTTATCTATATTTTCTTTGTGCGCGCGCGCGCGAGGGGTATTCCGTATTCGTATCCATTCTCGTGCTCGTGCTGGCAATGCCAAAGCTGCTGGGAATCTCATTCCCTCCTTTTAGAGATGAGGAGAATCCAATCCCACTATACATGGCCTTCAAGGGCCCCCCCTTCACCTCTCAAGTCCTCAACCGGAAGGTTCTTAGAATTTCCATATCTTTAGTAGTACAGATACTTGTAATCGATCCTTCACCAATATTGCGTCATTTTCCTTGACTGCTCTTGACTCTTGGGGGTAGTTTTTGTTTGTGTGAGCGGCGTGCGTGTTATTTTTAGGACTCGTCACTTGAAGAGGTGTTTGTTTCTCCCGTTGTGAATGTGTGTATGATATATAAATACTATTACTTGGCTGTGTGATGGATCAGCATGTTATATAAATACTATTACTTGAGACAAATCAAACAAGGTTTTGGTAATTATTTCTGGAGTATTTTGGAGAGGCAGATTCTGTTGACTGGAGCACCTATATATGATCTAGCTAGCTAACAACGACAAAAAGGAAAAAATTGGGAGAGAAGTTAGAGATATTGAGATGCTGCCCTGCTTGGGCTTGGAGTGTGCGTGTGTCCGTGCACGGAGATCTCCATTTTTCACTGGAAGGCAGGCAGGCAGGCAAGGAATGGAATAAATTAATGAATACATTCCATTTTGTCTCCCTGAGTAAGTTTGGCACTTATTCAGCAGAGCAGCCCACGACGTACATTAGTATAAAATAAAATATGAGGTGGGACCCAGCCCAAGCCAATCCAAATTCCCTAGCTTATCTCTTCAATTGGCGGATTGGCTGCCCTTCTGTTTGGATGCCTTTCCCGTTCTTTACTATTTGTACAATCACAGTTAAATCACGTTAATATTTTATATTCTTATTGTTTTTTATCTTACTATCTCTATAAAAAAAATCAATATAAAATATTGATGTAGCTTAACCGTGATCATATAAAATAGGATAAAACAGAAAAGGCACCCAAACAAGAGGACAAACAAACTGCCTCCAATTGACAATGGCATAAAACAGCGGGCCCCTCGGCGAAGAATCCTAAGCAACCGGGACCGACAAATAGGAAACAAGGAAAGAAAGAAAAGATTTCTTTTACTTGCATTCTCATCTGGATGGACTCTGATTCAAATCAAAAGAGTCGATTTCATTTCTCACTTCCACAATCCACACCCACCCGCAGGTGATCAAGCCCAAAGTGATTTAGATCATCATTAGCTAGGCACTTTCACAATTATAACAACATCTTCTCCTTTTATTACTGTAATTTAGGCATCCTTTTCTTCTAAGTAACCTTTTTCTTCCCCAATTCAGTTGTTGTAATCATCAATCAAATCTTCGTAAACCATCAAGCAATCGTACGTAAGTCTTTATCAATAAACCTCATTTGAGTGGTCAAAACTATAAAAATCTACAAATTAAAATGATTCAAATTTTGCCTATTCTCACCCCAAGGAAAATAAAATGTGACAACAAACGCACAATGAACATTGTGAAAATATTTCTACATCGCGCGTCAGAATATTGTTTATTTTATTTTATTTTTTCCTTTGCAATGTTTAATTTATAACCGATGAATTTGATGACTTAAACTTGAGAATCAGATTGTTGAGTCCATTCCAAATGTTTTCCATGATCCTCTACGAAGGATACATTAATATTTAGGCCATATCTGGTTTTCCTACGCAATGTGGTTGTTCTTTAAACATTATACTGCACAACGAGCCAACGAATTTATATGAACTCATAATTATTCACCACCATATAACACGTACGTGCGTACACAATATTTAATATACGTCCACTAGTATACGCATGCATGCATGCAGCAGATTATGTGCCCCACTTCGTTGAAACAATTGAAGATATTTTAATAACTGCCTAAACGCAGTATAATATTTTCTGATTTTCTTATTCATGAGGGTTATATACAATTAACAGGCCATGAAGATAAACCACCACATAATGGCGTAGTGGTTGTGGTGGATTATAAGCCCGTATTCTATATGGCTTTTTTTGTCATTAATTATAATGTTGGTAAATCACACGATATGGTGGTCAAAGAGTGACTAAAATACTTCCGTAAGTCTTTGCGACCCCCAGAAGAATGGACTGTCGTGGTTTCGCCACCCACCGATTCCTTTTTCTTTTTCTTTTTAAGAAAAAAAAAAAAAAAAAAAAAGCTATGCTCATATGTGTCAAGTGTATGTGAATTATGCTTATGCTGTTTTTATTTGATGGTGCTCAAGGAATTAGGTCTGGTGATCATCGATCTGTAATTAAACGCTACATTATAAAAATATACAAGAAAGAATATTGGCTAGTTATATGATCAACAGCTATTGATCAGGAATAAATTCGTAAGTATATAATTAAGCTATGGAGACTAGATCTCTGTAAAACCACCATTAAACCCACACTATACATCACAATTAATAAATTTATTTATTGACCTAGCTAAGCTAGCTATGACTATGATAAACATTTGGAATACGGAATACTTAACACAAGGACTTGCTCAAATTAATACATTTAGAATATGTACTATAAAAGCTCATCAGTTTAGAGATTTTCCTTTTCTTTTGAAAAAGAAGCGGCATAATTTCAGGAAAAAAAAAAAAAAAACCAGGTTAATATGCATGCATTCACGAGTCTTAATAACTATTAAGACTTGTTATATAGTTATTTCATATAGGCCTAAACAATATCGTGTAGAAATATGAAACAAGTTCTCGTTTTCATGTATGTTTTTTTTTTCATTTTTCCTGAACAATCGTTTTCATGTATGTTAGGCATTGTGACATATGTTAAAATAGGTAGAAGTATGTAAGATTTTTAATTTATCAGTACGCAGATAAATCATAAATGTAATTAACCCTAACTGCGGCTATAAGTAGCTATGTAATTAATTATTCCAATCTCAAAAACAGAAGAATAATATTGTCCTCAAGCAGGAAATGAATGTTATTCGTTGCTCTAGAAAAGCAAGAAGTATGTTGTTGATTGTACTTGCATATTTCCTTTTTGTTTTACGGGATTTGATAATAGTAATACTTTATTTTGGAGTTTGGACGGGTCGAAGATTATATAAAAATATGTATAGTGGAAGGGAATCAAATCAATTGAAGTAGTTATATCATATGGCCGGGCTGAAACTGAAGGAGCGTAGAAGCTTCTTGGTTGTGAGTTGTTGACCATGGAATGCTCAGTGCATGACATACATATCTGAGATGGCATTGGCTGCAACTGACAGGGCATAGAAATTAGAAAGTGATCAGAGAAATGACCACGGAATGATATTCCTTGCGGAAGAAAGTAAAAAGTTTTTTTATAAAAAAAGATTCTAGGGAATGGGAATGTGGAATCTAAACTCAACTAAAGCCAAGGAAGGGAGGAAGTATAACTAAGGTCATATTATATATTCTCAAGTCAAGAATGCGGTTATTCTTCTCTCACCAAAACCACAAAAAATGGGTTCCTAATTCCCACTAATTCCCACTTCCGACTTCCCACTCCCCACTTCCCACCCAGCTGTGCTGTGCTGTTTCAACACTAATCTGATATCATACTATACATGTGTGTTGTGTATAACGTCCATGCATGCACGTACCTAACTAGTCTTAATTACGATAGTAATTAATTTACTAATTGTCATTGTAAGAGAAGAGAATATTTCCATTAACGTTAGAGCTTGCTTAAGTTTTCTGAATTTGATTAGATTGTTTTTCCACTTGCAAGTTCATATCCCTATATATTGTGGTACTCGTTATTATCATTATCATTAATTAGAATATGTAAAAATATGACTCATTCTTTTAGTATGGTGCAATGTTAAACCCTATATATAATATGGTGCAACGTTTACAATATATATACATAGCGTTTAACAAAATCCATACGTGGAAGGAATCTAAAATAATTACACTATAAAATTACTTTCTTATAATTACAATGAAGGCTTCGAATTAACTAAATCTATTATAACAGTGTATAACGAATTAATTGTCATTATAATGTTCGTCAACATTATTAATTACTAGCTATGTTTTTTCAATGTGTTTGTCACAATGATGTGGCATTACCAATACATTCATATTGTAACACGTGAATTCATTTATTTACACTATAATGTAGTCTAAGCCTATGCCATACAATGTTGAGTTTATCCATATTATATAGCGTGAAAATTAGTAACACCATAGTTACCGTCAAATGCAAAAAAAATTCTTCAACCCGTTCTTAAACTCGTGCCAAATATTTTTACGAATGATAACTACGTAGGACTTTAGAAGTAAAACATGAACGGTATGTTTTTAATTTAAACAGTGAGTTAACTATTTACCCTCTAGTAAAATTGTCTTGCTCTTAGCGTTTTTGTTGATTAAGTACTTTTTGGTCTATATATATCTAGGGGGAGTCTGCTAAAGTGCGTGATGACTAGCTTGAAGTACTTTTTTTGGTCTATGTACAATTCGTTGATTTGAGCTTAGATAAATTAGCTAAAGTAATATGTTTTTTTCTTTGCACCTAAGTTTGAATCTCTTTTCATTAATTTAGATAAATCTTATATAAAATATCTCATCATTTGTCAAATAAAAAAAGTACCAACAATGTAACAACCCGTCCCAAATTTTACGGTTTTATTAATTTTAAAAGTGTGAATTTATGAAAATCCCCTTAGAGGTGAAATCGTAGACTTTCGTTGACCCTCGTATCGTGAGATGTATAACCTATTATGTTAGCATATCCTTTTAATACTCATTGTTATGAATGCGTAGGCGTGAACAAAATTAAATGTGGAGTTAGGACGACGTTTTTACGAAATTTGAAACGTTATGGGTATTTCGGTGATTTTACGTTTCGCAGGATATTTCTAGTTTCGTCTCTTTTGGCTTTGTTATGTAAGCCACTAGGGCCCACATATGTTTCCCAGACCCCCTTTCCCCATGACTTTCTTCCTCTCCCTTCTTTATCTCTCCCCTTTATCTCTCCCTGCAACTTTCTCTGTGGACTCAACGCGCGCACACACACACAACAACAACGACAACACCTCCACCATTACTGGCTCTCACTCCGGCAAACACCACCACCCTCATAACCTTCCCATCGTGAACCTAGACCGGCTGAGGTCCCTTATTCCCTTTCTCTCGCTGCATAGTGAAATCGTCACTATTTAAGGTTTTATTTGGTGAATCATAGTCATTTTCGACAAAGGTAAGCCTCGAAAATCTTTTGAAACCTAGTAGATCGTGTTTTGGTGAATGTTTAGAGTAGTTTTGAGAAGTTCGGTGGCTTTTGGACATATAAATTCTTTAGGGAAAGCCTTTCCCAGTTTTTCAGTGAGGGGACCTCTTTTTGCAGGCATTTTCTGACCAACTTCGGCCATGACTCGGTCTCTTTTTGGTACGAATCTCTTTCCCTCGTGTCAATCTTCATTTTGGTTTTTGAATATTCGAAAATGGTTGAGAAACAAGCTCGAATAGAGCTCTGGAAGTCGAGCCCAGAAATCAGCCAATTTTAGGCCTCGCGAGGAAGGTGAGTACGCCTGTACTTGTGGGCGCATGAGGTTGCACGTGGTGCAGTAGTGCTTGGCGTGCGCGCCTCTTCAGAAGTACTATGCTCCGCCGTCATGGCGACTTTTCTGGTCAACTTTCTGGCGACTCAACTCGACGTGTGACAGCGAGTGGCCTCCTAGGCCGCCATTATGTGGAGGCGAGTAGGGGAAACTGAGGTCCCTCTTTAGGTTTTTTTATGTCGCGAATCTGAATACAACGTCCGTTTTCTCAAATTCAATCGTTTTAGTAAAGTTTTACTAATTGGTCCTTTTATGTGCTTAGGTACGTTTGTTAGTGGTGTAAGATCCCACATCGCCCAAGGGATTGATTCTTATATGTATATTCCCATCCTTACCTAGCACGAGGCCTTTTGGGAGCTCACTGGCTTCGGGTTCCATGGGAACTCCGAAGTTAAGCGAGTAGCGCGAGAGTAATCATATGATAGGTGACCCACTGGGAAGTTGCTCGTGAGTTCCCAAAAACAAAACGTGAGGGAATGGTAAGCCCAAAGCGGACAATATCGTGCTACGGTAGTGGAGCGGGCCCGGGAAGTGATCCACCCCGGGCCAGGATGTGACAATTTGGTATCAGAGCCTAACCCTGGCTGTGGTGTGCCGACGAGGACGTCGGGCCCCTAAGGGGGGTGGATTGTAAGATCCCACATCGCCCAGGGGAGTGATCCTTATATGTATATTCTCATCCCTACCTAGCACGAGGCCTTTTGGGAGCTCACTGGCTTTGGGTTCAATGGGAACTCTGAAGGTAAGTGAGTAGCGTGCGAGAGCAATCCCATGATGGGTGACCCACTGGGAAGTTGCTCGTGAGTTCCCAAAAACAAAACCGTGAGGGAACGGTAAGCCTAAAGCGGACAATATTGTGCTACGGTGGTGGAACGGGCCCGGGAAGTGATCTGCCCCGGGTCAGGATGTGACAAGTGGCGTCATTGTCCTCTCTAGTTTGCACGGCTCTTCGACGATGAAGTATCTATGAGTGGACCCCTTCTCAAATTGCATGATTTTATTAAAAATACTTGGCTTGCATTCATGAAAAGCATGATTTCATATGATTTTACGTTTCATGAAATATATTTATGATCTATTGAACCTATGTTTTATGAAACGTTATGAATTATTGGATTTACGCTTTATGAAATATTATGGATTCATGAATATAGTTTATGATAATGATTTGAGCTAGAATGCTCCTATGGTTTTATGATATTATGTTTCGAGCTTTTGGCCTCCGATGATTGATGCAAAAGATTTGGTTTATGATATGATGCTTTGAGCTTTTGAGCTCCAAGGATTTGATATGAAAAAAATGTGATTTATGTTTTCTGTGCTTATTTAGTTTTTAATCATACAACACATACACACAACATGAGAATGTATCTGTCTATGGTCATAGGACACAGTTGATGCGTAGTGAGATATTTTATGACATACTCCTAGATTCATTGGAGAAACCAGTGTCAGACAACTTTACTAGCCACAGCTAGTGTTGGTGTGTTATGTACATTTTCTTTTCTGGCGTAACCCAGAGTCGTACAACTTCACCTTCAGGTAATGGGGCTTACCATGTTTCTTCACTGGCGTAAGCCAGTGTCGTACAGCTTCACCCTCGAGTGATGGATATGCCTTCTGACCACTGTGATACCCCTAGTTAAGTACATTATTTTTTGATTTACGAAGGTTTAATGGATTTGCCTTCGAGTGACTATGTTACTGTTACTGAGCACTGTTTTATGTATACATGTCTTACGAATATTTTATGGCATGCTAGGGTTTTCGAAAAACCTATTACATATTATGCTATATAGTGTTTTCAAAACAAAGGGTTAGCATGTTCGAAAGAAAAGTGGGTTTAATTATTATTTATATTAAATTGGTCCACTCATACTTTGTTTTGCGTATCCTTCAGTACTTAGAATCAAGGCGTACGTTCTCTGCGTTGAGGCACTTCCGTATCAGTATCTTCGAGTCCTCTCAATGTAGGACTCCTTTCGTTGCAATCATACATTTTTATAATATTCTTTTCACAATATTCTTGATTAGTTGTATGCCCTGAACACGTTCCCTTATTTGCATATTTCATTATATTTAAATTTACATATTTTACTTGTGTTCTTTCTTCATAACTTGCATGCATGTTAAAATGGCCATCGGGTGTCGACCAACATGTGCCCATCCTAGTGTTTGGAGGATATCGGGATCGAGGTGTGTCAAACAACACCTCCCTATTATTTATATAAATAAGGGAAAGCTTATTGTCTTACATCTTATCCGAGTCTGAATTACATATAATTGGAGTTCTCTTCAAACTTCTTTCTTTTGCTTCAATATCTAGTACTTTTGAAGTTGGCTTTATTCGATTGTATCTTCCAACAAAACTATCCTATTCGTGTTGGAAGACAAAAATATCGATCGTTGCAGATTAAGAATATGATTCCAACCAAAAGACTGCTGATGGGCTTGCTGGAGATAGGTTTGCAATTGTGCACCTTTGTTGATTAACAAACTTAATTTATTAAGCGGATTCCGATTTTTGTTGCATGCGCTGATGCGCATCTCCGTTGTCGTCAATCAATTAATACAATAATGTTGCACTTGCGCATAGAATTTGTGTGTGTATAAACACGTATATCCAAAACAGAAAAGTGGCCTACGATTACAATTATGTGAACTAAGAATTTGAGACAGTACAACTCATCTTCCTTGCATATTAAATCTGTTGGCAGTTTTATATTTAATGGATTATTGCAGATCTCGTATTAGTAGAAACTTCCTTATTGTTAGGAATTTCTTTGTAACCCTATTCAACTATGTAACTTGTATATATATTCTCTCCCTGAGAGAAGAATACAATACAATTATTCAAACTCTTTAAACACTTTTACATTTTATTTTGGTATCATAGTCGGTTGCCCTGCGTGTGAAGTCAAATCACGGGTGTTCTATGTCACCCGATTTGTGTTATCATGTATTAGACTTGAAAATTCATCACACGTGGGCGTGTTGAGAGTATGAATCCCACATCGAATAAACAAGAGACCTTGCATATGCTTATAAGTAATTAGGCTACGCCCCCTATCACAAATTGATTTTATTGTGGAACCCCAACTTTCTTCATGGTATATAGACATGGCTCATGGTATTTATCAGTCAGTCAAGTTACTGAATTTGTATTGTACTAATGTTAACATTTTTTTGCTTACTTCATGATATTCAGACTCAAAGATAATTGGGATACTAAGAGAAGAGGGTTGTATTATGTCGACAATCTGGCACTGGGCAGGGTCAATCAAGTGCGTAGTGGAAATGGTTACAAAGTTCAGAATATTTTGTTATGGCTTTGATTTATAGTGTCATGTATGTACTCAGTACTCTAGCAAAGAGTCACAGAAATATTTATCCTTTGAGTTCCACTAAAAGAACTGTTCATTTTGAATTAGCACATACATTCTGATTTGTGAGGTCTTTCTCTTGTTTCAACCCGGCAAGGAATTTGATGGTTTGTATTATTGTTGATGACTATAGTAGGATGACTTGGTTTTATACAATGAAACACAAGAGTGATGTTATTACTATTGTCAAGAATTTTCACTAGATGATTCAAATTTAGTTTTCACTTACTATTAAGGTGATTCACTCCGATAATAGGGGTGATATGATAATACCGAATTGTCTCACCTTTTTGAAGAGCAAGATATCCTACATGAAATTACTTGTCCTTAAACTTCCCAACAAAATAGGATGGCTGAACGGAAGAATTGACATATTCTTAATACGGAAATGACACTTCTCATTGAATCGACTGCTCCACAATCTTACTAGGCCAATGCAGTTACATATGTCGTTTACCTGATCAACCAAATGCCTTCCAAAGTGCTTGATTTTCGCACTCCTCTGACGGTGTTAGCAGATCATGTTTCATTTATATTTTCTCTCAGTTTCACCCTTCACATTTTTAGGCGTGTGGCGTATGTGCGCTACACAAGAATCAACGCTCCAAATCCTTGTGCAGTGAAATGCGCGTTTTAAGGCTTTGCTCCACAACAGAAGCATGTCGGTGCTACTATCATTCATTTAGTAGACTCTTTGTAACAATAGATGCTACATTCTCTCAATCAGAGATTTTTTTTTTTTTTTTTTTTTTTCTTTTGATGAACCAAATCATGTCCTTCAAGAGAAGACAACTTATGAATGAACGATTTGGTATGCATCATCGGGGTTAGAAGGAACAACTACCGAACAACAATTGGCTACCGAACAACAGCCGGCCAAACAACAGTCGACAGAATAGCAGCATTCTGTCGAACAACAACTTGATCAATTCCTTATATCTGCCGAACAATCATCTCTTGCGTTAACTTCCCATTCTGACCAGCTTGTACCGGCTCGCGATTCCATGGATATCCCCGATGTAAGTATTTCGGAACTAGAACATTATCTAATTTTGATGTTGTTGAGCGTGCTTATCAGTTGCCTAGAGTCAAGGGAAATCACCGGTAAGATTTTCTCCATAAAGGGACGGTTATAAGTATGATATTGCAAATTATGTATCCACCTAGAGACTTTCGCCACATTACCAATCCATGGTGAATCAAATGAAAGGAATAAAAATCTCGACAAAAGTTGAAGAAGCTTTGAAGGATTAGAAGTGGAAATACGTTATGCAGGTAGAGATGGAAGCACTGCAGCAAAATGAGACTTGGAATATTGTATCACTGACAAAGGAGAAGAAAACAGTGAGATGCAAGTGGGTGTTTACTGTCAAACACAAAGCAGATGAGACCATTCATCGATATAAAGTGAGGTTGGTTGTCAAGGGGTATACACAAAACTATGACATATATCAAGAAACGTTTGCACCAGTTGCAAAGATGAATAACATCCGAGTTTTGTTATCTTTGTCAGCTGAGATAGTTTGATGTTTAATATTTATTTATTTATTTATTTATTTTAGACATGGAGATTTAGAGGAAGATGTGTACATGAATATTTCGCCTGAATATGGAGGGTAGGATACCTTTGGGAAGACGTGTCGACTTCGTAAAGTGCTTTATGGCCTGAATCAGTCATTGAGAGCTTGATTTGGGAGGTTTACACAAGCCATGAGGAAGTAAGGTTATTGACGAGCAAACTTTGATCATACCCTGTTTATCAAACGCAAGGATGGTAAGGCAACCTTGCTAATTATATATGTGGATGATACGGTTGTTACATGTGATGATACATAGGAAATTAAGAGACTTCATGAATACTTAGCTTTCAAGCAGCTTTATTGTGATAACCAAGCGGCTCAGAAATTACGAACAATCCAATTCAGTATGATTGTACTAAGCATGTTGAGGTGGATCAACACTTCATCCAAGAAAAGTTGAAAGTGAATATGAGTCACATACCTTATGTGAAGTCGGAAGAGTAATTCACATATGTTTTGACATGTGGTGTTTGTGAAGGCTTTTCATGATTCACTCGACGAGTTGGGTTTATGAGATAACAACGCACCAACTTGAGAGAGAATGTTGACGTGAGTCAGCAACTTTATATTTAATGTATTATTGTAATTCGGGTATAAGTAGGGATTTCGTTATTGTTAGCTAGGACTTCTTTGTAACACTAAGGGCTGGCTTGGTATTGCTGTGCTTTGAAAAAAAAAAAACTGCTTCTGCTGCGCTGTGAGAATAAGCTCATTTTTGTTGCTTCATGTTTTCAATTTTTTTTCACCCAAATTTATGAAAATAAGCTGTTTTTAAGTGTTTACCAAATATCTTTTTGAGCTCAGCTTTTTTTGATACTCACTTTTTATAAAAGTGCATCATTACCAAACCAGTACTAAACACTTTTACATTCTATCTATTTCGTTAGAATACGAGCGCACCATGCCACACACATACAAACCCTGCATGTGTTCGTCATGATGATATTCATGTATGCATAGAGCAGCACGCTAATTAATTATTCAGTTTTTGGTACTTCAGCCAAAAGTTAACTCGAAAACCATATACATGCAAATGGTTGGATATATGGTTGGTACTCTTGCTCCATTCCTAATTAAAAATGGTTCTATATATCGGAATATGGTGCAGAATCATAGTATAAAGTTTAATTGACACTCTCTTTTATTTGATCCATTGAGTCAAGATGTCCATTTCTTGCATATATTCTCTACAATATTTTCACCTGTTGGGGCAAACCAAGTTGTTGATTTTGGCTTTTGGTCCAACCGCATCTATCTTTCTTTTACCTTTTTCTTTTTTCTTTTTTCTTTTTTCTTTCATCTTTTACAAAAGAGCTGATGTGTATATATGGTAAGTACAAATTAAAGGTATTATGTCCACTTCAGTTACAAAGAAACAACTAATTAAGGATGATACTTACATTCAACCTATTGGCACGCCATTTATTTGTGGATACAAATTTCTTCATTCTTGATCTTGAATAAAATTACATCTACAAAATAATTAACACCTTTGGTCAAGGCCAAGAGCCTCACGCGCCCACGATGAATTGGGGGGGGCTTTGGCCGAAGAACCTCAGATGCCAAAGTTAGAATTTAGAGAGAAAGTGTTTGAGAATTTTAGAGAATTTTAGCAAGAGAATTGGAAGGGGCTTTTTGGGAGAGTATGGAGAGCTTTTTATAGGTGAATGGCCGGCCTCTTTGGGTGAGAGAGGACCGGCCACCTAGCTTCTTTTGTGGGCTAGATTCTTGATTTAGGTTGAATTTAGGAGTTATGGGAATAATTGACTAGTTAATTTAGCAAATAGAATTATTGCCAAATTAACTAGCTAATTAGTATGATTAAATAGGTAAATATGATGAGATCAACAAGGGTGGCCGGCCTTTTGGGATTTGGGGGTATATTTTGTGGTTAATTGGGTGACTTAATTGACATTTAATGGATTAATTAGGTAATTAATCCATTAATTAGTCAATTAACATATTTTTGGAATTAATATTTTGAAGGTTATGTAATGATAGCTAATTGATTAGCTAAAAGAGGGAAAAAGAGGTAAGAAATATATGGAATGAAATAGGTTTTGAATTGTTACCTATTTTGGGCATTTCTGACTTGGTTGAGGATGATTGTCTGCTACTCGCGCGTAGGAATCTTGATACACCCCAAGGGTATTTTTGTCTTCTTAATCCAAAAATTCACATGTCGCTTTGTGAATATTTTTGGCTCCATGTTATTCATCTTTGACGATTATTGTATTTTCACTCTACAAAATTACATAATTGCATACGTTTATTTTCTTATCATCATTTAAAAATTCACTACAAAAAAATTCATTTGGAACGACGGTCGTTTAGTCATCACACTAGCTGCATAAGCCATTATCAGACTAGGTATGACACAGATAGATGAATCTCCCCACATGCCAATTTGTGTTTAGGATCAACTGGAGTACTTGTAGTCCAACATAGCAATTTTTGTTGACAAATCTAGGGCCTACTTCTTCTCTTGAGATAAAACGTTGTCATATTATATGATCTAACAACTTCAGTCCCCAAACAATACTTGAACTCAACTAACGTTTTCATGATCCCTAAAAAAGGGGATGATATTTCAACTCAATGCTTTCACGATCCCAAAAAAGGAGCTAAAAATCATCAAAGGGTCATAAAAATGAAGGATTTTTTCAAGTACTAGGTATTTAAGTGGTATTTCACATGTCATAATATAAGAGGAGGTAATTTTTCTATGTTGCTCCACTTATTTTATAACAAATGAAGTACTCGCTTGAATACTGATTATTGGAAAAATTTCTCTGTAAAGTTTTGCCCTAAAGTGTTGTACCAACCATACAAGAACTCAAAGCCCAGTCCTAACCAGCTCACTGAAATACTCAAGGCCCGGCCTTGTCCCAGTCGAGTTCAATTCTGCTGCGACCAACTTCACAGGAGGTGGATTGTCTGCCCTCGCATTTCCATACTTTCCCGATGCCCTCCTGTGATATGTCGTCACGGTTAAGCCACGTCAACATTTTATATTAATCTTTTATAGAAATAATAAAACAAAAAGTAATAGGAATATAAAATGTTGATGTGGCTTAACCGTGACCACATAAACAGGAGGGCATGGGGAGAATATGGAAATGGTAGTGCAGACAATCCACCTCCAACTTCACAAGCCTAATTGGTTGACATCTGTGTGAACACGAAAAATTCCTGAAAACAAGAAACAAGAATAACGTGTACAAAATAATATTTTTGTGTTTAATGATTTTGGGGTTACGATCTCTCAAATTTGGTCCTCTGATTCAATCTCCGTAAGATGTAGATTTGTTGATCCAAGGGCCGTCGAGGCTTGATCTTGGATGAACAGTTGTAAGTTTCTTCAAGGGCCTTCGTGGCTTGATCTTGGATGTTGATGGATGAGCGGATCTTCAAGGGCTTTTGGGCTTGATCTTGAAGAACGGTTGGTTTTCTTCAAGGGCCGTTGAGGCTTGATCTTGAATGAACAGTTGGTTTTCTTCAAGGGCTTTTGGGCTTGATCTTGAAGAATAGATGTGTGGATTTGTTTGTTGATCCAAGGGGCCGTCGGGGCTTGATCTAAGGATGAACAGTTGATGAACGGATCTTCAAGGGGCGTTGGGCTTGATCTTGAAGAATGGATGTATGGGTTTGTTGAGGTTGTTGATCCAAAGGGCCGTTGGGGCTTGATCTTAGGATGAACGGATGATGAATGATGAACACTTTCTTCAAGGGGCGTTGGGCTTGATCTTGAAGAATGGATGTATGGGTTTGTTGAGGTTGTTGATCCAAATGGCCGTTGGGGCTTGATCTTGAATAATGGTTGTGTGGACTTCTTCAAGGGCTTTTGGGCTTGATCTTGAAGGTTGATGGATGAGCGAATCTTCAAGGGCTTTTGGGCTTAATCTTGAAGAACGATTGGATGTGTGGATTTGTTTGTGCTGTTGATCCAAAGGGCCATTGGGGCTTGATCTTAGGATGAACGATGAACACTTTCTTCAAGGGCCGTCGGGGCTTGATCTTGAAGGAGGATTTGACGAAGAACGAAGAGTGCTTTCTTGATCCTTCGGGATTTTCTTGAGAGCTTTAGAACTTTAAGGCTTCAAGGTTTTGGTGTGTGGGTTTGTTGAGGTTGTTGATCCAAAGGGCCGTTGGGGCTTGATCTTAGGATGAACGGATGATGAATGATGAACACTTTCTTCAAGGGCCGTCGGGGCTTGATCTTGAATAATGGTTGTTTGGATTTCTTCAAGGGCTTTTGGGCTTGATCTTGAAGGTTGATGGATGAGCGGATCTTCAAGGGCTTTTGGGCTTAATCTTGAAGAACGATTGGATGTGTGGATTTGTTTGTGCTGTTGATCCAAAGGGCCGTTGGGGCTTGATCTTAGGATGAACGATGAACACTTTCTTCAAGGGTCGTCGGGGCTTGATCTTGAGTTGGTGGAAGTTCTTCAAGGGGGCTTTTGGGCTTGATCTTGAATAATGGTTGTGTGGATTTCTTCAAGGGCTTTTGGGCTTGATCTTGAAGGTTGATGGATGAGCGGATCTTCAAGGGCTTTTGGGCTTAATCTTGAAGAACGGTTGGTTTTCTTCAAGGGCCGTCGAGGCTTGATCTTGAATGAACAGTTGGTTTTCTTCAAGGGCTTTTGGGCTTGATCTTGAAGAATAGATGTGTGGATTTGTTTGTTGATCCAAGGGCCGTCGGGGCTTGATCTTGGATGAACGGATCTTCAAGGGGGGTTGGGCTTGTTCTTGAAGAATGGGTGTATAGGTTTGTTGAGGTCGTTGATCCAAAGGGTCGTTGGGGCTTGATCTTAGGATGAACGGATGATGAATGAATCTTCAAGGGGCGTTGGGCTTGATCTTGAAGAATGGGTGTATGGGTTTGTTGAGGTTGTTGATCCAAAGGGCCGTTGGGGCTTGATCTTAGGATGAACGGATGATGAATGATGAACACTTTCTTCAAGGGGCCGTCGGGGCTTGATCTTGAGTTGGTGGAAGTTCTTCAAGGGCCGTTGGGGCTTGATCTTGAAGGAGGATTTGACGAAGAACGAAGAGTGCTTTCTTGATCCTTCGGGATTTTCTTGAGAGCTTTAGAACTTTAAGGCTTCAAGGTTTTGGTGTGTGGGTTTGTTGAGGTTGTTGATCCAAAGGGCCGTTGGGGCTTGATCTTAGGATGAACGGATGATGAATGATGAACACTTTCTTCAAGGGCCGTCGGGGCTTGATCTTGAATAATGGTTGTGTGGATTTCTTCAAGGGCTTTTGAGCTTGATCTTGAAGGTTGATGGATGAGCGGATCTTCAAGGGCTTTTGGGCTTAATCTTGAAGAACGATTGGATGTGTGGATTTGTTGAGGTTGTTGATCCAAAGGGCCGTTGGGGCTTGATCTTAGGATGAACGGATGATGAACGATGAACATTTTCTTCAAGGGCCGTCGGGGCTTGATCTTGAGTTGGTGGAAGTTCTTCAAGGGCCGTTGGGGCTTGATCTTGAAGGATGAACGGATGATGAACGATGAACACTTTCTTCAAGGGCCGTTGGGGCTTGATCTTGAATAATGGTTGTGTGGACTTCTTCAAGGGCTTTTGGGCTTGATCTTGAAAGTTGATGGATGAGCGGATCTTCAAGGGCTTTTGGGCTTAATCTTGAAGAACGATTGGATGTGTAGATTTGTTTGTGCTGTTGATCCAAAGGGCCGTTGGGGCTTGATCTTAGGATGAACGATGAACACTTTCTTCAAGAGCCGTCGGGGCTTGATCTTGAGTTGGTGGAAGTTCTTCAAGGGCCGTCGGGGCTTGATCTTGAAGGAGGATTTGACGAAGAATGAAGAGTGCTTTCTCCATTCTTCGGGATTCTTGGGAATTTGGGGGTTGGATGCTTGAGAGCTTTAGAGTTTCAAAGCTTTAAGGATTTTGGATGTGTGGGGAGTATTCTCTTCCATTTTGGGAGTAGAGAAATGTATTTGTGAATTGGTCTCTGTGTGTCTATTCCTCTTGATGGAGAAACCTATTTATAGGCTTTGAGAGTGAATCACCACCATCCATTTTTTTGGTGAAGTGAGTGGATGATGTAGGTGAAGTGAGTGGAGGTTGTAGGTGAAGTGAGTGGAGGTTGTAGGTAAGGTAAATGGATGATGTAGGTGAAATGAGTGGAGGTTGTTGGTGAAGTGAGGGAATGATATAGGTGAAATAAGTGTTGTATTGGTTAACATTTATTTCACTGAAATTTCGATGTCTACAATCTGTCCCTATGATACTGTTTGATACGTGGGATGAGGCAGAACACAGTGGGACGGAACACGTTCGTCCCACATTTGGTGCGCCAAAGACAATGGGATGCGCTATCCCACGGAACGAAATTTGCACCTTTTTCTGTTCCACCTTTTACCCTGGAACGACTCGTTCCACCCTGCGGAACACCATTATAAAATTTTAAGACAAAAATGCCCCTCATCTTTTTTAATATTTACACTACCAAAATCTTAAAACAAACCCTAAAATTCTACCTAACGTTCTTTCCATCTTCTCTGCCGCTGCCTTCTTTCTCCCAGTTCTCTCGCAACCTTCCTCCTCGTCCTCTCCCGTGGCCTCTGTTTTCTCTTCCCCACGGAGTGGAACTCAAAGCTCTGCATCTCCAGGTTTCAGGTTCGATCTTGCTCTCTGTAGATCTTTGATTTTTGATTTTTTTTTGTTTGGGTTTTACTTTTTCGTTTTCTTGATTTTTCCATGGAAATTTTCAATTTTCTGGGAAAATAGGATGATTATGAGAAAATAAGTTAGTTTTCTTGGTTTCACTAGTTGAACTTGTGCTTGGGAATTGTATTTGATAAGTGGTCTGTTTGTGGTTTGCGTTCCTGAACCTGGCTCAGAATGTGGTTTGTCTAATCTGGTCATATATAAGTAAGTTCCAATCTTTCTGAAAAATCTTGAATTTCTTGTAATGTGGATTGATTTGAGCTGAAAAAATGAATTGAGCGATAATATTGTCATGTGGTTTTCTCTGAGTAGTGTTAAAGCTTTGGTCTAGCAGTAATGCTGGAGGCGCACCTATGCTGGAATTACTAATACGATTGGACCCGCTATGGGGATCAAAGTGTTGAAGTATATCAGTTATCCGGCTCAGGTTTGCTTTCCAATTTAGGGTTTGATCAATCGTATCCAGTAGACTAAATGAGCAGCATTAGAGACCATATAGTAATGGTTATGGGAAGAAGTGATGGTTTTGTGTCCTAGGTCTAGTTTATTTGATTTGAGTTTCTTAAGGATCTAATTGGCGAGGAAGCAAACGATTTTCATATATGTTATGGGGTTGTTCATTTCCTCTGGATAAATCATTGGAATAAAAATGGTTTAGGACCGATCCCATCATTTTGGATAAGTGGTTAGTCGAGTTGAGTGTCAGTTGGATGGTTATATAGTAACTAATTCTCAGCATTGCTGGATTGGGTGTAGAGTGCAAGGACCTTCGGGAATTTCTTTTAGTATGTTAATTCTAGGTTCTGTATTTTTGAAAGATTTTGCAGAATTGTATTTTAGTATGATTTCTGGACATTTTCGTATCCATATTCCATGTTAATTGTGACACCCTGGGCATTTGTGTGCTTCTTTGCATATTTGGAAATTCATGATACAAATCTTGTGGTAATAAATCTCTATCGACCTTTTCCATGGAGCGTTGTTTCTGAATATAATTATGGGGATTAAACATCCTTAGTCTGACTCTTACGAACGAATTCATGGTTATTACCTTTCAAATTGAATTTTACAGAGATTATATATGAAAAGAAGTGCGCAGAGCTTGTGAACCCGAACAATTCCGATTCCAGAGTCGATTCTTTCTCTGGAGGTGGAGAAACCCCAAACGCAGAGCTTGTGATCTTCCTTGTGATTATCGATTCGGCAAAGGCAACAAAAAAAAAAAAAAGGACAAAGTAAAACAAACGTGACAGCACAGCATGACCCAACCCCGTGAGCGGAGCCATCTGAATATCTGATCGCATCGGTGGCGACCCCACTCCTTATTCAGAGTGGCAGGTAGAAATCTCAAATGTCGTCACTTTTCTGGTTGTATCTGATAGTTTGATTCTTGTACAGAAAATTAGCAATAGCTGGATTGAGGTTCAAATTTCTTTGATTTATTTTGTTTGAAGGGCCTAAGGAATCATCATGGACGGAGGCAGAAACATAACATATTTTATTTAGTGAATGATGAACTTTTTTACAGGCGTTCATTGTGAAGGAAGATCTGGTGCCTGTTTAAATTCAAGAAGTCTATCTATTAGAGAAAAAGAGCGATGGCCGATTCCAAACCTGAAACTAGTACTGGCATGAGATGCCACCATTGTGCAGGTCCTCTTTCTAAGAAGATGGAAACGAGTGAGTGGACTGTTGCACCTCTTATTAGGGATAGCTTTTCCATGGTAATCTTTTCTTCTTTTCTAATTTTATCTGCCTCCCTCGTCTCAAATTCAATATATGGTCTGTCGACTGTCAGTGAAATTTATTTCGGTTTTACGGTACAGATTGGCTCTGCTGTTGGTGGCACAGCAAGTGCTTTTTATGGATTCAACCATGGTAATCCATTATTCGTTTTCTTTAGTAAAGATTATTTGCATAATTTCTTAAATGCTTTGACAAGGATTGTGCAATAAATTTTGCTTTTTGGCGTCTTCTTAGGCTTCAATGTCTATAATTTTGTTTCTGTTTTTCATTCTAATGTATGTGAAACATCCTTCTCTTATCGACCTGGTGGAGTGTTGAAAATAACTTTGCTCTCTTCTTACCTTGCTGTAGTTACAGTGTTTTTTTTATTTATTCTGTTGGCATAGGATAGGATGGACATCATCCTCGTTAAATGTTTCCCTCCTTAGCTTGTTTCCTAATACCTTTGTTATTTTGTCTCTTGGTGCAGTGATGCCTATTGTTCGAAGATGGGTAAAAGGACCCATGTGGTTGCATTTTTTTGTTGGTGTAAGTTCTTTAATGTTTTACAATTTTACAAGTTATCCCGCTGCATATAACTAAGGATGAAAATGCCAGTATCAGTAGAACTAAAAGTAATTCAGATTATTTAAACTTCAAAAGTTTCTCATTGTTAAATAGATTTCAAATTAAACTTTAGAAATGCTAAACCAATTGTTGACGCCTCAAATGAACATGCTAGTGTCATGAAATTGTACGTCCATGATAAACATATGCATGTAGAGTGTGAAATAGTGTGCTCGCTGACATGATTTTCTTGTGGTTTCTTTTTGCCAAACCATTAGAACTAACGGTTGAGGATAAAGTTTAATTTTGAAAGAGAAATAGGTGGCCTCTTAGTTGCAGTCTCTGACCTTACATTTTTTTTGTTGGTGTTCTATGGGTGAATATAATGCTATCCTTTGGGAGGGTTTTCTTATGGGAATGAAAAGTCCTAATTTGTGTTCTTGATCATTCGATCTTGTGTATTTCGTCCTTCCGGATCACAATGAGATTTTCCTTTTGATTTAAGTCCCTGTTTGATCTTACTATTGGTTTTGTCATAAATTAGATTTCCTTATGAGAAAAATCATCTTGTTCGTAATTAGAATGTAGGAAGCCATGTTTACCTTCTAGATTTCACGGACATCTTGTCCCAATTTTGAGGCTAGTCGATAGACACAATTTCTGGTGCTTCTATTGAAAATTACGCTTTACCTTCATGACAAAAGTATTTTTGGAAGTAGGTTTGGTAGCACTTATATCCCTCTTGACTGGTACATTTGCCACAAAACGTATGCACTTAGTTAGCTAGGATATAAATTGTAATGTCTGATAAAGATACTATTTGATTGAAAAAAAAAAAAAACACAATAAAACAATGAGAGAAGAAGAAGAGAGGAGGGAGGGAGGAGGGAGGAGGAAGAGAGGGGGGTGGGGGGTGGGGAATGAGTGTTCAAGTGGACAAGAATATAACTAATGCATCCAAATTGTATTTGTCACATTTCAAGGTTTTTCTTTCTTTCACTTTGACCAGATCAAGGAATGTTTTTGTCAGAGGCTATTCTTGATGTCTTAGTTTCAGTACACATTGTTGTTTTATGCTCGACCAAATGAACTGTCCAAACTTATATAGTTAAAATATTTATGGTTATATATTGATGTCAACATAGAAAATAGTACATTGTGTTAGTTGGGTTTCATGCCAGATTGTTAAGTGGACCCAAACGAGTGGATAGCACTGTATTAAGTTACTAATTAGCATATAAGTGCGTTGGTATATTATAATATATAGAACTATACACTTGCGGACAAACGCACACATTATCAGGTGATGAATATTTATCATGGTTAGGAAAGCAAATAAGACTTTGCCAAGACTATATTTTATCAGTTGGACATGGATTGGGTTTTATGCTCCTAAAACTTTGGAAGGATTGGGTTGTTTCTGAAGTTTCTTTGTTGCACTATTTGTATCTGCTAATTTTTTCAATGGCTAGAATGAATAACACAGATCTCCCTTTTGCAACTGTAGGCTCCGCCTGTGATTGTATTCTCTTCGGCTTGTGCAGGTTTGGCAGGTCAGTGATTGTCTTGTTATATTATCTATGTTCATGAGATGTGAGCTTTTTGGTTAGTTTTCACTTTGACCAATGTCTAATGATTAAATTTTGCTAGAGAAAATATTTTTTGAAAACGCCTTTCATGTGTAAATGTTTAGGTTTCTGAGACAGCATGCCTCTTTGTTACCACATGTTTATTATTGAGGAACCAGTTGTGCAATGTAATCTTCAGGTAGTGACTTGATAGTAGTATGTGGGACTTGGATTATATGGTCGAGTTAGTACATCTGACATATGCCAGAACAAAAATACTGAACTTACAAAAGAGACTAAAAGTTCTGCAGCTATGTGAACCACAGCATAGTTTTGAAATTAGTGCTTGTCACTGGTGCAAATTGAGATGGTGCTTTCAGATGTTGATTGGTTTGAACTTTGAATTAATGTCTAGTCTAACAGGAAACAATAGTAGTGATGCAATGGCTGGTATAAACTATCTGGCTCAAAGGCAAGGACAATATCCAATGCATGTAAAACATAGGTCTTATCTTACAGTTGTGCAAGTCCGTTTGACTGCCATCTAATGATGCCTTTTGGAAAATTTACAGGGGGTGCCGTTCCAGCGTTGGCCCAACTTGCTTCTTCATCTTATCATGCAGTGGTCTCATCATCCTCGTTGCCTCCAACTTCTCAAGATGAGAAGATGCACAAGTCCAGAACTTCCTCGATTCTGTAATGTTGTATAGTTTTATGTACGCAAAAGACATGTGAGAGAAACATCGAGGTTTGACCTGTGTAGTTGCCCACCAGATCAAGGTTCTGTCGGCTTGAGGCAGACACAAGTACATGTGTGCAAACTATTGTTTGATAATTATTTATGCCGTCAATAAAATTGTCAGTTTCATACTGGATTGCTTTTTAGTTTCCTCAAACGCTGTTGCTTTTCTCTCCATCTTTCATGTACATGTTAATGCTAGTAGGTGCTGTTAAACAGGAAATACATACAAGGCTGAACACGGATTTATCCCAATGACAGTATCCGTAGGTTTCGTATTTTATTCTTGGAACAAATTACAAGGTTGTCAATTTAATATTTATTCTAAATGGCACTCAACCGAGATCGTGCCAAGGGCCAAGGCTGAGGAAATACCCTCCCCGTCCCGGTGTTTCTCTCTTCCCCTCTGACTCCGGATGAGGAGTGAGATGTACCGTATACGCCAAGCAACTAGTTGTCAATTGAGGTTTGTACCCTTAGGACTTGAGGAATGAGCACAATTAAGTTACTGGAGGATTAAGAGCCAATAATGGGATAGGATGATGGTCAAGCTGCAGAGGGAGACAATGTAGACGACAAGGTTGAGATGTGAATGCCGCACCCACATTGTTGGGTATTGGGTTTCTTTTCTGATTTAATTTTCAGCTGATTAAAAAAAATGAAAAATTGAGGATGGGCTTAAACAGGAAGACGCGGGCTGCGTTTAGTTTTGGGCCGCCAAAAGTGGGTTGAGAAGGGGCCGACTGTAAACAACCGCCTTTCAGGACTATATAAAAATGGAGGAGAGAAACCCTAAGAGCTTCAACTACTTGATCTTATCTGAGCAGGGACTGGGCATCGAATCGAGTGGCTGAGGCCGAGCCACCCTCCCTTCGGCCTCTCATCGTAGTTTAGGGTTTTAGGGCTGCTGGCGGCTCTGGACTGTCGCTGGCTGGTTTGGTGCCCCTAACCCGCCTGCAGTGAAGACTGCCCGCAGTCAGAGCCCTCTAAAATTCATTCCATATGACATGATATTACCCCATCGCAATCCAAACTAAAATTTTCATTTTAATTTGATTTGTTCATTTTATGATTGTTTTGGTAGTTTATTAATGCATTGGGATGAGATGAGAGATGAAAGTTGAGTTTTGATTATATTGGATGGGCGGTTGTTGTTTAGTTGAATTTCTTTCAGATACTTGGTTTACATTTCTTATTATTGAATGAATGATATGTTACTTTGGTATCTTGGTTGATGTGGGCGGTTGAGTTGCTACTTGGTAGGGTAGTGCTGTTTGACATATATACATTAGCACCTTGCTTGCTTTACTTTTTTGTTTTGTTTTCTTTTTAGTGTGCCTTGGTAATTTGTATTGTTCACCAGCCCTGCTGCCCGGTTGTGCTTTGGATTAGGAATTTGGGTGGGTCTGCCCTGCCGCCGGCGGCAGCATCCCCAGCACCAGCACCTGCACCAGCAAGGACAGATGAAAATCTTTAGGGTTTATGGTTTAGTTGATTGCGTTGTATTGTGGGCTATAGGCAATGAATGAAGATTACAATTTGAGATAAATAAGAATACGCACATGTTTTCTTTTATTTTTTGATCATTAATTTTTTTTAATTCATTCAATAAATAAATGTGAATATCACTACTCTGCTTTTAATGTAAAAACTTGTACCTTGTCCCGGTTGTAGCTTTTGATAGTCTGACAAATGGAACGGAACGTCGAACAGCAAAACTGATTCGTGCTTTATGTTACATGGTGCAAAATGTAATTAACTTAAAATAACGTGGGGAAGTAAATTACATGGGTAAGCTGTTGGATTGGATCTCTGGCGTGTTGGTTTTTTTGTTTGTTTATTGGAGATGTAAATATATAGCCTTGTATGTAAAGAAATCGTATTTGATCCTTAATCTTTGGTTCACCCCCTGCTGCTAAAAAAACGTAAAAGAGGAGGAAGAAATTTTTAGTTTTCCATGATGACACCGTATGACGTGTTAAGAGTTCAATGATTACAGCGTGAGAGGAGGGAACACAACACAGGGTGGCGAACAGGCGGTTGCTTTTAAAAGTTTGGAGACAACGAGATTTTTTTTATTATAACGGGAACATTGAAAAATTTCTCGATGACAACGGATGGAAATGCTCTTTCGCTCTCTCTCAGGAAGAGATCCCTCTGGATCTCTCCCATCAAATCCGAAGATATGATATTTTAAAAGTTAATCAAATAGCTACAAACAGAAAATCTTTTTAAATGTTACAATAATTGTAGCTGTTAAATCAAATTTTAATGATCTAGATTTCTAAATTTCTAGGACTTGATGGGAAGGATCTCTTGCTCTCTTTAAATGCCCCGGGCACGCCTTACGTATAAAGCCCAACGGAAAAAAAGCGCATTCTCTCTCCTCTTTCTGTTGCTTGGCATTTTGTTGAATGAGTCACCATGACTTTATGGTCAGCTTATGCGGTGGGTAGCCTGGCAGGAACCCACCGCCCCACCATTATCCGCCTTCATTCGTTCGTTCATGTGTTTGTGTCATTGTGTGTATAAACTAAAAAAGGCCACGTTGATGCCTCCACTAACACAAAAAGTCTTATCCCATCCATCTCTCCTTTTCCCTTTTTCGTTTCTGTATTACTTTATCCACCCAATTCAGCTTAAATTGTATTCATGTGATGTGATCCAATCCAATCCAATGTTGCAAAGCAAACAGGGAGCAAGCGTCAATCTTTGCATTCCAACTGTTTCCAGACAAAACTTTTTATCATACACTTTGATCCGCTCTGCATTCAATCCAAGTGTGTGTGTGTGTTTATCAAGAACTAGTCTATCTACCGCATTCACTAATTCATTCATTATCTTCTCTCTAGTTTTAGTATGTGCATAATGCGGAGGTAAGGGTGCAGTGCAGCATAAAATCAGCAGTCAACATTGCATTCAAACTTCAAATCCCAAATATTAACTTGTATACACACATACATATATATGATGATGCCACACCCCAGTAAAAACAACAGGTGAGGAGAGGAGTGTCAAGGATCTTCCATCTTCCCACTGGCTCAAGACTACTTATAGAACAAGAAGACCAGGAAGCTTTTAATTACATACACACTTGCACACAGGATATGATAAGAGCGGACCAACATTCCGAAATACAATTGGTTGCTCTCTTCAAATTTACAACACATGATTTTTGCACGCAGGCTTGGATCCCAAAAACCAATTCCAAAGAACCGCAGCTCTCAACTCTCAACTGCTTGTATGTGCCACTGTTACCTCCAGGCAGTGACCACTTGAGCAGACTTTGAGGTTGCCGACACAAGAGGAAGACGAGATGGTGCCTCTTCAGCCACAATCACTTCCTCCTTGGCAGGCACATCTTCTGTTGGTTTAGGAGTGTAGGTAAATGAGAGGTCTTTGTTGGTAGCAAGAGCTAGGAGCTCTTTCTCCTCCAGCCCTTTTGTTGGCCCAAGGCTGCACCGCTCTGGTTTGTGCTTGGCTAATGCATCTCTAAACTTCTTGATCTGCCAAGTCAATGCCATTCATCATGTTATCACAACAACCATCAGGGAACAACACCAACACAAACACACACACACACATTATTTGCCAATACCATCCGACCAACAAGCATTATCCACAGAGAGAAAAAACCACAGCTAACCAATATATAAGATAGAATAAGACACAAAATGCTCTTGAGGAAGTGGCATTTAAATTCGAATTCAGCTATTTGGAAAACACCCCAATACCAATAGATAGGGTTTCGAACTTTCGATATTAAACTCAACAGAGACCAATTGAAGGAAAGACAAATACTAACCGTGGCGTTGGTGCAGCTGAAGCTGCAAAGGCGACCATGAGCACCTCTGTAAAAGCGGAAGAAGGGCAGGACATGAACATTGAGACTGTAACACATGGACTTGTGTTCCTCGTAGTTCACCTGAAGGAATTGAACATCTGGGTTCGTCTCTGCCAGCTGACATATCTTGGGATGAAGAGCCTTGCAGCCACCGCAGCCAGGAGAGAAGAAATCAACGACCACCAGCTTATCCCCGGCATTTGAAAGGGATTCCACTAGGTCCTCCGCAGATGCCACCCCTTTCATGTTGGGTTGATTCCCCTTCTCCCACCATTTCAGAGCTTTGCCAATCCGAAGTCCAGACTGCTAAATTCCATTCCCCCCACAACAAAAACAAACAAACCGGTCTTTTAACTTTATCCAACAAATATTTATCACATATAGCCAAAATTTAACTCTTAATTTCAAAAATATCAATTTTTATAAAAAAATTCAAATATATTCAAAATTTTACTTAAATATACATAAATACTTGAGTTATGTCAATATTACAAATTATTTTTACTAAAAAGTCTTTTATTTATTTGATTGTTAAAATTTGAGAGAGTTTGGGTCTGTTTACGTGGAATTTTAGATTTTTTAAAGATATTATAAAAAGTGATATTTTTGAAATTAGTGGTTAATTTTTTGCTATATTTGATAAATACTCCAAAAAAACCATTAATCTCCTCGTGACTTTCAAGATCAAATATTGATCGGAAAATCGATTTAAATTTGGGGAAAAATCATTACTCATGACCAATAAAATCTGAAATCCAGCAGAGCAGGGGAATCAGATTCAGAACAAGGATATGAGGAGAAATAAACGAACCTGCTGGGAATTAACGGCAGAAGAAGCGTGGGGTTGGGAACTCCTCCTGATGCTGGTGGCTTGAAAAGCAATCCTTTTGCCGTGAAAATCACTCTTTGTCGATAACGATAGTGATGAAATCTCCGGATTCAGTTTGAGAGAGCAAGAGAAAGACCTTGATTTATTGTAATTACAACTCTTTGGGAAAACGGAGATGCTGCTTTGATTGTTTTGATGATACTGATGATGATGCCAGGACGACAACAGACTGGTTTTGCTCAAAACCTCTGCCATCGATCGATCGATCGATCGATACAAAACCCCCAAACAAACAATCAACAAATAATAATTGAGCGAATTTTGATTTGATTGACTTGAGATTTGAGATTTGAGAATTTGGGATTCGAAAAGGGAAAGGAAGGAAAGGGCTCAAAGTTTGAAGCAAAGAGCACGAGGGTGGGAAACTTGAGAGCGTTTTCAAAGGGGAAGGGGAAAAAGGAGAAACGAGAACGGAGGAGAACTTCCTTCCACGTAACAACAGTAAAATCTACGCTCTTGTCTGGATTCTTGTTTAACCGTACGTTATGTCGTCGCTACTTAATCGGACGGTTACAAAACGTTAACAGGAGTTGTGGTCTGTGTGTGTGGTTCAACGTAGCTTGTGGTGTAGACTCGGAAATAAAATTGTAGACAGAGCGTTGGATAAGGATTACTTCGTATTTTAATTCGAAGGAGAGAGTCTTTGAAACACGTGGCGATACTTCACACCGCCTCATCCCTTGAATCCTCCATCTTTGGAAATGAGTTTAAAGGGAAAATTGGATATTCTTTGAGATAAATATCTTTCAAGGTCGCTTCTTCGCTATCTCAATCCACAAGTCAATTTTATCATGGAATATTGTATAAAAAACGATTAGAGCTAATTATATTTTACAAGGTTTGAAGGGGTTTCTAAAATATAGATTTATAGAGGGCGTAAAATGTAAGGAAAACTAATGAAAATGGTTTAAAAATTTTTAGTTTTAACGATAAGGACAAAATAAAGGGTAAAGTGAATAATATCATGATTGATTTTTTAGTGTAAAAATATGGTTTTTCATTAAAATGAACAGTATCGTGATCTTTTCGTTAAAACTCTAATTAGCACATATAACCGCTTACAATGCCCTTTTAAAATATTCAAGGACGATGTGTGTTGATTAAATCGTTGAGTGTGTAAGTTTAACAACTTCTCAATGGAAAAACACATCTAAACAAGAAAGGTTTTCTAGTGCACATCAAAAATCCGCATTTTATACATATGAATAAGATTTGTTACATCATTTAACCTAAAATAATTTAACAAACTCTTATTCAAATGTGTAACTCAAGTGCGTGTGTTTTTTTTGGTGAGAAACAAGTGTGTAAAAACAAGTCTGTAGTGAGAAGAAGAGAAAATTCAAAAAAGGCGAAGGACCCCAAACACGATTTGCTGAGGTGAGGCCCGTTCATTATTTTCTTTCGGAGGGAAGGGGGTGTCATTTTAAAGCCCGGTGGGTAAGAAGCACACAGCCCACACCATAATGCGATGCTGAAAGAGGAGCGTTGGACAAAAAGCAGAATCCCCCGTGTGCGTGCATTTGTAAGTTTGTGGTGATGCCTGGTGCGGCGACTCCAAATATGCTCCAACTCCACCTTCAGCTTCGTGCTGGACTTCCTCCCCACCCATCCATTAATACAAACCCAATTACTACTACCACCACAACTCCAATTGCAAGAATAGTCGACCCCCTTCTCACTCCAACTGATCCCAACACCACTAATCCCAATCTCACTCGCATTCACAACTGCAACTTCATCAATGCTAAAACCACCTTCAAATTCAAATGCCGCCGCCGCCGCCGCATTCACAACGTTACTCCTTCTTCTACTTCAACTGCAGCAGCCAATAGTAATGATTTCCATCAACAAGACAAGAGCTTCTGGGGTGCTGTCACTCTGATCATCGGCACTGTCGTTGGTCCCGGCATGCTCGGTTTGCCCGCTGCTACCATCCGCTCCGGCCCCCTCCCCTCCACCCTTGCCATCCTCCTCTGTTGGCTCTATGTCATCTCCTCCGTCATCCTCGTCGCCGAGCTCAGCTTTTTCGCCATGGAACAAGACGCCCTTCAAGAGGTCAGCTTTACCGCCCTTGCTTCCAAAGCATTCGGTGGTCGTTTTGGCGCATTTGTTGCTGTCGTCTATGCCTCTTTGAGCTTTGCCTTGTTGGTCGCTTGCGTCTCCGGCATCGGCTCAATTGTCTCCCAGTGCTTTCCCCGCATCAATCTTGTACTCGCTCACGCTTTATTTCCCCTTGCGGCCGGATCGCTCATTCTTTTGTTTCCTTTCAATGCCATTGATGCTGCAAACCGTGTTCTGTGCTTGCTCATGCTTCTCCATAACTTCACTCGTGGCCATTGGCTTATCCGTGGCCAGAACCAACCTGTTCGCTTCATTTGGCCGTACCTCGTGGCGTCTTTCCTCCATTTTGCCCGCCTTTCCGGTCCCCGTCCTTACACTCGGATTCCATGTCATCACCCCTTTTATTTGCAAGATTGCTGGTAACACTGTAGCCGACGCTCGCAAGGCCATACTCATTGGTGGGGCTGTTCCATTGATGATTGTGTTGGGGCTTTCTGGATCCGGAACCAACGCCGCAGCAGCAGCCGGAGACCCTATATCCCTTCTGCTTTCCGTTAATCTGTCTGCAGTGCAAGCATTTGCCTTTCTCCGCTTTGGCAACGAGCTTGATCGGGTACGCTGTTAGCTTCCCGAAACAGCTTCTTGATACTGTGGAATTGATTGCAAAAATCAACCTCAAAAATAAACAACTAGGAGTAGCTTCTTCTCAAGGCAAGGGTCTGGGAAGAGTTGGGTTTGCTGTTTATTCAAAAATGAGGCATGATGATAATAATATTGGAAATGCAGGGAGGGCTTCTTTTACCACCGGTTCAGGTTCAGGGCGTTGTATTGATGCTTCTGATTCTAAACCGGGATCGAGCATTAATATGATAGTAATGCCGCTGGTGCTCGGCGTTCCAGTGCTCATAGCATCTTTCTTTCCCTCCACCTTTTCCAGAGCTCTTGATTTCGCCGGACTTTATGCAAACTGTTTTCTGTTTGGCATCCTCCCTCCAGCAATGGCTTACATACACCAATCGAGGAAGAAATCAAGGTAGCGCCAGCGTTTCCTAGTTGAGATTTGACACTCAAAATTGGTCTAAATTAAAAGGATATAAGGAATGAACATTGTTTATGCTTATGTCTGATAATGCTAATTGTTACTTGGATAATGCTTTCCCTGTACAGTAACAGATTAACAGTACCGAGTGACTAGAGAGTGTATGTGTGTGCATGTTTAATTTAAATGTTTTGATTTACGCAGTTGGTGCAGGTCATCCAACATTTTACCAGGGGGAAATGCTACACTTGCAATCCTCTTTGGAATTGCTGTCATTCTGGGGATTTGGCATTAGCTAAATTTAATCACTTGAGGAAATTACAAACTCATTTGTTCTAGTACATGCCTCTGCCTGGCCTGCCTGCGCGCGGTAAACATTTTCAACTTGTCTGATTGAATAAGCATGTCGGTTCCTCATTGATGCGGAAAATGTTTGTGTTTTTCTTTTATGCATATGAAATTTGTCTCTCACTCACACACACGTGGAAAAAGGAAGCAGAGGTAGTCACTCGGGGTCGGGGTTGATTATATTTATGCATAGACAAGTAAAAGACATGAAAAAGAGGAGTTGGAGTCGAGGAACCTGATACTCTTAACAAAAGCATAGCATAGCATTGCTGAACGCAAAATGCTTGAGACTCTCCCAAGTATATATCTCCTCATCCCTTAGGTTAGCTGCGTAAACCTGCGTGTCTTGCCGGTTGTGGATTATTTTAGGGCCGGTTTGAAACAATTCATATTGGAGAATTCGGGAAAATCAAACCTAAGACTTTGGTTGAGTTGTTAAACCATGTGAGCTACAAGTTCTCTGCATTTTGTGTTCTAGTTTTTAGTTTTAGTTTTTCCTTAGTATGTAGAGGAATGTAGAATAAAAATTAAAATGGTTACCCAAAAAAGAGAGGATACAATTAAATAACAAAATGTTATCAAATCTTAGAGAAAGAGGACCAACAAATTAAATGCGTTAGCTAGGATAGGGATCGACGCTGGATAGGACCTATATCATCAATCGCAGGCAAAGCCCAATGGCATGGATGGAGGACTACCATGCAAAGGAAAACAGCATGCTGCATAGTTAAGAGTTATTTCCCGAAAAGACCTATCAAGTAATTATTTTTTATCCAATGTAAAGTTGAATTAGGTTGGATTGGATCGCAGAATTGTAAAATCAACAGTCCAATGTACGTTTGTTAGATGCGGATGGGCTACATTTCAATCGTTTCAAACCTATAAATACCCCTACTAAATCCCTCAAATAAAGATTATTTGTGAAATTTTTTAGAGAGATTTAACAAAACACTCCTAGTACTATTTATTTTTAATGAAAGCCTACATTTATAACTTTCCTTGTACTATTCACTATACCTTTAAAAAAGGCTTTTCATTAAAAGAGAAGTTTTTTTGGACTTTTCGTTAGTTTTCCTAAATTTTTTATGGATGAGGTCTTTACAAATACATGTGGATCGAAGCATACATCATTAAGGATTGGAACTTTTAATTTTTTGGCCAAAAGGTAAACTTTATTAAATTGTAATAAAAACGTTTACATCTTCTGAAAGAATATTAGATAGAAATTCAGGGCATAGGCATTTATAAGAAAGAGCCACCAAGCAAGGTTGCATATGAAGCCATGGCATGGGTAGCGAGATTACCACTCCGTTGAACAAACATGTAATTCACCTCCCTAATCTGAGACGCCAAGGCTTTAATATCAAATAGCGAACACTCCAAACTTGCATCAATAGAGCGCTCTCCCCTCAACATTTGGATAATAGAAAGGGCATCAGACTCTACTTCCACCTTGTCGCTACCCAGGTCCCTACACTTCAACGCTGCACGAATAACCGCCGCTTCTGCCATTGCAGCTCTGTGAAACACTTCTCCCCCCATCCCACCAGCCATCTTTAATAATCCTGCAAAGTCGCGTATAAAGAGATAATTGAGTTGTGATTTACAGAGTTTAGTGTCCCTTGCATTTTGTATACAAATTTAAGTGTGTGTGAACATTGTTTGTAACAGTTTTAACTAGGAACAAGTCGCTGGTTAATTTCTTAAGAGAAACGTATGCTAGATTTCGGTAAATTATGGGACGATTGAAGCAATATAATAATTAGTTGAGTGTAGTAGACCGATGAATGTTAAAGTAGGTGGGATTGTAAAAATGAAAAGATGATGTGATGGTGCATATGATATGACATAAGCAGATGTGGGTAGGCATGTGGCATGATAAATTATAAGTATGCATAATATAATAATACTATATGTCAACCCCAAATATGTAGCACAATTAAGAGGAAAATGATCTTCTCCGGATTCTCTTTGTGGGAATTCGAGGGATCAATCTATTATGTTCATTCATTGTATATCGTGCAGTTAATTTTCATTAGGAATTATTTATATTTAATTTAAAATTTAAATTTAAAATTTAGAATGATTTCTAACCGCACGATGTAGGATGAACATACATGATTAATTGATCCCCCGGATCCCCATAAAAAGGATTTGAAGAGGATCCTTTTCCCAATTAAGAAGTTGGTTTTCACAATACATATAGGAAATGGGTGCAGTTTTGCTCACTACTCTCAAGTGGTAGTAATACTCATCATCTTAATTATTATCGTGGGATGAGTTTCAATTTTGAAATTTGTGTTTATCTGTTAAACAGAGTAAACTCATTCAACAATAATAAATAAAGTGATGGACATTACCATTACTTAAGGGTGAGAGCAAAAATATTCCAATAGGAAATAGAAGAGAGACCTAGCAAGGACTAAGAAGAGTGTGCAGGAGAGGGGGATTGGTTGTAGAGGGCCAGCCAGCCACCACCATCTCCATGTTCTCATGCAACAAATCAGCCTACGCTGCTGCTGCTAGAAACTAAATAGCTAGTTTCTTCGTTTGAAATATTTTGTTGCTCAACACAATATAATTTTGCTATATTTTATTTCAGTAGTGGAAGATAATTAATTAACAAAAATAGTCTGTGTATACAGACACACACATCGTTGTCTATAAGTGTAAAGTGCAAACAAGCGAAGAAAGCTATAAAAGGGCGGTTAAGTTGCCTGCAAGAATCAAAATCCAACGGACGCTTTGCTTTGAATGAAAAGTCAAGTTTTTTTCCGGGATGAAAGGCGGCAAAGCAAATTCTATTGCATAAATAAGTTTTGGATAAATATCGATCACATGAAAAGTAATCTTCATCATGCATCATTCATGATGAAAAGCATTCATTGTTCATCAACATTTCTCCTTCCGTTTCTAATATCGATTAAAAGTGTGATTTCAGTAATGCTAATATAATTCGCTTTCTTCAATCGGCAAGTTAATTTATTCTTTTCTGCTCTGTCCTTGTTGAAAGCATTTGTGTTCAAGTGACCAGTTAGGGATTGAAAAGTTAAAGTCAACAAAGTGATATATGACTTGTTTAGATGTGTTTTTAAAATAACTGAAAGCGTTTTTACAAAAAATGTTTTTGGGTTATATGCTTATTCCAGTAAGCACTTTAAGTGATTTTCTAGGATTTACTTACATTTTTATAAAGATTGGTTCTATAAATATTTTTACCAAAAGTGCTTTCAGTCATTTTAAAAGCACATCCAAACGAGTTCATAGGTAATGCTAAGTCGGCCAAAATTTTAAACCAAATGATGTGTTACCAATATGAATTAAGTACATTAATTAACACTTCAATTATAACTCAATCATTAATAAACATATCGTTTAGTTTACAAAATTTAATTTAAATAAAATATAACAAGTGAGTGGTTAGGGCTATCTCTTTCTCCTAATCTTTATCTTTTTTCTTTACTGTTAGCTTTTCGCCTGATGAAATAAAGCATATACATGACACCATACATGCAAGTTATATATGCAACATGCAAATCAAGCCAATTTTATTCTAATTAACTATTTAATTACACAAAGTTCCCAATACTAAAAAAAGCATACAAATTAACAAAGCAATTTTATATACATGCCACAAATATTATGGTCTACTAGTATTTTTATGCTTCCAAAAAATATGAGATTTTAGGCTCAACTTACTTAGATGATGAGTTTGATATATAATTAATCACTTTAGCAACAACATACATGCATGCCAACGAGCACATATACATCTGAAAAACACGTTAAATGGACAGATGAGCTCACGATAAAAAGCAAGCATAACATATGTGAAGAAAGATCGAAGTCCAAGTAATTTAATTAAGGTACATGTAATAATTAATTGAGTTTCGTTTGACAAAAGATTTACTATGGCGTACGTTTTTGAAGCAAGAAACCAATGATTGTTACCAACAAGTTAGCTGGCTGATGCTAATTCAATTATTTCAACGAAACGAATTCGAATAAACCTTTTTCGTGGCCAAGAGCATCTGCTGCATGACATGAGCAAATATTCAGGGAACAATGCACGTGATTCATAATGGATATATCTAAATCACCATTTCTTTCGTCTCAACTAATTCTCTCAAATATTTCAACGAGCTAGGTTTCTGCACCAGGTCTATATACATATATATGGAGTACTGGCATTCCAATACTAATTTAGCATTTGTTTTACTTAACTTTGCACACACGCACACACACTACATACATATATATATATACGGGAGAGAATTCGTGACTCCATTTTTTTGTAGTAATGATCTATGAATTATATTATAAAAGATAGACGGTTCGAATCATTAAAATATATCACTGAATGAGTCCAACAAAAACTTATATAAAAAAAGTTGTGCCACAAATTTTTGCGTATTCCATTCAAACACAATTAATCACAAATTAGAAAATTTAAATGCAGGAAAAACGATGAAAGCAAATTAACAAATCAAAATTACAACATGAGGAATTGCAGTAACCGTAGTAATAATAAATTTAAATAATAAAAAAGAAAATTTACATGAGTTTAGTTCACAATAATCATGAAAATTAAAATGGCCCCGGAAACCATGAAAGTAGTATACAGTATTCGTGTATGCAGCAACATCAATTTCTGACTAGTTAATCTCCCTACCAAAATAAAAAAAAAAATTTAAACCCTTAATAATCCCAATTAGCAGAAGGACTTGTTTTTGAATGAATGTCAAAAGTCCCACAAGCCTTCAATGTCGGAAAGGGGGACAACAGATGGATCTTGATCATAGGAAGAGTTGTTGGTGCTGCCCAATTCTTGCTTTGAAATAAATGATGATGATATCTCGGTAGTGTTCATGTCCGTGCTCAATCCGGTGTCTTGGGAGAAGCTAAACATAGACTGGTTGGACGAAAACTGCTCGACCTTACAGTGCCTGTCTAAGCCTCCTCCTCTTAAGCCAGACGATGATGTTTCATTATTATTCTTCCTCTTGTTGTTGTTGTTGGCTGCAGCTATTTCTTTTAGAATGTTCTGATCATCGTCGTCACGGTCACTACTAGTAATAGTACTTGTTTGGAACACCGACCCTTGCCCTTGAGTACCCCTCATCATCCCTTGTTGAAAATAATCAGAATCGCTCATCATCTGATTTGGCTGGAAATTTGGGAAACTAGAAGGATTTTGAAACTGGTGATGATGCTGATGATTATGATGAAGAGGTGGAGGATATAACATGTTGGAAGGGTTACTGAGACTACTGGCTTGGTAACTGTTGTAGTTATTGTTAGGCTGCAGCTGAAAGTTGCAACTCTGCTTGAGGCCTTGAACACCGCCGCAGCCTCCCCCCAATGAAAAGTAGTTGAGGTAGCTGTTAGTGTTGATTCCATGATAATCCGATGGGGGTGGCGCTGTGATAATGGAATCGGGCTTGAAGTCATTGTCTCCATAGCATGAAGAATGTTTGTTGGTCATGATGTTGGAAGTATTAAGAGTAGGATCCATAAGAGGTGGGAGGGAAGAGCAATCCAAGAGATCGTGATCCCCAATATTCCCAAAAGAGTTCATCCGAGTTGGGGTAAGGGTTCTTTTGAGCCCCATGTTCTTGTGGAAAACTCTGCACACAACCCATTCATCCTACACCAACATATATATACAAAATTAAGATTAAAATTAAAACTAAAAATAAAATTGATTGATCTTCAAATATTGATGACTTGCCAAAAAAAAAAAAAAAGAGAATTAAAAGCTAGCTAAAAGGCCAAACGCCTCCTTGAAAGGAAACTCCCAACCAACATAACAAAATTCAAAAGGGGGCCACGGATGTTTAATAGGTATTAAAATAGGTAGGAATATGATTTTAAATTTTTAATTACCTTTGCAGCCTTGGAGAGGTTATTGTAGAGTGGGATTTTGCCATCAAGCCTGTATTCATGCATGACCCAGTTGGTCTTCTCTCCTTTAGGGGCTCTCCCTTTGTAGAACACAAGAGTCTTCTTCATCCCAACCAGGCACCCTCCTCGTGCACCTTTCCCGCCCTGCTGTTGCTGCTTTTTAACCTTATTGAATATCTCTTTATCTTTTCCTGTGGCCTTCCAGTACCCTGATTCCGTCGCTCGATTCGTCCTCATCCCCGTCGGATACTTCCTGTCTCTCTGACAAAAGAAGTACCACTCCTTCTCTCCCATCTTTGCTTCTTCTGCTCAAGGAAAATACATATCCATATATGCAAACTAAGTTATTTCAAGTAATTCAAAAAATATATACACATACGACACGAAATACCCCTGGAAGACAGACAAGTAATACTTACTAGGCAAATCCCAAGGTTCGCACTTGTTCAAATCAGCTTCGCCGATTGCAACAGCTTCGAAGCTGCTGTTGATGACCTTCTTTATGAGATAGCTAGTTATGATTTCTTCATCCGTGGGATGAAACCGAAAACCAGGAGGCAACCCCTTGAGCTCGTCTGATATTCCTCTATTCACCACCATGCCTGTTTCTGTTTGTGCTTCCATCGACGGATCCATCTCTCCTCTTTTGTTATATGTATATGTACTCCGACAATTTCTCTTTTTATACAAGGGCTGCCTAGCAAGCCAGCTAAGCTCAAGAATACAAAGTATTCTCAATCTAACAATTAATTTCAACTACAAACCGAAGAAAAGAAAGAAAATTAACGAATGAATCTGCAGCTAGCCGATCGATCGAGAGGGAGGTTAGTATTGAAGAGGAAGGAGGGAGAGAGACAAGTCAGAAAGAAAGAAAGAAAGAAAGAAAGAAAGAAAGAAAGGGTAAGAGAGCAGTTAAGAAAAATAGAACAAAGGAAAAAAAAAGAGCTTTTATAGAGAAGGGAAGAGACCGGTTTCTTCTTCAAAACAGCTCATATTATCAAGATCCGTGGTCCGCAAGGCACCTACTGAGGAAGCCACATAATTTTTTATTATTTCTTATTATTTTTATCTCCATTATTTTATGTACCGTTTGTTTTGGTTTTTTGCGAAGATAATACTTGAGTAATCAAAGTGAGTATTCTATATATCGATGGTAATATGGAGACAAATTTTTTAATTAAATTTCAAATCAAATAATGTGTTACTAAAAATTAATAAACACAGTAATCAAAACTTGTAATAATTTAACTATCAATATTCACATCATTTGGTTTACCGAATTTAATTTAAATTTTTGATCTTTTTAACATTATTCTTTACGTATTTATTTTTTAATTTGGCATAATAAAAAATATCACGTATTTCTTATTTTTCAAAGAAAAAGAATTACTAGCATGCTACTATTTTCTAAAATAATAAAAAAACGGTGTGAGAATATTATTGGATTGAATAAAAAAGTGAATTCTCATTTTAAATAGCCAAGTATTATCCTTTGGCTAAATTAGAAATAAGAACAAAAATTAATGAATTGTAAATCCTTTTTTACTTCTTACACACTCTTTGTTAATTTCTGTCCGTTGATCTTCTTCAATTTATTCGATCTGACGGTCGAAAACCAAAAATATGTGGGAGAAGTAAAAAGGGATGTGTGGATATCACATTCCTGGTAAAAAAAACAAGGAACTTTCTATGTTGGAGGGACCCACGTTCCCAGAGTACCCAGTAGCCTTTCACATTGGCTATTAATTTTATTAAACAAATAAAAAAGGGGCTTCTATCGGAAGCTTCAACTGAATAGTTGAATGTAGCATCTTTTGGAATTGCATTGCATGTTCCAATCAGTTATAACCGATCCATCCAAAAAGTCTCTCCCTATTGAAAGCTTTGGAAAAGGTTCACATCTTTCTTCCTCTTTTCGTTCATTCGTTTCTTTTCTACAACAATACATACATATACAACACGTTCATGAATATATACATATACACGTTTACTTTTCAGCTTCAATTATGAATTATTCAAATTAGTACTTAATTTAGTAGGTGCTCGATTAGTGGCTTATTGACTGACTCGGCTAGCTAGCTCATCAGCTGCTTCGAAACTCATGTAAATCCAATGTTAAAAGACGTTAGGCACTAACCGGACGGATGGTTAGGGCTTAGCGCCTAAGCGGATTTAAATAAATGTATTATAATTCGCATAAATAAGTGTCTATTTATACTTAAAAAATATATAATTTTATCATAAACTACAAAAAATTCAAATAAAGAAAAAAATTAGAAAAATTAGAGGGGGGGTCAAACTTTTGTATGAAAAAAATAAAATGCAAAATGAAAGTTATCTATTTTCTGTATAAATGAGTCGCAACTTAGGCGGGTCTAAGTGGTATAGGCGGGCACCTCAGTAGGTCTAGGTGCCATTTTTTAATTTTTAAATGTCTAAACATTAATCGGAGTGGTAATCAATCGCCTAGCGCCTAGAAAGGACCTAGATAGTGCTAAGCGGGAATTTTTAGAACATTGTGTAAATCAATGTGTCATTCACACACAAATACAGTTTCGAAAAAGTAAATTAAGTATGAATATCAATCGGTCCGTACATATGCCCCGATCTCTAATGTGTGGTGTGTACAGACAATCATATATATGCATAGCATGAAATTAATCAATCAATCAATCAATTAATTAAGAAAATTGTTATTAGCATTTTAAAAAATTTCATTCTACATTTTAAACTTTCTATATTAGAAAAGAAAAATATACTTATAAGAAGTGTAAAATAAGATTTTTAGAATGGTAATAACACTTCGCTTAATTAATAAATGGATCATGGATGCATTCTCCCGAAAATGCAAATCAGGAAAACGAGTACCAACAGAACAGACCGAATCTAGCTAGGGGGCTCATACGTCATACCCCTCACCCCCATAAGTCAAAAAGAACGAATTTTCTAAGAATTTTCCAGCTTATTAATAGCTGGCATTCTAGGGAGAACATGATCTACCGATCACCATGATGAAATGAATATATGTGAAATCTTTAGCCTTTCAGATCGTTTCTTCTTTTGTTTGTCAAATTTTCTTCTATCTCTCCTATACTGTATGCAGTGAAGTAGCAAACACTTGAAATCGAACGGGAAGTGATTTGTGTATCCTCGTTTTTTTTCTTTTTACAGATATTCTCTTGTTATTATGTTAGCTTTAGATTCAATAAAATTATAGAAGCAATCAATGCATAGGGGAGTGGAAAAACGTGCAAAAAAAAAAAAGAAAAAAAAGAAGAGAATGTACAAATCTCTATAAGAAAAGCAAAATGAATTAAATTGGAACAACTGTTAGTATAAATAGAATTCAATATGCTATTTTTATGTATTTGTCTGAATACTTCAGAGTAGCCATGCATTTTCGCTGACTAAATCTGATAAGCAACATTTTAAATGGATTTGGCTGTTTTTTTCTTTCATCAACAAAACAAAGGGTGGCTGACGGAACTTAATTAACAGAGACAAGTGCCTCAAAACTCATTTTTATCAAATATGGCTTAAAAGTCCCAGAGTCAGAAAAACATTGGCTTAAATCTCATGTGCAAGGTGTGGTGCCTTATTAACGTCAGAGTGTTTTTTACATTCGCACATGTCCCTTCATGTTTGATGAATTTTTAAACCAAATAAGTGGACAACATAAATTATGTAATGTATTGAGTGACGTGGAGCAAGTGTGGTGACTAGCTAACCTACGCTCGCTCTGGTACTATAAACAAATATTGAGATTCATTCTTAAAATCAATTGACAATATGAGAAGTAATTAAACTTCTTATAACTCATTGCAAGTTTGATCCATCATCAATGTGAGACTTTTTCTTTCACATTATATGTGACAAATTTTTAAACCAAATACATAAACAATATAAATCAAATGACGAGGAGCATGTGATTATGACATTATAAAGAAAATTAATATTCTGCCACAAAATCTATTGGTAAATATGAAATGTAAAAAGGCGGAAATAAAGTAAAGAAAAAGGGCGCCGACCGAGAAAATCAGCAACATCACCTCGTTTTCTGGGGTGTATCATGTACGTGTATCAAAAATAAGCACTTGCATCGAAAATGCCCCCAGGCCCCAACTTATTACTGGCCTCAAATCAATTATGTCATTAAATAAGGACTCCTTAATTATCTCTATTAGTAATTACCACTACAATTGACAATAAATTAATCAAGGACGTTCACTACCCATACTATTATGAAGTTATATATTTGTTTAGAAGTGGTTTTTTTAATACATATTTAGAAATGTTTTTAAAATAATTGAAACATTTTTAATAAAAGTATTTTTAAAACAAATTTCAATGAAAATGCAAGTCAATACTTAAAACGTCCAAATGCTAATTCAACCACAAAACATACATTTAAAGGCATTTTTAATCATTTCAAAAAGACTTCTGGGCTTTATATTAGAATGCTGTTACGATAGGCCGGGGCCGACCAAATCCATCCCACACCACGTGTTGACATTCTCTTTTGTTGAAATTTTCCACAAGTTGAGCTGTATATATTTTTATTTTATCATAACCAATTCCCCTAAATAAGTAAAAGTAATTAATTCCGTAATTGACATCCCACAGTTTCTATTTACTGTTTAGCCTGAGTTTCTTCCTCTGCCACTCATCGAGTCATTAGTTATCACCTTCCCAACTAAATCAGATTAGAAAAATCGTAGAAAGACGTAAAATACGGAAGTAATCCCGGCAGTTTAAATCACTTTAATAATCTTCTCAAGAAAATAATCCTTTTAATAATAATTAAATAAAACCCAAACACTAAGAAGAAGAAATGTTCAAGAGAAACGCGTACGAGTGGACCCACCAAACCATGCCGTGCCACATTATTACCACATTAATCAAAGCAATATAATTGGCAGTGCAATATTATTATTACGAGTAGTAGGACGGAATACTCATTTCCTCGAATATATGGGATTGGAATACAAGGCTTGAGAAAGTGCAGCAAGCTAGTTTTGCGTTTGCCTCTCTCTCTCTCTCTCTCTCTCTCTCTCTCTCTCTCTCTCTCACACACAAAAGGATTGACTTTTGTACAACGAAACTGCGAAGCAAACCCTAAACAATCTCCCTCCATTTAACTGACATTTTGTGACGACATTCTCTCTCTCTCTCTCTCTCTCTCTCTCTCTCTCTCTGACCAACAATTTTAGTTAAATTGGTTATAATAAAAAAGCATTAGGTACTAGTTGGGCAGTTGGTTAGTGGATTTAGATAAATATATATCTTGTAAATAAGTGCATATTGACATTTACAAAAAATTATACTTGTATGAAATCCATAGATAAGATAATAAAAGAATGATAAAATGCAAAAAAAATATCCAACAAGTCCAAAATTTAAAAACACATTAAGCATGCCATATAACCATAGTGAGGAGTACTGGAGGATGACACATGTACAATAAGTTCACAATTTAAAACCACATAAAATGCAAAATAGGAGGAAAATAAGGAAATATAGTAATGTAAATAGGATTTTTTTTTTCAATTTCAAAAAGAAAAAAAAAACTGCCTTGCACTGCCTAGCCTGCCTAGAGCCCAGCCGATTTTTCTAACCGATTTGCAAGAAAATGCCTAGGGTCACCGCCGCCCAGCGCCTAGGCCGTTTTTTAGAACAGGTTATAATTATTAGAGTATATAGTTTTCGCATGGGAAACTTACTAAATAGATCTTCTTCTTTTTTTTTTTTTTTTTTTTTAATTTATTTAGAAAAAGGACGATATTCATTAATAACAAATGAAATACGTACATTAATGAGGATATGGTGCAAACACAGAGTCTCGATAAAAACCTTGCCAGGGTTTTTAAACTGGTCGAAGGGAAAAAGTGTGTCCCGCACCAACATAATTAATTAGGAATTGCTATCCTCAAAGAGAAGATCAATGATTACATCAGGGGTTCCTCAAACCAAGTCACAATGTTACCGTAACTCAAACTCATACATGCTAGCCCATGTGCCATATTGTTCGTCTCCCTTCCACTGAATTAACCTTACATATATATATATATATATATTCACAAATGTGTAATTTTGCAATGTAAAACTCGAGATTTGAGATTTCACATGCTGGACGCCATATGATCTATCTAAAACCTTGATATTATTCTTTCTTACGATTAGGCAAGTAGGATCTGCATCAGCATCACCTACTACTAGACTATTAGTTATTCTTAATTACTTATGAAAATGTAGCTCCATCATCATCAGCTTTTGCCATCTTTCTAAATTATAACCGTTTGTTTCATGGACTCAGACGGTAGGCTCTCATTCAGACAGATATGGTATGACAAATCCACTCATGTCTATCTCATTGAGTTGAGTTGAGAGAGGGAAACAAGAGAATTGTTATTGGCACTTCAAAATTCTCATTCTACATTCTAAAATTTCTATATTTAGAAAGAAAAATACACTTGTGAGGAGTGTAGAATGAGATTTTTAGAGTGTCTATAATACTTCCCGGAAACAAATATAAAAAAACAAACTTTGGATATAGTATAATATAGTTGGATTTAGATAAGGGAATTCGATCCATTATTATATAAGTTGCTGATTAAGAATTTAATGTGGCCTTTTGATTCATTCATGTTTAATTAATTAAAATACTCACTATTTCTTTCTTTTCTTTGGGTGTGGCCTTGTGATTCATTCATGTTTGTTTAATTAAAATACTCACTATTTCTTTCTTTTCTTTGGGTTGGTATCTTTGTTTAATTAATTAAAATACTGACTATTCCTTTTCTCTTTGGGTTGGTATCTATTTTTTTATGCAGTCAATATTATAGGCTAACCTACCCAACTCTCTCTCTCCCTCTCTCTCTCTCAAAACAAAATCCTATGGCACCTAACCGCCCGAAATATATCTGACTAAAAAGCAGCTCCAAGAGAAGCTGAGAAACTATTAAAATTGTATTTTAAAAAGCCATATCTTAAAAACTCATCTCTAAGAGACTTTATAAAGACTATATAATAGCAAAGTAAATAGTTGCTCTTTAAATTCGTAGTCATTGTTTGTGGAAACATAAAATATCCCGAGCAATGAACACGCCATGAATACAAGTTATCAAATATGACTACTTGTCCTTGATAAAATACGCAAACCGTGAGCACGCCATGAATACAACTTATCAAATATTACTTTGTCCTTGACAAAATACGCAAACCGTTACTCGAACCTTAATGGGCTAACAAGCCACATTCTCTACGAAGGTCCTAGAAGCCCATAATCAACTAACCCCTGGGCCCAATTTATCACCAAATGTCCAAGTTGATTGCCACGCAACCTACGCAGATTACTTTGATATGGAATGTGCTTGCCTATCAGTCTCTTAGCAGTGCAAGACTCTTTGAAGCATATTCCATGAATCTTAGAGGAATATTCCTCCATAAGTGTGCAGACTAAGTAACACTCTGCTAACAGGTTCAACGAACATGGATGCTACGGTTAACTCCTCAGTTCTTAATAAATAGCCAAGGTCAACCACTTTATTCCAGTAACCGAGAATTCTCACCACACTCTTATTACCTCCTACAATCTTTTTGACTTAGACATCAAAGGCCTTTTGGCTAACACCACACCGGTGTTAGTCTAACTCCGTTTGTCCTTTTTCTTTGTGTGTGTAGGTTTCATTAATTCAATCTGAGGCGAAGATCTCCTTCTACAAATTAGTGCTTTCATTGAGAGTTCTTGAAAAACACTCACGATTGTTCATTCAATTGAGAAAATGCAAAACCATAAACACAAAACTTCCTTCCCCAATTTCTTCTTCAATTCAAGAATGGTGGAAACACGAAGATCGTCAAGTAAAAACACTGGAACGGCAGCACCACCACCGGATTCAGCTGCCTATATTGCAAGGTTGAATCGATTACACCAGCAACAACTACCGCTCCACGCCATGCCGCAAGGAATGGCAGCACAAGTCACCACTGATGCCACGAGCGGCTGTGATCTCAATTTGAGATGGTCGGGGTGAGCCATGAGGTTTGACTAGATCCCTAAAATTGTGACAGAGAAGGGTTTCTCAACATCGGGGGTCTAAAACATAGAAGATTTGAAGTTGAATCTTCAAAAGTTAGGTAAGATTTTGACAGGAAATCTCGGCCACATTCGTCGAGGATGACTATAGGTTATCAAAGTGACAAGGTGTCACAAGAAATTGGTGAACCAAGGATTTGGGCTCGACTATTGGCGAAGCTCAAACAATAGCCTATGTCCTATGACAGGGGACGACGTGAAAATATCTACGTTCGAGGGTTCTAGGCGAGTGCAACAGGTTAGAGCGGCGCGACTCAAATGACTTCGAGCTGTGGCTCACTCGAGTTAAGGCAAAAAAACCTAATCTTTTTGCTTATTTTTCTTAGTTCTCAGACAATCATCATCTCCACAATACAATATATAACATGGTTTATATCATAAATGGTCCCTGAAATTGACCCACATCATTAAGATGGTCTCTGAAATTGAAAATCGATAAAAGTAGTCCCTGAAATAGGTGTCGCAAATCAATGTGGTCATTCCGTCATAATTCTGTCGAAAATTATGTTATATGCTGATGTGGCACATAAATGGGTCCACAAGTCATTTTTTCTATTATCATAAATGGTCTCTGAAATTAACCCATGCCATCAAGATTATCCCTGAAATTGAAAATTGATCAATGTAGTCATAAAATAGATGTCTCAAATCAATATGGTCATTCCGTCATAATTCTGTAAAAAAGTTTGTTATGTGCTGATGTGACACATAAATGGACCCATAAGTCAAACTAAATAAAAAAGAATTAGAAATAGGGCTAATAATTTAATAAATATTTTAAAAAGTTATGAACCCAGAAATCCAGTCCCACAATCACCTCCGATCCCACCCTATACTCTTCTACCTTCATCGTCGTCTCTTCTTTGAAAAAGAAAATTATCAAGATACACATCTTTGCACCCTTCGTCGAATTGGACCAAAATCGAGACCACCTTTCCTGACGGGTTGGATTAGTGACAACTTTTGTGACTTCAACGACAACATTTGGGCAATCGAAAACCTCACAACCTTAATCTTGGAGAGCCTATTATGCGTTTTCCTGATGATGCAGAAAACGACAATCTTTGCCTTGAAATAATCTCACTGTGCAAAAAGGTTTTTTTTAACAACTTTTTAAATTAATTATTAACCCCACATTAGCACATAACAAAATTTTTAACATAATTGTGGCAGAATGACCACATTAATTTGTGACAACTATTTTTAGGGACTATATTGATTGATTTTCAATTTCAGGGGTCATCTTGATCGTGTGGGTTGATTTCAAGAACCATATGATAAAAACTGTTAAATCTTGTAGGCCTCATTTACCACATCAGCACATAACATAATTTTTTACAAAATTGTGACGGAAGGACCACATTGATTTATGACACATTCTTTCAAGGACTACATTGATTGATTTTCAATTTTAGAGACCATTTGTGATATAAATCCTATATAAAATAATGCGAATTTAAGTAGATTCTAAATTTGAAACCTAGAAGATTTGGGGTTCATGCACCACATTGAATGTTTCATGCAATGAAGGCTAAAAAATTGTCTACAATTTAGATTGTAATCAGAAGAATCTGGATTGCGTGATGAGGATTGTGAACTAGTTTGTAGCAAAAAATACTCTTCAATTCCTTAGCACAACATCATGAGTGTGTTTGGTAACGTGTTGTAGCCTATTTTACTGAAGGGAGAGAAAAGTGTGGCAACAAAAAGAGAAAAAAAAAGAGAAAATATGGCTCAGGAAAATTGTAGATGTATTTTCCTTATGCCAGTGCCTTTTGTGGAGCAAAAAATAATCGAGAAAAATATGGAGGTAACACGTGGATTCTAAGGTTAAAAAGACAAAATTACCCTCGAGGCACACCGAAACTTCTATGCGCTAGCAATGGATAATCAGGGCTCAATCAAGGTCAATAGTGATCAAAATAAGTATTTATTCAAAACCTATTTCATCCATCCTCATCAAATCTTCCTCACAAGGTAACTCCCAAATTATTTCTTCGAAATTATATTAATTAGCTAATTAATTGATTTATTACTCAATTAATTTATTAATTAGCTAATTGATTACAATTAACACCAAAAAACACCACATATGGCCGGTCCCCATTCTCCTAATAGGGCCGGCCATACCCCTATATATAGCCCCTCATTTTCTTTGAAACCTAAGTTGAATTCTCTTGCAAAATTCTCTACCTTCTCCAAATACTTTTCCCTCGAAATTCTAACTTTGGCATCGGAGGTTCTTCGGCCAAAGCCCCCTCATTCATCGTGGGCGTGTGAGGCTCTTGGCCTTAACTTAAGGTGTTAGTTGTTTTTGCAGTGCATTTTCATCCAAGAACAAGAAGGAAGAAATTTGCATCCACACCTTTATTTTAGTAAAGCATGAGGAAAGAGATACTTACTTTCCAAGTAATACAAAACCTAATAAGAAAGAATCACTATGTTATACAGGAATCCTAAACCAAATATGTCAAGGATTTACACAATAACACAATGTTAATTATAACAAAAATGAGAAATATAATTTTTCCTTTTCAAAATCAACATTGAATTGTCACTTAGTACTACGGTCTAATGATATTCCTCTTCACTTGTAAATGAGAGATCTTAGGTTCCATTATCGCCAAAGGCGAATTTGAACCATATTATTGCTAGCCTATTGTGAAACTAAGACTACCCCCTCCCCTTAGTGTAGATAATATTGTTTGTCCAAAAAACAAAAAATATCTACATTGAATTTGGTAGTTTAATCAATAAAGATTTTCTAAAATGAAAATCTTGAAACATGTGTGGTAGCAATGTAAAATAGAATATTGTGAATAAAATGTTTTGAGGTCTTACCAAACTTTTTTTTCATCAGAAGCCCATGCCAGCCTTGGGAATTTGGGGGCTCTAGGTGCGCCTTCAAAATGAATCCCTAGAGTTATCAATCCTCCAACCCTTTGTACATTGATATGTATAAAAAAACAATTCACTAATTACATGAAAAGGTCTAATTCTAAATTACATATCATTAAAAATTAATATCAAAAGAAGAAAGGTACACCAACATTACTTGAATATTACACGTCTCGCGTTTTTAAACGCAAATGTACTAATTAAGTTTACATAATTTAAATTTTCAACCAATTATTTTTCAATTGATAAAATAGTTAACCCATTCAATATTTCTTCTGATATAATTGATCAGAGATAAGATTTGATCAACTTTAATTTTGAAAAACTTCTTTCTGCAGAGGCAACTGCAACTGATATGGTTAACAAAATTCTATAAGCAACCCATGCGTTCGGGAAACAACAGTTCATTTGTCTTAGATATTTCATCACTTCCATTGCTCGATTTAATTCTTTCGTAAAAGTTTTACTCAAGATTCTTACCTCTAGAAATAAGTCTTTGCCATCAATATCAGTATGCTCACCACCATGTGAAGACCAAAAGAGGAGCAATGGTTTTTGTGTAAACGAAGAGAGAAAGTGCGGGGCTTTATCGAGAAAAAGGACTGGCATATTAGTTTTTAAATTTTAATTAGATTTGGAATAGTAAAACTATAGTTACATGTGGGTAAAAAAAAACACATTAAAATTAATTTTTTTGAAAAATTATATTATTGCGTATGATATTATTTTTGATACTTTTATTGAATTTAAATTGTAAAATTTTATATATGTATTTAAAATAAATTAGGGGCTGTCTAGAGTGGGGGCTCTAGGTTGGCGCCTATTTTAGTTACTGCAAGAGAACAAGGTAGTTGTAGTATAAACAGCTCAAGTAAGGTTGTTTTCCGGAGGGATTGAATGAATGATTTATGCAAAACCAAATTCTTAGTTAATTATTTAAAAACAAGGATTGGAAAATTTTGATTTTGAATTTAAAAATAATAAAAACCAAATTTAATTAAAATGAATAAAGAAATTAGCAAAGTAAAGAAAACAATGGAAAATGTTTTGAAAACCAAATTGTAAAAGCCTAGTGTGACAGCCCGTCTCGAATTATTTGTACCGTAGGTGTGAAAAGACAATTTTGCCCCTTGACGTTAATTGGCATTGTAAAGTGTTGTTTGTTTTGTTTTGATTGGTGGGCTACCATCTAGACCACACACTCACACACACACCCATCTCCTTCTTTCCCGTGACTCTCTCTCTTCTTTCTCTCTCGGATTTCTTCCATTCCTTTGCAAGTGTACGGACAAACTTCGAAGCCAACTTTCCACGCACGGATCGAAGGTTTAAATGTTGGTTTTGGACTCCTAGCAAGCCCAGGAACTCATCCATACCAATTTTAGGACGTCAGACCTTCGAAAACCCGAGAACCCAGTTTTCATGCATTGTTCATGCACTTATGATCGCGGAGGTTTCATCGAGTTTTGAGGTGGTAGGGAGCTTTAAAACCTTCTCACGAAGCTCGGGGAACAAGTTTGAAGGATTTTGTGGAATTTCTCCGACGAGTTTCCGTTGGTTTTAGGTCCCCAAAGTGGTAAGGTTTTGTTCTACTCGTTGTAAGCTTCATTTTGGTTCAAATTTCGTGGAACTTGGTTGAGAAATGAAGAAGATATGAAGTTTTGAAAAATTTTCCAGTTTCTGGCGACGCAGACAGTGGTCGGCGGTGGCTCCGGCGAGGATCACCGGAGAAGACGAAGAATATTCTGTCAACTCTGACAGAATATTCCTAACGGTAGTTAATGACGTCAGGTTAGTTTTAACGGTATATTCCATTCTTGGACGAAATATTCCTTAATGTCGTTAGGGTCTCCGTCAGTGTGCCTGGTACGTGCCCGCGTGTAGTGGCGTGTGGGAGGTCGAAAAATTATTTTTAAAGTTGGGGATGTTCGTGAGGTTGAGTAGATCATGTTGGTATATTCAAACACCCTGATTGAGCAATGTATGAGAACTTATTACCTAAGGTTGGTTATGTGCGTTAAATTGATGATTTTATAGTTGTTTCGCATATAGGTGAGGACTATTCGGAGGACGAGCGCAGCCACGCCAGGCTCGGGGCTTACGACCCTTTTACATATCAGTGAGTGGGCTTTTGTTTTCAGTATATATATTATGATTGGTATCTTTCCAGAAATTACGTTTTAATGATTTTATAATTGAAATGCCATGTCAAATATTGTCGATATTATTATTGTGTTTGTGTTGGTTATGCTTTGGTGCCGCGGGCGCTTAGGTAAGTTAGGTGAGTATGTTTGTTAGTGATAGATGTGGTGATGATGAGATTGAGTTATAGGTTATATTCCTGCACCTCGGTATTTGTGCTCCGCCAGAGTAGGGCCTAGCCTTCACGTGATCGTTCACCTCTCGCACCGTACGCTCACCTTGGATCCAAGGCAGGTGCCAGCCTATCGTATAGACCACTATAAGTGGTTCCGATTCATAGGTGACTCGCAATACATCGTACAGCCTTCACGTGATCGTAGCACTGAGCGTATTTATATACACCAACCTATCGTACAGACCACTATAGGTGGTTCCGACTTATGTGCAGGATAGTGGTTGAGGAGCTATAGTTTCAGCAGTACAGGTCACTTTAGGTGACTCCGGCTGACGTACTGATATTACCGGCATATTATGACTTGTTTTATCTCACCTGCTTGATGCTTATACTGTTTGATTGGATATTCTGACATGGCATATTTCTGGCATGGCATATTTGAGCTTTATCATTTTTAGCATGATTTGATATACGAGTACGTATAATATTTTCTGGAAAGTATACAGGTTTTACTGATAGGGGTTATAACTTGGTATTGAAATGGTTTGGAAAACTTTGTTTTTGCTTACTCATGTTCTCTGTTTTGTACCCCTCCAGGTTTTAGGTAGTAAGGACGTGGGTGACGAAAGAGGCATCGAGGCAGTTTTGACAGAGCACCATCCATGTAGGCTCTTCTAGTTATCACTTGTGTAGTGTTTGTTTATTCTGGACTGCACCTAGGATGCTTGAACTTTTACTTTGCATTTCTCCTTCCATGATTGTCACTATCACTCAATGATCTTTTTATTGTAAATTATCTCATCGACTTTATTTTTCTCGTATTTTCACTCTATTACTTCCGTATTGCACACTTGGCTACGTTACCTCACGTGACGGCCAGCACACCCCAATTTTTGGATCGGGGTGTGTCACCTAGGGTTCCGCCGTCCCCTTAACAATCCTATGTAAATTTTCCAATTACTAATGAATTACCTATGCAACTTTGAAGGTTAGGTTTTCCTTATGCATATTCTACTTGTGGCATTCAAACTAGAACATATCAAACATGCAATCTGTGTGTGCCATTCAGATCAAATATAAACATGCATGACTCATTATGCTTTGTGAAAACCCTTTGAAAAACCATGCAACCCCTAAGACGTGACATTTGCCTAGGTGAAATTACAACTATTAATCACAAGAAGCAATACTCAATTTCCTGGTGGCATTCCGACTGAATTGCATCCGATTACTTATCTACACATCATAATGGTAGCTAAGCATTAAGATATAGAGACAATTTAAAGCACAATGATTAATAATTCAAAGTATGCATGTATAATATCATAAGCAATTAAATAAAAACTACATATTCATGCTAAGGCTTAAGGCATCGCCCTAGCAAACAAAACTAGTTACTAACAACCATAAAACAAAATATTATTAAGAATATGGATAGAAAACACCTTGAAAATAAACTTGAATCATTAAAAGCTTTCTAAAGCCAAAGTATTGCGTTCTCCCCCTCTGTTGCGTAGAGAACCCTAATGGCTAACAAGCCTTATTTATACTATTCTAATTAAAATCCTCCTAGTGAAATAAAATAGGAAACATAATCCTAAATTAACTTGGTAAATTCGCCCAAAAATCCGCACAGCCACGTTTTGGACCCAAATCAGCTCCAAAACTGGTCCAAAATAGTTGAGTTTAAAGCTTGAACTATTCTGAACACTTCTTCAGAAGGCCACGAACCCATCTGAGGTCATCTTGGGCTCCAAAAACTCAGTTTAAGCCCAGAAACGTCATTTTTCAGCAACGCGCACTGCTTCTTTATTTGATCGCCAGAAAATAACCGTTTGGTAGAAAAATCCCAAATTTTGACATGAAGATGGAAAGAGACACACGAACGTCTTCCAATTTGAATCACTCAAAAATTCGTCCATTTAATCTTGTTTTGCTCCAGAGGAAATCGAATGTCCTATGTTGAAAATATAAAGCAAAATATCAAAATTCTACCAAAATAATCAATAAACTAATACTAAGAATAAGATAAAATATATAATATAATATTGACTCATCAGTTACCCTTAGGGTTGGCCTTACAGAAGGGATGACAATTTTTCATTAATACACAAGGGTTGTCACATTGATGCATATTCTCTAGGGATCAAATAATTGGAGAACAAAAAAAATGTATGGGTAGTTTTACATTTGTTTCAATATTTGATAAAATAACAAACGTAGCCAAACAGACTTGTTTACAATAATATTAAGTTGAAAGATTCAGAGTCGAAATCAATTTGATGAATAAAATGTCTTTGTATTAGGCTGTTGGAATTAGCAAGTAATTAACTCAAAGTAAACATTGACAAATACAAAATTTTCTAGTTGCAATAAATTCATTCTTAATTATCTAGAGATAAAATGATCGTCGATGTAAAACTTCTAGTTTAAGTGTGATTGTGTAAATCCTAGATTAGATTTTATTCTAGTTATTTTTCCTATATGGACTTGTATTCCTTAGGGATGAAGGATTTCTTCTCTCCCTTATTACTATAAATAAAAGCACTGCGTAGGGGAATAACACACACATTCCTCTACAAAACCCTACAAACACATATCTTTCTCTATTCTCTCTCTGAGCCACCGGCCCCCTTCCCCTGTCAGTTAAATATAGGCCACAACACGTTATCAGCACGCTCCTACCGCTGCGCTTAGGAATTTGACGTGGAAGTTTTCTGGATTAATCTAGTTCATCCATATCATCACACAATCAGGTTATTCCCAAACAACGGTTTTTATCTCGATATTTTTGCAACTCTATTAGCATGAACATTCACCATGATGTATGACCCAACTTTACGTTTTTCGAATTTTAGATTCTACATAAATTGTGTATGCATTATATTCATAACTGTTGAATTATGTGAATTTGATATTGCCATGAATTGCATTAAATATATGCTCGTGCATTAAATTATTTGTTTAAATATGCATTGAATTGATTGAGATTTTTTTAAGGTTCTTTGAACCCGTGACCCGAGCTACCCATAAAGCACCAAGCTCCACTAAAACCTGACGCCTATGGTGTCTAACCAGAAAACCCAACTCGCTAGCAACAAGATCACGACCTTGCCATGCAATTTTCTAGCAAAATCTGACATGGTGTCGTGATTTTTGAACCAAAATCATTGAAATTCCAAAAGAATTCCATCGTATTTGGGTGAAATTCAAGTTTGAATTTCATGGGTTTCCTTTTTCCTTCACCACCCCCCCCCCCCCGGGATATCGAGGTACTCCCTCCGTCCTTAGGAATTGGCTCGCTGTCAAACCCATGGCCTTGCACCAAGAACCATCTTCCAAAACAGGGCCGCCTGAAACGACAGCGCCGGTCTTCTTTCCCAGCGAGTTCATCTAGCTCCGATTGAGGTGTTTTTGTCTAAACCCACCTCTAATTAGGGCTTGGTTTCTCTCGGCCCAAACCTTAAACCAAACTTTTGGTTTTGGGCTTGCATATTGCAACCCACACTTGGCCCAAATCCAACACCAGCCCATGGCTATCGTGTCCCCGACGCACTAGATTGTGTCCCCCTGGGTTCATCTGTTCGCGCCGCACACGATCCCAGCTTGCAGTTGGTGTATCGGTGCACCTACACCTTGCCGTATTAGATCAGCGCCTTCACCTGGGCCTATTTTGGGCCCAGTTTCTCCTTGGTAGCCCGTTTGCTGCATTAGGCTCGAACCCCTTTGGCCTGATCTTCCCATTCCAACCCAGCTTTAGGCCTGGACCTCACGACACCAGTTTACTCAGCCTACATATGGGCTTTGGTCCAAGTTTTTGGGCCCCGAGTTTAAATGCCTATTTTTTTTTAGGCCCTATGGGTTTTATAATTTTTTCACCCACACTTTAAATTTGGCGCCAAGTCCAAATAATTAATTCAATTACCATTATAGACCTGAAGTTTTATTTGCATATTTTATTGTTGCATATTTCTGTATATATTTTTGTGTTTGTCTGCAGGAACCTATAACCTGAAGTTCATATATATTTCGAAACTTGAAGTTTCTTGAAACATGCATTGTTTGAAAACCTAAAGTTTTCATTAAAAACATCACCCATGAAAACCTGAAGCTTTTTTATGTAAATTTAAACCAATACATATCCATTAGAACCTGAATGTTCTACTCTTATATGAATGGATTGATTTTTTTTTCTCCATTACACTAATCACATCTTGTCCATTTATTTTATGATAGGAACATGTCTAATTTCAACAAACTTGACTTTACCGCTTCGGAGGTCTCTGGAATGAACTACCTCAAGTGGGTCCAAGATGTGAAGCTTCACCTCACAGCAAAGAATTTACGTCCTGCCATTGAAGATGAGATGGATAACCTGGTGGGTGAAGCTAAGAAAGTCACTGCCATGATCTTCATTCGAGACATATTCATGACGCACTGCAAACCGAGTCCTTATTGAGGAAGATCCACAAGTACTCTAGGTCATTTTGGTTGATCGCTTTGATCACCAAAGGACTTCTTCTTGCCTGAAGCAAGACATGACTAGCAACATTTGTGCTTCTAAGACTTTAAGTCTGTGAATGAATATAATTATGAAGTTTGTCGATTCCGATCACTTCTCAAGTTTTGTAATGAGACTTTGACCGAAGAGGATCTCCTAGAGAAGACCTATTCGACATTCTTTGCTACTAATATTGTCATGAAACAACAATATAGAGCTTAGAAGTTCACTAAGTTTTCGGATTTGATCTCTGTTTTACTTATCGCTGAAAAGCAGAATCAACTGTTGATGAAGAATCATCAAGCTCGACCTACTGGGGCAACTGTTGTGCCTGAAACACGCTATAACACAAATAAGCTCCCAAAACGCCATAATAGGTGTGGTAGGGACGGCTAGAAGCCACCCCATCAAAGTCAATAGAGACAAGGCCCATCTAAGCGAGGAAACAAAGCCCAGAAGCACCCTAACCTCGCTCCCAAGGCCCCAAACTTCAAGAATAAGGGCAAAGCACCTAAAACCATGGATGTAGATATGTGTTATCGCTATGGTTCAAGAGACCATTGGTCCCATATTTGCCGAGCTCCCCAGAAGCTTGTAGCTGAATATCGTCGTAAGAAGTTTGAATCAACTTTATGCAAGTAGATGAACTAGAGAGTACAAAGATGAACGTTTCTGACTTTTAAGAGGCCATCACCCCTATGGAAGATTAGAATCTTAAACAGTCTATTTTTCTAGTTGAAATTTAGACTTTGGGGCAAATTCCACCTAGTGGCCGAACCCTTCCTTGTGTTTTTGGTTAATTTTGAACAATTTTTCCTTTATGTTTGGATTATTTGTTGGTGATTTGTTTTATGGATATTAAGTTTTTAATTAATTACCGTCCTTTGAATACTTGAAATTATTTTGAATGGATATTTGTTTTTAGAACTTTTATGCATGTGACCGATTCAAATTAATTTTCATTCTAGGTAAGATTAGTGGGAAAGTTAGTTGTCTGGCAGATAATGCAACCATGCACACCGTTTTGTGTGAACGCATCTATTTCACTAACTTTATACCTAAAATGCACATTTGACAACCTTCTTAGGCTCATCCAACCCAATCGAAGGATACAGTAAGACATGTATAATGTTGTCCAATAGTACAATTTTGACCTTTCATGAGGCACTTTATTGTCCGCGTTCCAGAAGAATGTTGTTGAGTTTTAAGGACATTAAAAATAATAATTATTACGCCGAAATCTATGTAGAAAATGGAGTTGAATTTTTGTGCATAACTTCCTATGAATATGGCCAGAAGCGTATTCTAAAGAAGATGAAGCGTATCTCGAGTGGTCTGTTTACTACGACCATATGCCCTATAGAAAGCCACTATGTGGCCGACACTACCTCTGGGACCGCGCACAAAATTACACTTTGGCATGATCGTTCAGGACACCTTAGATGAACAACTATGCGCTGTATCCTCGAATCAACACATGGGCATCCATTAACCTGAAGTTTAGGTTCGATTCAAGGAATCGCATGTCAAAAAGGTTCCATGGGAAAGCTTATTATTAAGCCTTCTTATATTTTTCTACGAAGGATTCAGGGGGACATTTGTGAACCAATTCACCCTTTGTGCGGACCATTTAGATATTTTATGGTTTTGGTTGACATTTTTACACGTTGGTCACACGTGTGCTTGTTGTCCACAAGGAACGCTACATTCTCTAATCTATTGGCTCATGTTATCAAGCTTAGGGCTTACCACCCTGATTGCTTGATCAAATCTATTTGATTGAATAATGCTGGAGAATTCACATTTAAAACTTTTGATGACTATTGCATGTCGGTTGGGGTTGAAGTTGAATAACATGTACCCTATGTTCACACCCAGAACGGCCTGGCAGAGGCATTCATTAAGTGCTTACAAATGATTGCTCGATCGTTGGTCATACGTTCCAAGCTCCCGATCGCTGCTTGAGGCCATGCAATATTGCACGCAACCATGATGGTCCGCCTGAGGCCTGTTGCGACCCAACCATATAGAGCCATTCAGTTGGCTACTAGATACAAACCCGACAAATTGCATCTGTGCATTTCTGGTTGTGCGGTCTATGTGCCAATTTTGCTGTCCTTACGTACAAAAATGGGGCCTCAGTGAATGATGAAAATCTATGTTGGATATGATTCTCTTCGATTATTCATTACTTAGAACCTTTGATAGACAATCTGTTTACCACTCAGTTCGCAGATTGTCATATGTTTTCACCGATCTAGCGCGAGTGAAAAGATCACATATTCCAGCTGTGAATGTGCTTGCAAAAATGGATGTAACAAATGTATGACGGACTTCCCTCCTAGATGCCTGGGATGCCAACTTTGGCGAACTACGTACATTAGCGGCTAGCCAATCATTTACCCCTACACATAAGCATGGCAGACCTCTTGGTTCAAAGGATTCACAATCCCAGAAGAGGAAACCCACTGCACAGGCACCTGAAAAGCCTACCATGAATCCGACTGTCATTTACTTATTCTATCCAACTCATGAGGAAATTCTAGATTATGAAAGTGTCCTTGAAGAGACGAATCCACATCTCGAAAATCCTGAGATTTCGGTCTATTATGCTAGCTTAGATGATATATGGTGTAGAATGAGATGATCGTTGACAATGCATTAGCATATGCAGTAGCTACTGAGATCATATTAAGCAATGACATTGAACCCTGTTTTGTTGATGAATGTTGATGTAGAACTGATTGGTCAAACTAGAAACAAGTAATCCAAGTCGAACTCGATTTGCTTTCGAAACGTAAGGTGTTTGGACCTGTAGCTTCCATTCCTCCATATGTGAAGCTCGTTGGCTACAAGTGGGTTTTCATTCAGAAGTGTAATGAAAAGAACTAAATTATGCGTTACAAAGCTTATCTTGTTGTGCAAGGCTTCTCATGACGCCCCGGGATTGACTATGACGAAACTTATTCACCCGTTATGGATGTGATTACTTTTCGTTACCTTATTAGTTTAGTAGTGTCTGAAAAACTGAGTATGCAGCTGATAAACGTAGTAACTACGTATCTCTATGGGGATCTTGATACAGAAAATTATATGAAAGTTCCCGAATGACTTACATTGATTGGATCAAATATTTCCAAACCTCGAAACACGCTCTCAACTCGGTTGAAGCGTTCACTATACAATTTGAAGCAATTCGGAAGAATGTGGTACAACCATTTGAGTGAGTATTTGACAAGCCAGAGATATGTGAACAACGAATTATGCCCTTGTGTGTTCATTAAGAAGTCATATTTCGGTTTTGTGATAATTGCAGTATATGTTGATGACATGAACCTTATTAGAACTCCTGAAGAGCTCGCGAGAACTGCCGCGGACCTGAAGTCGAAATTTGAGATGAAAGATCTAGGAAATACTCGATACTGTCTCGGTCTCAAGATAGAGCACCGTTTGGATGGAAAACAAGATCCCTCCCGTCCGAAGGAGAATGAGGAAGAGATTTTGGAGCCTAAAGTTCCTTATCTAGGTGCGATAGGCGCTTTATTGTACTTAGCTCAATGCACTAGACCCGACATCTCCTTCGCTGTTAATCTTTTGGCAAGATATAGTAATGCATTAATATGCAGACATTGGACTGGTGTTAAAGACATCTTTCGTTACCTTAAGGGTACTACGGATTTGGGCTTGTTCTATCCCTATGGATCCTTGAGTGATGCCGCATTCTCACCTTATTGGTTATGCTGATGAATGATATTTATCTGATCTGCACAAGGTGCGCTCTTAAACGAGTTATGTTTTTATCGTTGGAGGCACTGCAATCTCTTGGAGGTAAACTAAACCATGCTGAAATTCTCGCCTTACATGAAGCAACTTGGGAATGCTTTTGGTTGAGAGCAGTTGTGGGCCATATTTGAAGCTCCTGCGATCTTTACCCCGTCGTTGATGTCCCGACGAAGATCTATGAAGATAACGCAGCATGCATCGAACAGCTCAAGAAGGGTTACATCAAAGGAGACAACACCAAGTACATTGCGCTGGTGTTCTTCTTCTCACATCAACAATAAGAGCATCAGAAGATTGAAGTCATGCAAATCCGTTTACAAGACAATCTGGCCAACCTCTTTACCAAATCACTACTGAAGGCGATGTTTTAGAAGCTTATTCAAGGAATTGGTATGCGTAAAATTTCTAAGTTGTAACATTGCTAGGTCTATTTGGAATTGTGTCAAACTTAGGGGAAGTATCTTGAAGAATACTTGCTTGATCTTAATGAACTCTTTTTCTATACAATTAGGAGCATTTTTCCCACTGGTTTTTTGCTACCTAACTAGGTTTTAATGAGGCACCCACCTTGGTTTGATCATATCCCTGATGACATCCCATAGACATTTTATTTAATTTTGCATTTCTCTTGCATTTTACCTTAGACTATGGATTTTATCCCTACTAGGTTTTTGCCATCGCCATAGGGTTTTTTGTGAGACTTACTTCCTTATGCAAGTTCCTACCTTATTGAGAATAACGTGTTTCCAGAATCAGTGCTAACAAGTCGACTTCCTCAACCTCTACATGATGCCAAATCGACTTGAGTATTTACACACTTAAGGGGGAGTATTGTAAACTTCTAGTTTAAGTGTGATTGTGTAAATCCTATATTAGATTTGATTATAGTTATTCTTTCTTATATGGACTTGTATTCCTTGGGGATGAAAGATTTATTCTTTCCCCTATTACTATAAATAAAGGCACTGCGCAGGGGGAATAACGCACACATTCCTATACACAACCCTACAAACATATATGTCTCTCTATTATTTCTCTGTGCCGCCGACCCATTCCCCTGTCAGTTAATATAGGCCACAACAATTGTTTTATAACAGCGGAGGAAGGATTGTCGTTCCCTCCTTCTAGGTGTTTCGACGACTTAGCAACAAAATTTCAAATATCTAGTGGCAGATGGGCATGTGAATTAGAGTTGCCTTATAAGGTTGGGCTGCTAGGGCTTGTATAGCAAGCCTTTAAGGTGCATTTGTTTGGCCTTGCTGAATTTCACTAAAATGGACTAGACTACTTATTAGTGTAATCCCATATTTGTTACGTGCATGAATTAAGTTTAAAGGGATCTAAGGGCACTCACATCGACTAACTCCCTCGCTAGAACATCTTAGCAAGACCATCTAAAAACCAAGGGACTATTAAGACCTTCGCTTCGCTTCTTCTGCTCGTGTCCTTTCTTTGCTCTTTGTTCTCACGAAGATTGAGAACCACCATCGCTTACACTCGCCAACTCTAAAGAGATAACACTGCCTGACCACCACCACACACTTTCTCTCTTTGCCGCGAACCATGAATGAGACCTCATATTCAAACCTCAATTCGAGAACCCACGAGCTCTGTCTCAAATCTGAGAGATCTTCGGTGATATTCTCAACGTCTCAACTAAAGTGCAGCAGCGAAGAGCTCCAACAATGACGATTGTGGTACAAACCTCCGAGGAAGATCCCGCTCTTGCCATCCTCCTGTTTAGTACTGTCTAGGAGTTCTGGAGGTTAATTTCTTTCATTTCCTCTAATTTTTTTTTTGTTTAATTTTGTTTGGTTGGTAGGAAAACTAAGAGAAGATTGAATCTTTTGTGTTTGTTATGTGCTTGCTGTAGTTTGTTATCAAGCACATGGATTTTCGATTGCAAACCTAGAAATTGGGAAACTATGGAGCTTGGTTAAAGTTCGAGATTCTGGTCTCTATTATTTTCCTACATTTTCTTAGTGATTGCAATTTTTTCCTTGTTTTTCTTATATCTTATGTAATTTCATTGCTTTGTTCTATTTGTAATAAATATTTTGGGGTGTTTATGTTGATTTTAGTTGCTTGTGTCTGTTTTGTGGCCTCCTTGATTGATTTAGCAATGAGGAATGCTGCTAGGATTAATGAAATTTCAAAGTAGTTAGCCTTGAAAATCTCGTGTTCAATTTGGCGTTGCAGTTGTTTCTTAATATCTTCTTGTCCTATAAACAGAACTATTGCGTCTAAAACATTTTAATTCAAGTTCTAGTTTGGAACTACACCAAATATTTTATTATTCTTATTTTGCTTAGTCCAAGCTAAGCTAGTAACTTAATCTCTAAAGCTAGTCGATTCCGAGATAGTTGGATGAAACAAATGCATCAATTCTTTAGAATTCTAGCGTGCTCGTTTTAGTGAGTAGGGGTGAATCCATTTTACGACTTGTTCCAACATTACAGAGAAGAGAAATAGCAAATGCCATCAAGTTTAACTATATCTAACGATTCTAACCAAAGTCCACATCCAGACCGATATATAGGTCCGATATGGATCATGCCATGTATGGGTCCGAATTCGTAACGGGTAAACGAACACTCCAACTTATCCATCCTTTCGTTTTAGGCATCTTTTTCTGGGATTCATTCATGTACAAATAGATGATGCTCGTAGCTGTAAGTGTAACCGCACACAGGGACTAATGGTGGCCGCTAAATTATGAATAAACAAGATTGCTTTGAACCCGACTCTGGCCAAGCTGTAAGTGTAACCACACACAGGGACTAATGGTGGCTGCTAAATTATGAATAAACAAGATTGCTTTGGACCCGACTCTGGTCAAGTAGGAGGCTTTTTACATGCATATCATATGACAATAGAGCTCACCAGTCGGTCTTCCGTACGTTATCCCAATTCAAAAGACAGAATTAGGAGAGGCAGATCGCTCTGTAGTGTTTTTCAAAATGTACCATGTAACCAAGATAGATTTTCAGGTAAAACAGCGAACGAACACATTCCAGAGCATGGTTTCATCTCATGACATTTTCTACTACATTAACTTCAAAAGGAAAAGAATTCAAAGAAGGGGCAGACCCCGACACTCAGTAATTGAAAGATCATCTTTCTTGATTCAACACCATAATTTCTCATACGTTAGAGACTCTAAAACCATAAACAGAAAAATTTACTAACCTAATTGGGTAAGCATCAAATTTCAATAAAATCTCATGAGCCCCGTACCTTCACTACCCATTTGCTGAAAATTTCAACAGTCTGCCTGCATGAGCTCCTAACCCAAACTGTTCCAGTCACAAGACCTTGTTTGTTGTGGTTCAACCGAACCTTGGGAACCATTGGTTTAGGAAGGATTTAGGCAACCCAAGCACATGCACTTGGGAGGGCCCAAGGAACATTTGTTATAGTGTGATCCATAATCAAGTGCAATCGCACCTCAAGAATTCAATACTTATCTTTTACGCGCTACACTCAACCTATGCCTCTATCATTGATACCTATGAGGTGTAACTAAAAGCATCTTAAGTAAAGAAACAAGTAATAATGACAGCGAAAAACTTTAGGCATTGCACAAATTGTTGAAAATTAGTAGATAATTATTTCGATAGATTATAAATACATAATCAACTCTCTATTTTCGATAACATATTATAAATATGAGCCACAGCAGTAGTAGTTGACAGTTTGATACTTAAACACACATTAATAGTTTCACACTGATAAACTTAAAACTCAAATACCTCACCATGAGAACTAGGAGTCTTCCAAACTTTAACACTTTTTTTAAGCACGTGATGTTGCAATAACTCATAGCAGCATTACTGCAAAAGGATCCTGCATTTAGCATCATTAAAAGGGAAAGAAATTAGTTATTAGGAATCTTATGACTTAATGGGAGATAACATTGCTCGGGAAAACCATTAAGAAATCCAAAGATGGAAGTAAGCAAATGAAAAATCTGCAAGGAAATTGCTTGGTCTTTCGAGTTATATGTAGACAACTTACAGTTGGGTACAATCTTCCATCTCTGGTTATCTCCTTTATTTTTATTCCACAGAACTATGGTAGTGCCATCATGAACACCCCCAGATTTCTTGTCACCATGATAAGCATCCAGATTAAGGTGAATGTTATTAACCATCCTAACAGTTCTGAAACCGTCACCTAAGTCTGCACTCTCAGTCCACAGTAGAGACTCATCAAGATCATCGGGATTATAAGGCCTCAACTGCACCTGCAAGATGAAACAAGACAGATTTACTATTGATTGTTTAAAACTCATAGCATCTTTAGGCTCCACGAAAAGCAATGAAAAATTTAGAATCACAAGGAATATAATTTGCATGTGCACAAGACTAGGGGTATTTGTGAAGAGACTTTTTCATAGAAATTTGTACTTTTGCAAGTCTCAAACACAGAGCAAGGCATATATACCAATCAAAGAAAGAATGTTGAGCATTAAAAGAAAAAACTTAAAGATAAAGGCTTTGAACTCCACAACTGTCCAAGTTTGTAACATATTAACAACTGCTAGACCTGCAATGTTACTATTAGCAATGGCAAACAAAATACACGGATTCAGCAAATTATAGAGTTTTGGAAACAAGAACCATACAGGCTGAGTGGCTCCGATGGAATGCTTCAGGGCGTGGCCAGCGGCTTTGTTGATGAGAGCAAAGGAAGGGAAGCGCTCTTCGTCCTTCACCTGTGTACTGTACTTCTCGTCTTTGTACCACCGCTGCAATCCAATCCAATCCCACAAGAATTAGCAAATCCAATCACATTCACACGCAAGGGAGAAAATAATTAAATCAAATGGAGGGAAGGAGAGAGAGGCTAGAGACCTGGAAGTCATCGGTTGGTTGGGATCGGGCAAGAATGACCTTGCCCTCTCTGATGCTGAGAGAGAAATTGGGATCGGCCTTTGAGAAGATTCTGAAAGTGGGCTTGTTCGAGAGGTAAGAGTTTTTGGGAGAGGAAGAGGGCAAATGAGAAGTCTGACGGGTTTCAGTTCCAAACTGAGTAGCAGGGGATTCATGGTGAACTTGGTGAGCAACATGGTGCACGGTAACAGGCGGTGGACTTGGAGTAGCTTGTGACGATGGGTAGTTGTAATTCTGCACTGGTGGTGGGTGGTGGAGAAAGCCTTGGGGTTGGGAGGGTGGACTTGGAGGTGCAAAACCATGGGAAGAGTGGGACACATGGCTCACACGGGTCAGTGGTGGTCTATCTGCTTCGTAGTGTGAATCCGGTGGTGGTTGATCTTCTCTGTAGTAGGAACGTGGTGGTGGTGGATGTTGATCCTCTCCATAGTAGGAAGGTCTTGGAGGAGGTGGAGGTTGATCAAAAGGAGACAGCCTAGATCCCGGTGGTGGGTAATTCTCTCTTTCTTCCTCGCCCCTCTGATCATGATGACGGTGATGGTGGTTTCTTTGATTTGGGAATTCCATTGCTCAATGCTCTGATTTTTTTCTGTGGGTATCTTCTGGGGGACTTCTCCCTTTATGATCTGCCTTCATGTTTTCAAGCAGTGGAGAGTCATAATTTTTTATTTATTTTTAATGTTAAGAACACTAAAATTTTAAATTAAAAAAAAAATAATGATGTGGTTTTTATGATTTAATTGTTAATTAACTGTTAATTAACGTCTTTATTTCTTATCGGTGACATATTATTTGATTTAAAATTTTGAGTCAAAATCTTTTACATCCAAAACTGTCTATGACCACTTTATGCCTTGTCTAATTGAGTGATACATGTCCTTAACTTAACTTCAACTAACACAATTAAAAAACACAAAAGTAAAATTTATTCCTTCAATTAATCATCCGCGAAACAATATCTATAAATTAATATCCAAAAACTTAAAACAAACACCAAACAAATAATCAAAACAAAGGAGAATGTTCAAAACTTAAACCACAAAAACATATAGAATTCACCAAGAGGGAGAATTTGGCCAACATATAGGCCCATGTCTAAAAATCTAATCTTCCATTGGGCAAATACATCCTGAAAGTTAGAAATCTACATGATAGTATCTTTGGGATTCTCCACTTGAGCAAAATTGGTCTCAATCTTCTGACCACGTGAATGATACTTAACTACACCATGAGTGAAAGCTCAACAAACGCGCAACCAATGGCTCTTGGAACCATAACGGTAGCACATATCTGCTACCATGGTGACGGGTGCTTTACCTTTATTCTTGAAGGTTGTCGCACTTCGAGGTTTGTTTCCTCCCTTAAATTGGCCATTGCTTTGTCGACCTTGGTCTTCGAATTAGGGTTTGAACCCTTGTAGTGCCTACCACGCCTAGAGTGTTAGTTTTGCCCTCGATTTGTGTTGTCATGTGTGTTAAGCATAGCGGTCGAGTCTTTAGGTCTAACTTGATGATTTTCATCAACAATTGATTTTTCTTTTCAGCAAGTAATAAGACAAGGATCAAATCAGAAAATTTCTAACTTTCCGTGCCATGAAAAGTTGTTGCTGTAGGACAATACTGGTGGCATGAGAAGTTGAATAGATCTTCTCGAGATCTTGTTCAATTAAGCCTTATTTGTAGAACTTGAGAAATGATCGGATTTGACAAACTTCAGAATTGTGTTTATTCATAGAGTTATAGTCTTGAAAGCGTAAATGCTGTCAGTCATGTCTTGCTTCAAGTAAGAAGATATCTTTTTGATGATCAAAACATTCTTCTAGAGCGAGCCATAAAGCTCTTGGATCCTGTTCAATGATGTACTTGGTTTTTGCAGTGTATCATATATATGCCTTCGTATGAAGATCATGGTGGTTGCTTTGTTAGATTTGCCAACCGAGTTATCCGTCTCAGTTTCAATGTTAGCCTTAAGACTTTTTACAATGAGTGGAGCTTCACATCTTGGACCCATTTCTGGCAATTTTTTTTCCAGAGACTTCCACAGGGGTAAAGTCGGTTTGTTCAAATTTGACATGTCGATGTCACAAAATGGAACAAGATTATGGTTAGTGCAATGGAGAAAAAATTGTCCATACACAATGAGTAGAACATTCAGGTTCTGTTAGACATGTTTTGGTGTAAATTTTCCACGATGAAGTCTAAGACATCTAGGTGGGTTGTGGTCAATTGCCCTGATACATCGAACATTGGATCAGGTATATCCATTAGTTTAGCCTGGTCGAGGAAATTGGTTTCGACACCCTTCTCCTTTAGGGAAGCTTGATACAGGTCCACCAGATGTTTTGGGGTACGTCAGGTACGTGCCCAGTGCCCATTGCCACCACACCTATGATAGGCTCCTTCAGGATTTCTATGGGTGTTATTCATATGACCTTTACCTTTTTGGCGATTTACATTTTTGAAGCTTGGGCCTGAATTATGCCTTGGACCTTGGTTGTAAAACTAGACACCATGATTCTTGCATTTTCCGTTCCACCGACCTTGCCTGTGGCCACGTTCTCGTTTGTAATTATTGCCACGAGAGGATGTGGTATTCACTTCAAGGGAAACATCATTCACTTCTGGGAATGACGTCGATCCAGTAGGTCGGGACTGATGATTTTTCATTAGGAGCTCATTGTTTTGTTCAGACACAAGGAGCACCGATATCAGGTGGTTGTATTCAATAAAGCCTCGCTCTCTATACTAATGTTGTAGGAGCATGTTGGAGGCATGAAAGGTGCTGAAAAACTTTTCCAGTATATCTTCCTCAATGATGGTCTCCCCACAAAGCTTCATCTGGGAGCTAATTCTGAACATTGCAGAGTTGTACTCAACAACTGACTTGAAATCCTGGATCCTTAGGTGTGTCCACTCATAACGAGCCCTTGGAAGAATCACCGTTTTTTGGTAATTGTATCTATTTCTCAATGCCTTCCAGAGGGTTAATGGATCTTCAACCGTTAGGTACTCGCTCTTCAATCCTTCATCAAGGTGGCGACAGATAAAGATCATAGCATTTGCCCGATCTTGAGAGAATGCATTGTTTTCCTCCTTGATAGTTTCTCCAAAATTCCCTACCTCCAGATGGATCTTGGTATCCATTACCCAAGTAAGGTAGTTCTTCCTAGTAATATCTAGGGCAACAAAATCAAGTTTTGCCAAGTTCGTCATTTTCTTTTCTGAAAGAAAAATGAGATGCGTAAAGACTTGCAACTTCAAGCTCGAGATTTACATGATTAATGAGGAGGGCGATTGTACCGCACCACTCTCATTGAAACAATATAGCATAGGGTGAGCAATTATACAGCACCACTCAAGCAGCAGGAACATTTAAATATGCAGAGCAGGGTGGGCGATTATACCGCGCCACCTAAAATTGCATTAAAATTAAATTTGCAATTCAAGATGGGCGATTATACCGCACCATCTTTGATTGCAGTAAAATTAACATAAATAAACACTAGGTTAATAGTCAGGAGCTACACCAAACAAGAAATAAAAAACATAAGTAATTGTTATATTTAGAACTAGGAGCAGACATGGTGCTAGCAGATCTTAGTGAGGGTACATCAAGCAAGTGAGGCATAGGAGGAAAAAGAACAGTAAAATCCTTAGAGGAAGCATTTTTCGGCGAAGAGAGATGAGAACTGGTTAAGGTTAAAGAGTCATGCTAATTACTTGTTATAAATAGGCAAAAATTAGAGAGATAACCTTTGCTAGGGATAGGAGAGACGCAGGTGCAAAATATCACACTGTTTAGTTTCGTAACTATAACACAAAACGATTGCAGGAAAAAGAGGAAAGGATGGATACTGATATTATTACTTTCACTTCTTTTCTTTGCTGTGTATTGTAATCATACACGGAGTGCTCTTTATATAAAGCCACATTCGTGACAAACCAAAAAGTGAAATGATTGCTGTTTTTGAAAACTTCACACAACAACAATTACTCTACTATTGAACTTTTGAAAATATCACATAACAACAATTACACTAGGGCATTCATTCTCACAATTTTACAACACTTTTTAGGTTTTCAATAATTAACTTTCATTTTCATTTTCAATTTTCAGTTTTTGTTTTCAAAGTGAAAACAAAATGGTTATCAAATTACGTGTTAATTTCTTTAGGCTATGTATGGGTAAGAGATTTTCAAGTCCAAGTGATTGAGACTAGGTTATTAAAAGTTTGACTACAAATGCGAAAGGGGTTTGTAACCCCTCCTTAGAAGGTGTCATTTGCAAATTTATCTCACATGCCTTTGTTTAACCCATGGAGTGCATTCCTAATCCCCACTATCTTTTATTTTTTTTGTCCATCTAGTGTAGAATATCAATTGTGCTCAAAAAATATTTTGTAGTCCATTTCTTAATAAGCTTGGCCTCAATCATTTTGGAACGTGGAACTCCCCTACCTAACCATCATTATCTTGTGTCTTACTTTTTTAACATTGAAACCGAGGTGATTACCAAACAACCCTTAATTAAATTGTGGCGATGACAATAGTGGTGAGAGGTAGTGGGATGATGGTGGTGGCGTGTGGTGTGGTGGCCATGGTGGAGATGGTGAGGCGAGAATGTCATGGTGTTAGTAGTGGTGGAAAGTGGTAGTGGAATTTTTAACTTTGTTTTATACGTGACTTTTGCTTTTGAATTTTTTTTGGAAATCATTCTTGAAAAATAAAGAACGTTCAGTATGATGTTTTACATAATTTAACCCAAATATTGTACTTGCTTTTTATTTTTTAAATTTATTCTTGAAAAACAACATACATAATACATTTTAGAGTTGTTTTTGTATTTAAAAACAAAAAACTATTTTTGCACCCTTACTTTTTCAAGACAAACATATCAAGTACTAAATCTGATCTGCCAATTGAACAAAAATCAACATACTAAACCCTACATAAAGATATTGATTGAGACGGGGAATTGTAATTACACTAATTGGGAAGATATCCTCCGCTTGTGAAAAAAGAACTCAAGATCAATTCTCATGTTCATAATTCGTACCAAGTAGTAAATCTGATTTGCCAATTGTACCCATGTCAATTAACATTGTATTGTTTTCGAGGATCAATCTCCCATGCATCATGCATGCCATTCCAGATTGCCAGATTGTATATAAAAATAATCAAACTCCTTTCAGTAATTAAATTTTTGCCATCTTTTGTTATGAACTTATGACCCATAGGAAACGGCTTGACCAAGGCTTGGCAGGTCCGACCTTCCGTAATTTTTCTTTTCTTTCCTTCTTTCTTTTTTTTATATGGTTTTATTCTTGAAAATGAAAACGAGGATTACTCAGAAGTAATTGCTGATTCAAGAATGAATTGGCGGTGTTACTGAAACTGCAATTGGAATTTACGTCTTTCTTCGATGGATATAATAACACGCCACGATCATCTGTGATGGAATGCTGGCGCTTTAGCCGGTTTTCCGTGCTTGGGGCTGATGATGGCAAGTTCAAACCGTTGTACTGAGGGAGAGTTTGAAACAAATGACTTCTGTTGCTGCTGATATTGGTATTGAACAGCGGTAGCGGGTCTAATCCAGTACTAGTACTCCCGGTACAGCTATAACTAAACTTATTAGGAGTAGTTGATTGAAGTCCAGTTCCAGTTGGGATATAGTACTGGCCATCCGCCAGAATACTAGTGAGTAATGAGTAGTCCATGGCATCTAGTAAGTTGGAGAAAGAACAAGATTTCTGAGGCTTGAGACTGCTCGTAGTACTAGTACTCATCATGTTGTGATCAAGGATGGGAAAGGGACTTTTCAAGCTTGGTAAAAGGATATCGTGGAGGAAATCTTCTTCTCCTTGAACGTCTTGGTCTTGATCATTTGGCAGTGCCGCCGCTGAAGTCACAACATTTGACTTCTTGTAGATTCGACAAAGAACCCAATCATCCAACTGGGGTCACAAAATAAAGTTCATATATTTATAGTTAATGATTGAAGTATAAATGTGGATGATTATTTAATTGAACAATTGATTCTGTAAATCAAATGCTCATAAGATCAAATAAAACTGCTCACCCTCATGGATAAATCATTAAGCTTCATGGCTCTGTGGTGGTTGGTGGTGGTGGTGTAGTTATTTGGGCTTTCTGGAAGGCGGTATTCATGCATGATCCAGTTGGTCTTGATTCCCTTGGGGGGTCTCCCCTTGTAGAACACAAGAGCCTTCTTCACACCAACATTCTGCCGCCCTCCTGATGGTGCCACAATCGTCTTATCTGTTCCAGTTGCCTTCCAATACCCTGATGCGGCAGCCCTGTTTGGCCTCGCACCATTCGGATACTTGCGATCTCTTGGACTGAAGAAGTACCATTCTTTCTCACCAAACGCAGCTTTGGCTAATTAATGGTCGATATCAGCATGCATGAAAGAACACAAAATTAACCATATATTAATTAATCAACTGATAAACTTAGCGTGCATATACCTTAGAGGCACGCATGTGTGATATGTACAGGAAACAAACAGTTGAATCAATTAATTTATAGTTAAGGAAATTAGGTAGGTGCCGTACCTGGCAATTCCCATGGATCAAACTTGTAGATATCAACTTCAGCGATGATGGAAACAGGTAAGGGAGTGGAGGCCACCTTCTTTATAAGGTAGTGAAGGATAAGCTCTTCATCTGTAGGGTGAAACCTAAATCCTGGTGGTAGCCTAGATTCTGGGTTTTTCATCCTCAATCAACCAAATATTTCCTTGCTAGCAACAGATCTAGCTACCTAAATTGAACCAAATATTGATGAAGAAAGAAGCTAGGAATGAAAGCATGTACATGAAAGAAATTAAGAGATGGAGGAGGAGAGCTTGTGTTATCAGTTGTCGCAAAATGAACGAACCAGCGAACAAACAAACTGAAAATTAAACAAAGGGAAGAAGAGTTTGAAATTTTATTGGGAGAGAACGAAAGGAAGGGCTTTTATGGTTGTGGAAATTTGTCGGCATGCGGAAAAGAGAGATTAGGCAAATAGGTTGGGATGAACCAGATGATGTTGATGAAGAGAGAAAAAACAAATCATCAGTTACATTTTCCGCTGAAACAAATATAATATATATGGCTGAGAGAGACTAATTACATGCACCGGGATAAGACTTTAGGGTGATAATTTCCCAAATTTATCACATATTTTTATGTGTTTTAATTTGCTCACATGACATGACGTGATTGATTGAAAACAACGTTACCCGTATGTTTATGCCGTATGTAAGAGTGCCAGCTGAAAGGCTTTCGGTGTGTGGCCTAATGGAATGCAATTGTTGGTTTTGTCCTTCCCAAGTTTTCTGAGAGCTAAGTTATGCTTTCACGTAATTAACAGGGAAGGAAGAGGGAGAAAGACTCGGGGGCTGAGGAGGGAGGAGGAGGGAGAGATGAGATAATAACATATGGGGAATGGAATAAAGAAGAAGATGCATGGCGGCTGGACAAAGGTCCAAGGATAATCTCAATCTAATGACATAGTCCTCCTCTTCTCCAAATAGATTCGTAACACGCGTCCTTCCATGTTTGGACGAGCTCTCCCCCACTACCAAATACCAATTCATTCCTACAGTCCACATAGAAAGCACAAGCAAAAGCTCTCTTGACCTGTCCTGAGGCTGAACCCAGTATCAATCATCTCCATCCTGTGCCGTAATAATGCATCTCACTTTGGTAATAATGCATCTCACTTTGACTTTATTCTTTTTTCACTTTTTATAATGTTTCAGGTTGCTTTAAATTAGAAGGGAAATGGATCCTTTCTGTGTCCCTTCCACCTAATTAACTAATGCTATAAATTTGAATTTTTGAAATTTGATTGAACGGTTAAAATTATTATAAATTTTAAAGTGGGTCTTTATTTGTAGCCGCTGGATCAAATTTCAAATGTCCGAATTTATGGCCTTAGTAGATTAGGTAGAAAAGATCCGAATCCAATTATAAGTGGATTTGATTTTCATTCGGTTCAGTTTTTTATCAAAATTAAAAATCAAACTGAAATTATTGTTTATTTGGTTAGGAGTGTTTTTCAGTTTGGTTTGATTTTTTTATGATAAAACCTGAAAACTTGTTAGTTAAAAAAAAATCTGAAAAAGGTTAGGATTTCTTGCTTTAAAAATTTAATTGGACCTGAAGTTGCGATTATTTTCAATTAGGCTACGTGATTCGGTTTGATTTCTAAACTTCTATTTTTTTGAAAGAATTTCTAAACTTCTAAACCCTTCAATTTTATATGATTCAGTTCGGTTTGGTTTCTAAACTTCTAAAACCGAAAACGAACCAATATATTTTGATTTGGTTCAATTTCTTCATATTCCGTTTGATTTTTTTCGATTCGATAGACGATTCAGTTTTTTTATCTTTTTTTTCTTCAAGCCAACCCTACTTTAAACCTCTTCACATAACTATTCCTATATCATATCTATGGCCATCCCTATCAGCTATCACCTTCTCTCTCTGTTTGCATGCTTGTGCCTGCCGTGAGTTTGAACTGAGCCTAGGAATAGAAGTGCTTTGGAAGGCATTAAAAAAAAAAAAAAACTAATAAAAAAAGTTTGAAAATTTTAAGTTTTAATAATAAGGACAAAATAAAGGGTAAAGTGAATAGTATCAGGATTGACTTTTTAATGTAAAAATATGGTTTTTCGTTAAAGTGAACAGTACCGGGGGCTTTTCGTTAAAACTCCCTTAAAAAAAAGGGATGAAAAACAATAAACATACTAAACTATATTTATCTAAGGGTACTATAATTAATCCTTCAAAAATTTAATTGTGCACTTTTTATAAAAATAATTATTTGTCGTTTTAAAATATGAATTTGAAATATCATGGTAATTTAAATTAATAATAACTCAATGGTCATAACTTTTCTTCAAAATCAAATGATAATAAGTTATCGTGCTTAACTATTTTTTTTTTTTATACAACAATATAGTTACACTAAAGGGGTGGGAGAATAACTTGGTTGCAAATCACTATTACCAAGATTGGAACCTAAAACTTTTCACTCACAAGTGACGAGAAATATCACTAAACCGTATAACTAAGTGACCATAACCATTTTGTTTTTTATTTTTAGTTTTTACTTTTATGCTTGAGATATGGAGAAAGTTGTGGGATACAAACCTCACACAAACATAGAATAAATCTGGTGTCCATGCAACCAAGAATGAAAAGACAGCTCAGACCTTGTCGCTCTAGTGTGGTGTGAGCCAAAAGACCCCTGATGCCTAAGTTAGACTTAATTGTGGGAAAAATGAATCTCAAGCTATGAGCTTTTTGGTTAAGGAGCAGTTACATATCATTGTGTGTATATGCATGCCATTATAAAAAGCGAGACATGGGCTTGAAGAGAGCACAAGTGGTGCTACCTAAGTTGTTGGTTTGAACCCCACGTTATCCCGCCTATTTAGCCAACATCGGTTGACCATGGAAAACGTGAGAGGGGCACCAATTAAGAGTCTCGTATAGGGATGACTCTTGACAACATTGATGACCATGATCTATGTCTAGTCCATATGACTATAGGGATCATAATATCTTGAAGATCTTACAGGATCTTGTCTTATAATTAGTTTGGTCCACTCAGCTTAACTCTATTAAGTAGGGTGGCCCAACACATTGTTTTATGTGACTCCATCTTGTGAGGAGTGGTGCACAGATTAGATTCTCTCCCCTCTTCTTTCCATCCCCTTCCATCCCCTCCTCTCACATTCTTTATTTTGTCTTTCTCTTTCTATAAAAAAATTAATATAAGATTTTTACGTGGCTTAACCATGATCGTTCAAATAGGAGGAGACGGAAGGGGAGGGAAAAAAAGAGGGGAGAGAATCCTACTCCGTGATGCACACGCTAGTTTGGCAGAGGTGTCATTTCTATCTGGCATGATTTACAGGGAAACATCCCTTTTATATTTAATGCTCAATCACACGAGGGTTAAGTGTTGGCAAAACTCTAAGGGCACGTTTACTAATATGTAATTAGATTGAGAGGAATTGGATCGAGGAGAAATTGGATTGAGGAGGAATTGAAATGAGGTGGAATCAGAATCAGATTCTTGTTGAAGTTGTTTACTAAAACTGTCTAGAATCAGAGTATGAATGATGTTGAGTCCATATAAGTTGTTTACTTATTCAGTTGAATCGGAATGAAAACTAGGTTGATTACTATATTGCCCTTACATAAATAAATTATTTTCATATAAAGTTATTGGAATTGATTTATATTTCATATCATATTAATTCATAAAATAATTGAAGAAGCTCTTCTTAAAGTGATATTTATATAAATAACAAAATAAAAAAACCAGCACCTCATCCCCTTACTCCCGATGTCCCAGCATCCTCATCTCTTCCCTTTCTTCAATCCTATCTTTCCCCACCCCCCACAGCCTTCCCACGACCTCCCATATTCACAGGTCCTCCACTCCTCCTCCCTTCCATCCATATCCTCTTCTTCCCTAGCCCCCACAACCATCCCACCACCTCCTGAATTCGCAAATTCACATGCATCCTCATATGTCTCTCTCGTTCTTAAATTCTGCAAGCGACGAGGAAAACTGGGGTTCGGGTGTGGCCGGAGCCGACGCTCCTCCTAGGAAAATTGGTGACACTAGAGAATAGAGTGATATGGGTATCTCGGTTGGATTTGGCAATGAAGTTTGTAAGGCTATTTTGAAATTAAGAAAATAAATTAGGGTAATTTTGGAACAAAACTTTGATTCTAGAGGACTCCCCTTCAAGGAATCCAAATACCAAGTATTATTAGAGAATCTGACTCTGGGTAACACCGGAGTCTGATTCCAGAAATGAACTGGGTCCCACCCCATTTTCCCCCGATTTTCATTCCTCTGGTGATAATAAACACTTGAATTCCTCAAATTGTGTGCAATTCCCATTGCCCACGTCCAATTCCCCATTCGTAAACACACCCTAAGGGTAATTACATCATATCTACTTTGGTACACATGATATCCCCTCTAGGGCTGGTGAAATTTTGTTTACTACAAAAGTATATGAACACCAATTGTATGATAGGATTAAAGTTATCCAGTTTAATCTAATGGTAGATAGTAATCCAATCCAATCCAACATACTAAACTAGATTTAGAAATGAAACCTACAATTTTTAACATGTGGTTGAAACTCAGCCCTAGCAAACTTATAAACGATGCTGCTTTAATTGTAAGCAACCAATCATGTAGTTTGAGGTTTGGAGTTCGGATTGTGGAATACCCACTTGTATTCTTAAAATGCTTTCACACAACACACACACTTCACAAGGAGTAGTAGCATAGTGAAAAAAAAATTTGATGGTCAAGGTAGTAAGTAAGACTTGGAGTTGGATGTGTTTATTTTCTATGGTTTAGGTGGATTGAATCAACGCTATCATATCATGCCAGCTAGCATTCACATCCGCCCTAATTACTGATTGGAGAGCTTGATTTATTTTCATATTGAAGACTTTGGACATGATTAATGTGTCAAGCTAAGCAAAGCATTCACTCATGCGTGTGCAATAGATGCATTATAAGTCATAGAAGAATCAACAGCCAAAATCAAAACACCCGCATGCAATCGATCTAATTTCATTCATCCACCCACAGATACTGATTCCTTTAATAATGGTAACATCGAGTAGTTCATTTCAGCCAGCGAACCTTTCAGAAAAAAAAAAAAAAGCCTTGACAAGGACTTGTAGCCCATAATTCATAATTCATACGGTAAATTGTAACAATGGTCTCTCAACTAAAAATTCATTATTATTAGTCCCTCAATTCATCAAAACATGCAGTTATGGTCTCTCAATTAAAAATCAATTACCATTGGTCCCTCAACTTTAATCAAACCGGAGAAATTGTCCCTCAACTTTAACTCAATTGAAGCAATAATCTCTCAAACTTTAACTCAATTGTAGCAATGGTCATTCCAACATAACTCATTCTGACGAAGTTGATGAAAAAGACCATAGCTACACGTTTTGATGAGTTTGAGAGACCCCAATTGTAGCAATGGTCCTTCCAACATAACTCATTCTGACGAAGTTGATGAAAATGATCATAGTTACACATTTTAATGAGTTGAAAGACCAATAGTAATGATTTTTTGGTTGAGGAATCATTACTCTAATTTGATTAAAATTGAGAGACTATTGTTACAATTTAGTCTAATTCATAACACCAATTAAGGAGTACGTGCATGAGTTTTGTGAATGTTTTGACTTGATCATCAATTTGTATGTTAATTGTTATGGATACCAAACAACATCACTAATTTCTAGATCAATCTAATCCTCAAAAAGAGCTTTTTTACAGAAAGGGATCATCTCCGGATCTCTTCCTCCTAATCCACCAAATCATGGAATTTGTACCATTGAAATTTAATACAATGGTTACAAACAAATATTCATTTTAAAAGTTATAATAACTTCAAACATTAGATCAAATTTTAATGATCTGGATCCCCTGATTTGATGGATTAGGAGGAAATCACCTGGAGAATATCCCTTTCTCTTTTTTACAAGTCACATCCTTATTTAGACATTTGTTTTCAGCCAAATCAATAATTAATTACTTCATTCATACTCCAAGCCAAGTGCCCCAACCATAGCTAACCAAGCGTCCAAGCAAGCAAGTACATCACTTACTTCCCAACCCTTTTATCTTTTTATGATGAGAAATCTAGAGAATGTGTTTATCATCCAAAGTTTTGGTATGCGCCCAATCAATAATACAAGTCTTTCAAGAATTCTCTCCCGAATGCGGTGTTTTCCCTGTCCAAACTGGCAGCCCCAGTTTGGTTGCTTAATGCTTATACTAAATCATACTTTGAGATTATTATTTTGAAGAATAGAATTTATACCGATATACACGCGGATCCCTTTCCACCAAACTCATCTAATCTATCAATCCAGACCCTTGAAATTTGATCCAACAACTATAAACAGAAGGTTCATTTAAAAGTTATAATAACTTTAGCTGTTAAATCCAATTTCAAGGACCTAGATTGGTAGATTGGGTGAGTTTCAAATTGAGCCCGGCGTGATTCCCCATAAGGAGGAAAAAAAAAGAAAAAAAAAAGAAAGAGGATCCTCGTCGGATCCTCTTTGTAAGGATTCTAATGATCATTCAATTACATTCATTCATCGTACATTATTTGGTCAGTTTTTGTCAAGTACTGTTTATATTTAATTTTAAATAAAAAATATATAATAACTTTTTTACCGTATAATGTACGATGAACGGATGTGATTGGAGGATTCCTAATATCTTCATAAATAGAATCAGACAAGGATCCTCTTGGAATAAAATTACCACCTACCACTAATTAGTGCTTCCTGGATTGGGGGAGCTCCCACAATACATGAAGCCAAAGAAAAAGGACAAATAGGTGTGGTCATAACATGATGCAAGTGTTTTTGGAACACCTGCAAAGAAAGGAATACTAATTTGTCTGTCAAGAAAATGAGCAAAATCCAAAAGATGATTCTACACAAGTCTATTAAATTAATTATTCTTCTTCAAATATGCTTTGTTCAACCTTATCTTTGGTATTTATGCACGAATGCTCAGTATAAACTCTTTAAATCTTATGTCATGCCTGATGCAAAATAAGGAGAACCTGGAATTTTTAAATGCTCTTCCCCTGCCTCCATTCCTCACCTGAATACTAGGTAACTTGTTCAACTACAACAAATCAAATAATCACATGTCAAAAACGCAAAAACGGAAACCAACAACACTAATTACTATCCTATCCTATGACAATTGACCAAGCATTTCTGCAACACCCGGTCTCAGTTGGTTAGATAAATTGACTTAGCAACTTCAACCTAGCCTAAACCAAATGTCATTGGTTGTCACATTGAGTTGGTTTGATAAATTGACTTAGCAAAGGGGTAACGGATATATAAAGAAAAACAAATATAGTGAACTAGTCAAAAGCATGGCCAGGAAGCATTGGCTAATTGCCAGCTACAAAAGTCTTGATCGTGACCCCCAGTAGTTTTCCACGTGCAGTTCACCTAATCTAATGGATAACGCTTATCCACTGTCAAATGCTCATGTACCAATTTTTTATTTGGGTAATTTTCAGTTTATTATTTTAAAGGTTTTTTATTCAATATTGTATACATTAAATTTTTTTCATTTCGGTGTAGTACTTAAGATCACCTTCAACCGAAACAACTAGATATAATCTTGTTTAGAATTATAATCCTATAAAAAAATATTTTTAAACAAATAATGTCAGGTCATACTCATATATCATTTCTAATAAAAGGAACTAAACATAACTCTCTTAATAATTTATTAGTTTTAAGTTTATAATTTAAATTTATGATTAATTTAATTAAACTACATTTGGATCATTTCAAATTTAATAGTTGAATTTGAATCAATTATTGCAACTGAGAAGCTCAACACCAAAAATATGCTAAGAGGGAGGCTACATTTGGATAGCCTGATGTCCATTTGGTCAAATAATGGCCTAGTGGACTCCATATAATTATAATCCAACCATCAGTTGAAGATGAATTTTTGGACAAATCAAGCAATTTTTGGCTTTTAAATCTTCATACATCTGTTAAGATTTTTATTAAAACATCCATTAATATGTGACGTGACGGTCACGTAAACAATAATTGAACGTCACATATCAATTTAAGCCCCACTTGAATATTAAAAATTAAAAACTATATATAAATTAAATTAAATTAAAAAAAAAAAACTAAAAAACACAATCTCTCTCTGCTGTCGAGAAATTCTGAGTTCGTGTAACCAACCCCCAAAAAAGAAGCCCAGCGGTAGCAAGACAAGAGTCCCAAAGATTTGAGGTCTTCTTCCTTTAGTAACCCCCCTCCAAAACAGAACCCCCAAAATCAGATTAAAGCCAAAATTCCTTCCGCCTTCTTCTTGGCCGTCGAAGGAGCACCGTCGCTCGAACGCCGCACGACACTTGTTGACTGGCTTGAAAGAAGCTGAGTTCACTCCTACAAGAACCAAAATTTTTCCTTAACAGAAATTAACCTCGATTAATAACAGGAAAAAAATAAAAATAAAAAAGGAAATTGGGGCAAAAATAACATTCATCCCTTGGAGATTGTGGAGGTGGTGCAGCTCGGTTGGGATCGGTATCAGGAGGCGAGAAGTGGTGGTTGGAGTTGCAATGGAACTAGCCGCTAGATTAGACTAGTGAGAAAGAGATGAGAAGAGGGGAAGGGCCAAAATTCATCCACCCAAATCTCAGTTTTTACTGTGCTCTCAAAGATGGTTTCCAATGAAGGTAGAGCAGAAGTAAACTCGTCGTCCCTTCGACGCCTAGCTCTTCTACTGCAACATCGAGATCCAGGACTATTAGCATAGCTTCGCTCAATTCGGAATCAACTGGATGCCGCACATCCCCCCTGTTTGGACCCAACCACGGCCTGAAAGAGAAGCAGCAGATGGACCAAGGTGATGCTGATAGGGGTAGTCAACGGCGACCTCGCCGAGCAGATTGAAAAGGACCTGGATTCTCTGCCTCCCCATCTCATACCCTTCCCATCTCTTTCTATTTTTGTGATCACGATTAAATTACGTCAACATTTTATATTTTTATTACATTTTATCTTGTTATTTTTATAAAAAAATTAATATAAAATATTAACATGACTTGATCATGATCACAATTATAAGAGGAGATAGATAAGGCACACAATTCAGGTCCGACTGAAAAATGAGAGTGAGAAAAATAGAAATAGTGGGGGAGGAGGAGAGAAAGGCAGAATAGCAGGTGATTACGCCAGTTGGAGCAGACGCCAGCGATGGGAGGTGACGTGGGATTTTCGAAGTCTATGAGAGAGTACCCAAACTAAAAACCTACTTTTAGGGTTTAGGTTTTTTTATTTTTAAAATTTTTAAATATCTGCATGGTCAAGATTGACAAGTGGCGATTAATCATTGTCAACGTGGGTGTAAATTCACAGCTTAACGATTGTTTTAACAGAAAACCTAACGGATGAATGAAAGTATCTCAGAATTATCACTTTAGATATCATATAAGAATGAAAAAAAATCCTTTTCAGTAGTCAACTAAAAATTACCCTTTTTATTTTGAGAGAATACAACATGTGCTAGGACTCACTAGAAACTACCACAGAAAGTAAAGAGTTGGGCCATCTTCAATGAAGAGGTTAAAGGGTCAAAGCATCGCCTGATGTTGGACAAAACTCATCTCCAACCAAATGTTGGGCGCCTGGTACCCAGCTCGTTTCGGAAGTATGTGGCTTAGCCTAATCCTGCCGCAAGGGCTTGTGATCCTCATGCCACCATTGCTGGTTTCAGTGATTGGATAATGATTTTGATTTCTGATTTCTGGTCTTGGATATGATGACTTAATTTACATATTCATTTTAATCTAATTTTTTCACATTTTCTATTCATCTCAAGAATTATGTCCAGATATCTTTATTTTAATATGGTATTGTTTGGACCCGATTTTACACCATCGGCCCAAGTAATCAAGGCCATTGAGTGAGCATGGTTCTCAACCGTCGGATGGAAAAATGAAGATAATTTTGCTAAAGGATAATATTATGGATTTTATCATAATAATTATCTTCTTGGCATCTTCTTAAACCAGATAAATAGGATGCTATTTATATCTCAAATAAAGCAATACAATTCGAATTGATTTGGGATGTTTGACGGCACTTGGAAGCTTAAAATGAATTTGAAATTCATTTGATCAGAATGCATGCACGACAATAGAGATGATGGCTTTTGGTGATGATGTGAGGATGAGATGAGAAACCTAGGTAGGCTAGGTTTTTAATGCATGGTGATGGTGTTGTGAGATTGAGTACAAGGCCATAAGAATTGATGATGGGATTAGGCCATATAGTCTGCATGCCATGTGGACTGGGCTAACTATTTATATATATATATATATATATATATATATAATAATTGGTGGCTATTTATTTGTTCATCTCCAACCGTGCGGATTATTTGGCGATTCGATGTGATAACTGATAAGACTAAACACAAGGATCAGATTTGGTTGTATTTTTGGCTAAGTTTAAAGTCTTGGGGGGAGTAAGGCTTATCCGAGGCTCAAATCAGTGGAAGAGTACTAATAACATGGTAGTCTTTACCAGCTTATCAACCTGCGCATACTTGTCCCTATAAATACAAGGCTACAAACAACGGAAAGAGGCACCTCCAATTCAACACACAATTTCCTTGCACAAACCTCTCAAGTATCTTGAGATTTTTATTTTCTTTTACCGCCGACACATCTTCATCTTCATTTTGGATAAACAGCGCTGTGAAGGCAACCGGCGAACATCTTCAGTTTGGATAAACAACACTGTTGCCGTAGAATCAGCTAACCAAGAAGCACATTCAATTTGGATAAACAGCACTGCATCGAGGCTGATTGATTACCTATCCAAGTCTTGGTCGAGAAAGGTTTCCGAATCCTTATTGGCAGAGGTCATCTTATTAACCTTCTCGGCGAAATAAGGTGTTACAAGTTACTATATTCGGCGCATTGAATGCCGAGTGGTTTTATGATTGGATACTCACAAGCGAGTTTCAGAGTTCGGCATTCTGACGGCCGAGCCACATTTACCATCAAGACATACATCTCCTTTGAGTACTTATGTCCATATAGTCTGGTGTCGATTTGACGTGCTTATACTCTTATGAATATAATTACTGTGACCGAATCCGACGCCGACGATTTGTGAACTTTGCAAAACTAGCAGCCTTGTCTTCAGGCCCGAGAACCCAAATGCCGAGACTTGTTCCTTTCTCGGCCACAATCGCAAGATCAAGAAGTCAGCAACGCGCTCAACGCAACATCAACAAATTGTACTCCTCGGCCAAGCTCGGCCGACGAGTTGGCACGCCCCGCATCAACCGAAGGACGTAGTTAGCTCATTAGTTACTCGGCCTACGTGCCACGTAGCCTTTGTAATTTTTAGGGTCAACAGGTATAAATAGTAGTTTAATCAAATTAACCAATAAATTTAAAAAATAAACTTAAAACTAATAAAATTATTGAAGGGCTATGTTTAGTCCCTTTTGGTTGAAGACCATATATAAATATGGTCTGGATTGTTCTTGAAAAATATGTTTTTGCATAGCTATATTTATGGACGGAGCAATATTTAGAGTTAGAGATGACCTTAGTTTCTCTTTTCCGAGCCACATTGACATAGTTCAAAAACGCTATAGGAAAGGGAATTCCAAAATTATATTCCAACAATATAAGAGGGTTTCTATGCTATCAATTATCAAAGAAAACGAAAAGGAGGTTTTCCATGAGCCTTTAGTTTCACAAGGGCGCTGTACAAGCACTGTCATTAAAAAGGCTTATCCAACACAAAAATCATGACTAAATATGTGGTAAGAGACTAGAGTCTACTAACCATGAATATGAGGAAATTGATAAAGGCTGGAACAGAGTTTCCAAATTTAGCCAATCACGGGCTCAACACAAGTTTGGTAAGAGCTTAGTTTCAATGCTCCTTAACAGCACCAAAAAATCTGCATGTTATAAAACTTTCACCTCAATCAGCATAAATATTCATATCACAGAAGCAAAAGCTTTATTAAAATCCATTAACAAGTGAGCACATACCTGCAGTACTATAACTTCAGTCTGCCAGGCGGTGAAATAAAATCACCTGTGCACCTATTTAATTTAATAGATGCTGCAGAAAATAGTGGAAAGGAGAGAAACTTTAAAGTATACTCTTGATATTTAATGCACATGTATTTGTTAGGATTTGGTTCGTCTTTTGTTAAAAAGAGTCCTATTTTGTTTAGGATTGTATTAAGAAAGTTAAAGGTGTACATATTCTTGTCCTACAAGGATAAGGAAAGAATAACTTTCTTGTACAATTAGATTAGGAATACTAAAAGCACAAAAGGAATAGGAATGCAAATGTGCTTTCCTAGTCATATTATAGGCGTGTAAACCACACCCTGTACTTATGAATAGGGTGCGGCAAGAACTGAAAAGCAATAAGAAAAACAGAGAGACGGCCGAGAGAAGAGGGGATTAGTTCCAAATTTTGCAAAAGTACTATACTCTATTATTAATATAAAAAAAAAATTTCATGCTGCCGTGTTTCTAGTTATTTTTTAGGGTAGCTGCCAAATATCTGCCACATGGCAAATAAAATATTTTTTTTTAATTTTTTTTAAAAAACCGGAATTTTCTAAAAAAAAAAAAGGGGGTAAATTACACTTTCATGCCTCAGGTTTGGGGTCTATTTCAATTCCTTACAACATCTTCAAAACATTTCACTTTCATACCTTAAGTACTATTTTATTTCAAAATAATACATCCGTTACATTTTCCATCCATTGATCTATTAAATGCTAACATGGCTGGCAAATGTCTGCCACGTGGCAAATAAAATAAATTTTTAATTTTTTTTAAAAAACCTGAATTTTCTCAAAAAAGAAAAAAAGAAAAAAAGAAACCCACTATCCCTTCTCCCCCCCCCCCAAGAAACCCACATCCCTATCCCTAACCCAAAACCCAAAAAACCTGCTGCAGTAGCAAGAGGAAGAAGTTCGTCCCCCCAACCCCACCCCCCTTTGCGACCCACCTCCCCCCCCCCCGGCGTCGCGCGATCTTCTCCCCTTCCCTACCCCCCTCGGGTTAGGATTAGGGGTGGGTAAATGGGTCTTGGACCTGCGAGTCGGGCCGGATCCATGCGGTTCGGGGCAGACATAGGTCGGGTCCAAAAATTATAAATACAAAACGGGGTGGGTCGAGCCAGTTCTTGGTAAATAATGGGGCAGGCCGATTCTAAAGATTGGAGAAAATAGGTCCTCGGCCCGGATCGTTTAAATCTCTACACATTCCTGCCAAAGCCTTTGGAGGCCCACCAACAAGAGGTAACAAGTTTGGTATTTGAGGCCCACCGAACATTGAGGGCCTTTGGGAGGCCAAATAGTTTTTTACACTCTTCCTTCCTTGAAAATGTTAATCATCTTGATATTCGCCGACTAAAAAATCCCTAGGTTTTGCCTGCTGCCATGACTCGCCGCTCAGAAGGTATGCACCGCCGTTTCTTCTCTTCCTTATATCTATTTTTGCTTTGTGATTATGTAGATCAGAACCCTCTGTTGGCAACCTGGTATGTTCACAAGCAGGCGCCATGCGTAAAGTCGCCACTTTCTTCGCCGAAGCCTTGGCCTCGAATCTTCAGAGTCTACCCTCAGTCGTTGATCGACCACTCATTCTCTGACATGCTGCAGATGCACTTCTACGAGACCTATGGTGTTCAACTCGGTCTTTGAGTTGCACAAGCTACTGGCTCGACCCTGCACGATTGAGAATGTGCTATGAATGGTGAAGCAAAAGAAGCCGGAAACTGTGACCGTGGTGGAGCATGAGTTAAATCGCTTGGAAACGATCGAGTCGAAGTTCGGGAGGCGATCCAAACAGGAAAAAAAAAATGACCCGTGGACCAGTTCCGAACTGGCTCATTTCAAACGGGCCGGGTTAGGTTCAGTTCTAATGATAAGATTTGTAACACCCCGCCCAGCCCGGGCCGTCTCCTTTTTAAACGGGTCCGGTCCGGTCCCTCCAAATTTAGGCCCGGCCTATGCCCACCCCTAGTCAGGATCTCGTGATTTTCAGTATGGGTGGGTTTTGAAAATACTTTGAGTTTGAGATGATTTTTGGATTGGTTTTGTGGTAGATCCACCTAATCTCAGGTGGAATTTTTGTGGGTGATGGGGGATTTTTGGGAGGGGTGATAGGGGATGGGAGAAAAGGGTGGCTCGGGTGGGACGAATTGGGGCTTTTTTTTTTCTTTTTCTTTTTTTTTTCTTCTTCTTGTTGTTGCAGGTATTTGGGTTCTGGGTTAGGGTCGCTAGGGTGGGAGGGTGGGGGAAGGCATTGGTTTCAATTTTTTTTCTTTTTTTGAGAAAATTCAGGTTTTTTTAAAAAAATATTTTATTTGCCATATGGCAGACATTTGACAGCCACGTGGCATATATGTGGCAGCCACACCAGCATTTAACAGATCAATGGATGGAAAATGTAACGGAGGTATTATTTTGAAATAAAATAGTACTTAAGGTATGAAAGTGAAATGTTTTAAAGATGTTATAAGGAATGGAAATAGACCCCAAACCTGAGGTATGAAAGTGTAATTCCCTTTTGTTTTTCAATTTTTTTTTCTTTTTTTGAGAAAATTCAGGTTTAAAAAAAAAATTAAAAAATATTTTATTTGACACATGGTAGACATTTGGCAGCCATGTAGCATATATGTGGCAGCCACGTCAGTATTTAACAGATCAATGAATGGAAAATGTAACGGAGGTATTATTTTGAAATAAAATAGTACTTAAGGTATGAAAGTGAAATGTTTTAAAGATGTTATAAGGAATTGAAATAGACCCCAAACCTGAGGTATGAAAGTGTAATTCCCTTTTGTTTTTCAATTTTTTTTTCTTTTTTTGAGAAAATTCAGGTTTAAAAAAAAAATAAAAAATATTTTATTTGCCACATGACAGACATTTGGCAGCCACGTAGCATATATGTGGCAGCCGCGTCAGTATTTAACAGATCAATGGATGAAAAATGTAACGGAAGTATTATTTTGAAATAAAATAGTACTTAAGGTATGAAAGTGAAATGTTTTGAAAATGTTGTAAGGAATTGAAATAGACCCCAAACCTGAGGTATGAAAGTGTAATTTACCTTATTTTTTATTTGCTAAATTTAGTTTATTGCCGGATGCATAAAAAATATCTAGAGGGGAGTCGAAATAACAATATTTTCTCTAATTCATTACTACTTCAAAATAAACAAGTTTTTCTTCCAATCAATGAGTATATATTTTCTTTGTTTAGTCTGTTTCTATTACATTCTATACCTTTATGTTAATCGGCCAACATGAAAGATACATCATATTAACTTTGCTTAAAAATGCCCGCTTCCACAGTTAGTAAAGTCCTTGATCACTTTGCACACAAACACTTAAAAGACCAAACGCCAAAAATTCTCAAAGACATTCAAGAGAATACAATTGCCCCCTTGACCAACTCCCTCAAATGGGATTATCAACCTTCTACTTTAATTTCTGAATGATTTGATAACATTTTTGAACTGGATAATTACGAATGAGGAGCTCAGCTCCCTTTTAAAGCTGCCCAAACAAGTCTCTTTCATGAATGAGCTGAATACCATTTGCAAGGAAACATCAATGTGAAGTATCATCTTCACACATATGTTTTGGTAAATTAGATTAGAAAGAGAAATCATCTGCAGAAAAACTCTGAGTCACACAGGTCAACTTTCACCAGGGGTCTGCCAGTAACACGAATATAGTGTACTACAAGTGGCTAGAAAGGTGTAATATTTGCAGCCTATTTGGTATCCCTTGGAAGTTTACATTTAGGATTAGTTATCTTACTCTCTTTTTTTCCTTAATTTCACAGTAATTTGACAAACTTAATGCTCATAACAAACCCATGACATTTGAGCCTCCACACCCCAAAAACCTTTAATATCAAAGATCTGCAACTAGAACGATAGTCATTTTATCCTCAAAATATACAGCAAACAATAAAAAGTTGCATGCAAAGAATCTGTAAAGAATGGTTCTACCAAGAATATCCACAAAGACTAGAGAATGAGATCCACAGCTGCTTACAATATATTTATTCTCTCTCTTCAACTCATACCTGAAAGGTTGACCGTGGAAATGTAGGCATGAATGAACTACTAGCAAATGTAAGTAAAATATGCATGATGGTTTTGGTTTTAGTTTTTCAAAGTATACAAGGCAAATAAAATATATAGAACAAATCTGGAAACCATTTCTGTCTAATTAAAATTATTTCCATCATTAAAGCCAAGTCAAATCGCAAAGAACAGTAAGTTTCTGTTTTTACAATAAACGTGCTATTAGCAATAGATTCCAGTCCACAAGTAATGCAAAACAAGGTGATAATTCTTTGGGAATAATTTTTATTGTTAGAATTCCCAAAGTGTTTTAAAGCAAATTTATGGGAGTGCACAGAATCATTCCTGAGTATGATACAAATGAGTGCCTGTTTTATTTAAAAGTCCTCTGTCGGTGCATTCTCCATGTAAAGGTAATGTTCGATATGCATGACCGCATTGCTATCTCCCCCGGCGCCATTGGCTTTGTTAGCTTAACGCAGTTAGCTGTTTCGAGAGGGTTCTTCAAGAGCCTTCACGGTCTCATAGACAGCAGAAAAGTCAAGGTCCCCAAGTCCCATGCTTCTAGCCTTCTTAAAAGCCTAAAATACCATAATAAACATAAATCGTTAGGGTATTATTGCTCTAAAACTATGTTTGAGCGAGAGATTTTCAAGTCATAAGGAAATGAGGTCAAATAATTAAAGAATGCATCGCAAAATGTAAGATAGGAGGAATTGGAAATGCTTCATATGAGCATTACAAAAGACGTGAGATGGATTTGCAAATCCTTACCTGGAAGGAGTCGTTTACAAATCCTTCACACTTGCCCTTGTAATGCTCATGAAAGGGATTTTTAATTCCTCATATCCAACCTTTTTGTGATCCAGTTATTAATAACTTTTCCTTGCTTGGAACTTGGAAATCTCTTACGTTAACATATTCCAAATCTCATTGTTTGACAATAAAACTACAGGTCTTCCTGATAATATATTGGTTTCCTTAGGCTTTGTCTAGTATAAAGAATTGGATTGCAATTGGATAAAACACTATTTTCAAGGTATGCTGAAAGAAAGAATGAAAAAAATGTGGCCAATTTGAAGTTAGAAGATGGATTACTCAAGAAGAAAGCTTATTCATTCAAATCTAATCCACCCAAAATGAAAATCGTTTTCCTCTACCTTCAACATACTATAAACTTAAAGGTTATCCATTCTAATCTAATCCTAGACGCCAAAAAGAGGCCTAAGGGTATAGACATCTTTATATGCTACTCTACTATCTTCTCTTTAGAAATTTAAGATCATGACTCTACACTCCAAAATTCCAATTATTTCAAACTTCCAAGTATAAACACGTAATTCAATTTAAACAACACTATCAACTAACACAGTTCAGAAAACGAGTCAAGTGTTTAAATGGTTTCTCAATGATGATGGTGGACATTTGAAGTTGCGAGGTACTGGAAAGACTTATGTTACTTAGAAGATATGTAGACAGTAGATAAGGGTTTTGAAAGAAGTGAAATCAAACCACTATCTGCTAAAATTAGCTTTTATTGGACAGCAGCAGCCCTGGGGTTGTCTTCTAAACCTTGGAATCACGTTAAGAAAACTCTACTTTTACGCTATGGCCAACTTTGTAGACAGTTAACAAAGAACAAGTAAGAGCATAACCTCATTAGCTGCAGCAGCTACCGGCATTGATGTAGCTGTTTCATCCCCAAGGGCAAGAGCCAATCTCATGTCCTTCTGCTGATGTTTCAAAGGAAATGCAGGCGAGTGACTGCCCTGTATCATAGTGGGTCCTTTCAACCTAAACATTGGGTTTGCAATTCCACCTAGATCCTGCCAAAATAAACTCATCAACAGTAAGCAGATCAACTGGTAAAATAAAGTCTAGGTAGCTACTGACCAACACATCAAGAAGAACAGAAGGATCCAGTCCACTTCTCCCAGCAAGAACAAGTCCCTCAGAGAATGCATTCATCATGCTGCAATAAACAGAACGCGTAATATATTTACCATAATTGCTTCGGTTGTATGAATAATGAATCTATATATACTAGATTAGAAGCACCAAGTTGGATTATTATGCGATGTCAACTTGCGAGAAACGTTTCATAATTTTTATTGATATGTACACAAAATGAGTGTCGCGGAGATGAGAATGCTTCGTTGGATGTGCGGCCACACGAGAAAGGACAAGATCAGGAACGAGGATATCTGAGGTAAATTAGGAGTAGCCGAAATTGAAGATAATACTTAAAAAATTGGGCCATGAGTTTCTATTGTTTTAAGATTACACCCCAACGTTTAAACATTAAATCATTTTACACTTTCTGTTAATTTGACTGTCTGGCCGTTAATTGTTGAAGTGACAGTGCTGGATCTACTCCCAATATGGATTTGGTGTGTTCTACTTCATTGTGGCATAGTTAGCAGGTGATTGTCACGTCAACAGTTAACAGTTGATTACACAGTCAACCTAACAGAAAGTGCACATTGGCTGCATGTCAAAACGTCAAGGTGTAAAATGAGAAAATTAGAGCCTCATGGCCCACCATTTTGAAAGAAGTCTTCAAATGCTTAGTGCCACAACATATTATGAGAGTAATATCTGATATTGTCAATACTGTTTCTAACTTCCCAAAAAGTATTACGCTAGTACATCAGCATACTGCATCTTCCTACTAGAAAATTCCACCCCCATATTTGCGTTCTTGAGACAATACTATTCACTTGACAAAAAAGGCTGCGAAAATGATTCTCCATTATATTATGGATCATTTGTGCAGAAAGCAACCATTACCTTCCCATTATCATGTTGACAACAAGTTTCATTTTTGCTCCATTTCCAACCTGCCCCAAATAGAAGGACTTCTTTCCCATGGCATTGAAAGCCGGAATCACTTCCTCGTACAATGCCTACATTTGAACAGTGAAATCATGCAGTGATGTTACATTAAAACGATTCCTGACTTAACTATAGAAACTCATGACTGCTCCAAAAAAGCTCATAAATGCAGAAGCTATAGTTTAATTTTTACTTTAAAATTCTTTTCAGCTTGGTTATAACATGTTGATGCAAGTGGAATCATATCCATCTTCCTTTTTATTCCTATTATAAATCCCAAGTACATAAAATGCCACAAAACTCAATAATCTGAAACAAATTTTTTTTGTGTACAAAGAAGTATTCGTATAAGATCTTTGATTTATCGATCCTGGTAAAACTTCAGTAAACAGACTGGATACTGTTCTGATCCTAGAAGTTAGTAAACATCTCAATGAAAATCAACCGTACCCTCAAAAGCTCATTATTCCATAATCTAAATCTATATCCTTCTTGAAAATGAAGTATACATGGAGAATATTCGATTCGTTAAGAATGAATCCCACATTGATGGGAGAAGGGATCTTACATGGGCTTATAAGTAAGTTGGGCTACTCCTCATATTGCCAATTCGTTTTGTGGTGGAACCTCAATTTTCTTTAGGACGTATCATCGTAATAGAACTATTATTCCTCCTCCTTAAAATTTTATGATCCCATTCTATATCTCTTAATTGCACTTGAAAGCACTTGAAAGCTCGTAGACAACCCCTAATTAAAGCTCCTAAAAAACCTAGGTCAAATTAACTTTGAAAACAATAAAATCTTGCTTAGCACATTTGAAACTGCCACTTTTACCCACGTGCACCCTCGTATTCAATGGTGAACTTTGCAAAGCATGTGACTGAAACAAATATGTGACCGGTGGCTCAAAATGTATATTCTGTTTACATGAACAAATAAAGTCAGCCGTCCTTGTATATTTGTGTTTGTTCTCTTCTCTGTGTGCGCGCGTAGCCGCACGTGTGTGTGGGTGTGTTTACATGCAGCACCTTCTTGAACAAGAAGGTCAAATGTCAAGCAAGAGAAATGTTAGCAACCTTTGCACTTATCTTTGCATTTGAACCTTTTCACTTCAGCAATGTCATATGTCATCTTTTTACACAAAAACCAAGACATTTAGTGCCTTTGAAATTATTTTTCTATTTTCCATCTTTAATTCCTAGCCAAAAGCAAGAGTCTTGCTTTTGTGTAAAGGTTAGTGCAAAGGTTGCTAGCAGTCCCCATCAAGCAATGTCCTTTATATTTTCATCTTTAATTCCTAGACAGAACTATGTTTAAAGCAACAAACTGCAGAAATGATAACCTGCGTAACATGTTACCTTCTCACCAGCTGCAAGGATAACTAGCTGACCATCTTCTGCGGGCTTTTTGCTACCTGAAACAGGAGCTTCAAGAAAGTAACCGCCCTTTTCTTTAATTGCCTGTAGATATTCGATGCAAACCTTACTTACATATGGGAAGATACTTTTCCGCTTAATATTTTTTATTCAAATATGTGATGAAAAAATAGTTCAAAACCGTAATTACATAAAGAAACTACATATGAAAATTACAGTCATCTTCAAAGAACACCAGAAAGCATCCTGAGGTTTAACTGATAAAGCAATACTGATAGTAGATGAAGTAAAAATTCAACCGTGCTTTGTATCTTAAGTGCAAAGTAGCAGCTCCGAATCAGTGCATAATTGATGAGGCACATCTTTGGAAGAATGTCAGGAACTGTGAGAAAAAAATACGAAAAGGAAAGGCTAGTTCCAGTGTGCAGGCCTTAACTAGGGATATTCTAATCATGTATAGCCTTCTTTTCGAACATTGCACAAACAAATTTTCAGTCTACGTTTTCTCACTTCTCCTTTTACTCAGTCAGCTATAATCTGGTAAAGTGAATTTAGCTATAGAACTGCCTCATGCTCTCGTTTTAAATATCTAACTCTTTTCTTTTTCCTAGTGCAGGTTCATCCAACCAAGAACTGCTTACCAACAGAGCCTTTCTAAACGAACAGTTTTTCAAAACAAATATATGAACTTCCTGCAGATTGCTAATTTTCAATCTTTTTTTGGGAGAGTGTGAGTGGCCTTTTTCTGAAGTGTCATAAAAATCCAGCATTTTGACTTGCATTTTCTTGTTCACTAAATATACTCCATAAGAGTGCTGATGCTACGAACTCTAACTTCTAGCTTTTATAACACTCTGAACTTCCTGCCAATTCTAGCCTCAGAATCCTAAGTTGTGCACAAGGAAATAAAAATATTTAGCTTTGAACATGAATATATATTTATGCACTTTTATTTTACATTTCAGATCACCAAGGTTACAATTCTAGCTCTGCCTGTAAGTAAGTAAATTGGTAGTGAAAACTTATGGACACGTATCCCATATGTTTTTTAATGTATTCAACTACACTTTGAGTTTCTTTTTCATCCCTCTGTTAATTTTTCTTTTCTTTTACTTGGATGTTAGCCCCTGCAAGACCATAAAAAGTAAAGAACAAAGCCAAAATCGTAATTCTTGGTTATCCTCATTTTAGAACCCTACTTCTTTCAGCCCCAACTCTTCACCTGCACCAGTATAAAGTCAAACTTCATTCTAGCAACTTCTTGACCCTACATCAAGATTCAGTCAAGAAGCTACCCTACCTTCCCACATGTCTACATATTCACTACACGAAAAGGCCCAAAATAGCATTCTGAATCAGGAAGATCCTGTATCTGTCAGAAAACAACAGATAAAATGTCTTTCACTTTCACTACCTATAAAATCCTTTTACTTATTGAAAGTCTAACATGTTACACGAGAGATTAGCCTTTACAGATTGTCCTACATTTGAGACAACTTTCTGGAAGTATTCATATGTTAGCCTATTCGTACAAGTTCAAAACTCCAACTTAGATTTCTTGATACAAATTCCTGCTATAGACATATGCATTAGTAAAAAGGTAAAATTCTACTCATTTCGTTTGAAAGTCTTAAAAACACTGGTGACCGGAATGACGCACAAGAAATGTAAACAAGGAGGAGGGGATATCATTCGCAAGTAACTCAAACCTCATTGATCTTTGAAGAAGTATCAGCATCAACTGTAGACATGTCAACATAAGATTTTCCAGCACAAATCTGCTCAAGAATGCCATCTTTTCCAAACACCACCTAAGTATTTTATATTTTGATGAGTTGAAGACAAGTAGATGATGTGTCAAAAACTCAAAATACCACAGTGAAGAATACCAACCGAAAGAGCAGCTGAAGGATCAGATAACATTGCAAAGGTATACTTGCACTTCCTAACCACTTCTGCAGGGGTTTCTGCAACAGAAGCACCATGCTCCACGAGTTCATGACTCTGCAATCAAAGTTAGAGATAAAATGACATTGTCTTGTCAGAATCTCAGATTAATTTTCATTGGCTTCTTAGCCAAAATGTTCTCTGAGATCTGCATAAGTCCCCACTTTGGTCTTAACATTGAATATCGATAGAAAAATTCCATGAGTTTGTCCACCATAAATCATTTTTTATCCTTCAATGAAAAATTTGTCAATATCCACGTTGAGTGAAAGGGTGGTTTGACATAAATACTCTTTAAAAAGTGATCACGTGGCCGTTCAATTTAACGAGAATATTGACAAATTTTGCACATAATGACCAAAATAATTACGGTGAACTAAGTTAGAACTACTTCTATTGATTTTCATTATCAGCACCAAAATGAGGAGGAATACCAATCTCAAGGACTATTTTGCTACAAATCCATTTTCGTCTGATTGTATGTATGCCCAGATTCTCAGCATTGCAACATATATAATCTAGCATGACGATTGGAATAGAAGATTAAGCAACATTCAAACAAGTAGCTTTGATAGGGATGATTACATAGAGCACAAGAGTCTTAAAATACCTTAGAAAGAGTCCTGTTCCAAACGGTGACCTTGAAGCCATGCCGGAGCAGATTCATAGACATGGCTTTCCCCATTATTCCCAGCCCCAAAAACCCGACCTCCATATCTCACTCTCACTCTCTCTCAATCTCTCAATCTCTCAATCTTTCTCTCTCTTCCTCTCCCTCCAAAGTCCAAACTCTAGAGCCAACACAAAATAAATCCACTTATTGTCTACGATTATTATCATCAATATATTATTCACTCACTGTATGTATCCAGTGGACATTGAAATGAAGCTCAAAACACAAAAGAAATAGGCAAAAGAAGGATAGCAACTTTTTAGGTCTCCGTTTTAATATTATTTGCTGGGCCCAAGTTATCTGATTAAAAATAATTTTGCTCACCACAACTAAGTGATAATGATGTTTACTATTATTTATTTTTATTTGATGAGAATAAATTTTGAGAAATGTACAGTACATAAACATAAATTTCAAAATTAAATTCATTCAATAAAATTATAGAGAATTATAGTAAACATTACTACCAATTAAGGATGATGGGCAAAAATGTAGTTTGATAACTTAACGTGGATTTTTGTCCTGTCATTTTGCGGACGGATAGATGCGTTCCACGTCAATCCCCTGGTTCTTCTGTTTGTCCTTTTACTCCCCACTCATCATCTTGGGAGGGAACCCACTCGCAGTCCGCCACGTTGATGCTTTGGGGAAGTTAATCAGTTCACCTACTCCTTGATCGTTGGAGAAATTAATTCAAATAATAATTTTGTCAAAAGTAACGTTAGTGAAGAATAAATTTGTAGGCTATTATAAATTAATTGATGTGGGAAAGTATTATTGGCATTTTAAAATTTTTATTATACATTCTTTATAAATATATATATTTTTTTAAATATAGAAAGTTTGGAGTATAAAATGAAAATTTTGGAATGTCAGTAACAATTCTATGAATGTGCTATAAATAAAAAATAAACACGTTAATTAATATTTCAATAATAATTCATTAATTAATTTTTATGTTATTTTGCTTACAAATTTAATCTTTCTAGCATTCCTTCAAATATGTGAACAAAAATTTGATTAATTTTAGGTAATAAAAATTTGCAAATCCTCTTTTGAGCCAATTTGTTTCATTTTTTTTTTATCTAAATATTTGTTTGGTTTTACTTATTTTTTTAGAAGAATATTCAGTTTGACACGTGACCTTATTGGGCACATCCTTCCAGTTTGAATCAAATTTACTCGGCATATTGTCATTTGAAATTTTAAACCACTCTCTATTCTACTCTCTAAAGCACACTTAATTTCATACATTTAAGAAACTTTATCATTTTACGAACTGGCGTATTATTCTCAAGTTTGACTCGTATAATTGACATTAAGAATGAGTTTCACATTGATGGTAGGAAGAATTTTGCATTAGCTTGATGGCAGGAGAAATCTTGCATCAGCTTGATGGCAAGAGAGATCTTGCATCAGCTTATAAGTAAGTTGAGTTATTTTTCATATTATCAATTGGTTTTATGGTGAAACCTCAACTTTCTTAATGATATCACAGCATGTTGTTTCACGTGTAAAGCCAAACGGCCACACACACTTCAGGTCACTTTGTTGTGTTGTCCACATGTTAGGCTTAAAAATTCGCCACAGGTGACGGGGTGGAAGGACCTTGCATGGGCTTATAAGTAAATTAGATTTTTTTCCCATATAGACAATTGGTTTATGATGGAACCTTAACTTTTTTTCAAATGGCAATGACGTATTATATTTGATATCTTAATAGCAAGGTTCTAAAAGACGCTAGGTGCTAGTCGGGCGACGGGCTGGAGCCTAGCGCCTAGGTGGCTAGGTGGGGTATAGTCGGGTGGCTAGGAGGATTAGGCGGATTTAATTAAATCTATTTATATTTCGTGTAAACAAGTGTCTGTTTATACTTAAAATATATATAATTTCATTGTAAACTACAAAATGGAATGACATATATATATTATGAGCTATTGGAGCATAATGAAAGCATGAGGAACAAGTATATATATGTGTTCCCTTAAGTATTCAACAAGTCTCTTACAATTTATTGAAAAAATAAAATGTAAAATGAAAGTTATTTACTTTCTATTTAAGTGAGTCGCAACATAGGTTAGGAGGGTCTAAGCGGAGATTTTTAGAACATTGCTCAATAGTGGCTGACACTTTTTTTGTGGCTTATCCTAGTCCTCGATCCCTTAACACATGTTTACTTACTAGGAATTGAAATTGAAATCATTTTTATTCTTGGATTCTCTGTGTTTATTAAAATATAAGTACAGGGAACTATTTACTCTTAATTTTTCTTTGCGTTTACTTGCACATAAAAAATCGAAAGAAATGCTATTTTTTCTTAAAATTCATAATCAAATACTAAAAAAAATAAGGAATCAGATCGACTAGGCGGACCATTGTTCTAATTCTCTTTCCTTATTTCTCATATTTTAAGGGGTACATTACACTTTACCACCTCAGGTTTGAGGTTTATTGCAACCTTATACAACATCTTCAAAAAATTTTACTTTCATACCTCACGTACTATTTTATTTTAATATAATACATCCGTTACATTTTTCATTCATTGGTCTGATAAGAGTTGACCTGACTGCCAAATTTGTACCACGTGGCAAAATTTTTTTTTTTTATACATTAAAAATATTATAATAATTTACCCTATTAAAAAGTAAATAAAATATAAAACTGAAACCTAGAAACCCTTTCCCCCTGACCCACCTCCCTTTCCTCCACTCTCTTCACCTCCCCTCCCATCAAAAACTCACCCCATCCCACCCCACCCCCACCTCCCCTGTGACCCTAAAAAACCAAAATATGTGAGATCAAACAAAGCCAATTCAATTACAATGAAATTAAGGGACAATTAGTGAGGGCAGGGTGGTTGGGATAGAGTGCGGGAAGGTGTGCCGCTAGGAGAGCCGGTGGCCAACCTAGTAGCCAATAACATCGATCCTACTGGTGAGGAGCTCGGGCTTGTTAACGTATAACCAATTGCAGTACATGGAGACCATCTCTGTTAGTAGACTATCCACGCAGCTCTTTGAGACCTCCCTCCCCATCTTTCTCTCTCTCTCTCTAGGTCTCTGGGGAAGTGGGGGTGGGTGGAGGGTTGTGGGAGAGGTGGGGATGGGATGGGGTGGGTTTTTGGATAGGAGGGGAGGTGAAGAGAGTGGAAGATAGGGAGGTGGGTTGGGGGAATGGGTTTTTGGGTTTCATTTTATTTATTTATTTATTTTTAAATAGAGTAAATTATTATAATATTTTAAATGCATAAAAATAAATTATTTTTTTGTCTTGTGGCACAAATTTGGCAGCCACGTGGTACACATGTGGCAGTCACGTTAGCTTTTAAAGAACCAATGGATGGAAAATGTAACAGATGTATTATATTGAAATAAAAATGTACGTGAGGTATGAAAGTGAATTTTTTTGAAGATGTTGTATGAGGTTACAATAGACCTCAAACATGAAGTGATAAAGTGTAATTTACCATATTTTAAGCTTTCTGATTCATTCCTTTTAACATTTCAATTAAGTAATAATGGGAAGTTTGGAAAAATAACCAACATTTTGACCCCATACAGAATTATAACCACTCTTTAAATTTATGATAATTATAACCAAAAGCTAATACAAAAATACTAATAGACCCTCATTTAAAACGTGATTTTTCAATAAAACAAAAAAGCAAGCTACTAAAGCTGTTCCCCCATCTCCGATTGCTCCAAAGCCTCTACAGATCCCTTCCTCCCTAGTCAGTCGCCACCCACACCTTCCCCTCCATCCTTCACTTCCGCTATCTAACCAGCCATGATTGTTGATTGTTACATCAATTTTCATTTTCATAACTAATTTTAATTTTAATTGTAATTGCTCAGGTCCTCTGGACCCAATGCCTCATCAAAAGAATGGAGATGACGTCAGTTGGGTCTGACTTCAATGACTCAATGAGGTTTGAAATCAATACAATCTAAGACCACCGTCATGCTCAACCTCAACTCCTAACCATATCATTCTGGGTGAGAACTACCAATACAATCCCAACCATGCCTTTACGAATCTACATTCAAACCTCAGGCCACCAATTTTTCTATGATCCGGAGGAAATCTTAAGATTTCTATTAGATACAATCATACAACGACAACCATTTAAGGATATAAGGGTATACTAGTACTTTCATATCAACTTTTGGTAATAATTATCATAAATTTAATAAAATGTGACTATAATTCTATATGGGGTCAAACTTCAGGTTATTTTGCCAAATCACCCAGAAATGTCATTAAAGTTAAGGCTGGGTTCGGTTGGCAAACAGTGCCAAATTCTCTGTGCCACCTGCCAGTCACATATACATAATTACCGAAAATCAGTTATCGCTAGCCAACCCGTCTTCTTGCAGTTGCCAAAAATCAGTTTAGCCAAAATTATTGGCTGGTTCGGTTGGTAAATGGCATAATCGATGGTTTGCAAATAAGCTATAAAAACAACAGCTCAAGATGATGCACTGACTCGTAAACAGCAAACCACAAAAGAGAAAAAGAAGTTGCTGCTGCAATTTTTCGATTGATGATAAGTCAACATAATCATGACTTAACAAATTAAAATGGAAATCAATTCAAAACTTAATAAACCAACAACAATGTCAGCAAACATAATCCAAATAGTTATAAGTTCACAAACTCAAAAGTCCAACTAATATAATTGTCTAAATTCAATTGTAGCAACTAATGCATAAACAAAAAACTCAAAACTCAAAAGTATGGTTCTGGTTATAAGATCCCCTTATTATAATTCCAAAACAAATAACTTGTTTTGATAATGCAACATCATTGAAGTAGCAGCAAATGTATATGAAATCTTCCATGAATCAATATTTCGAAGCACTTGGAATTGATGTTCCTGCTTGAGATGTAGAACCATCAACTATTTCAATTCAAATGTTACATAAAAAAAAAGTTTGATTAGAATAAGAAGTAATATTGAATAATAAATTAAAAATATCAATAAACATTGGATTGAAGTACTATAATTAGAATTAGTAAAAATATAGCAATACTTACATTTTTCCAGTTCTTCACATGTCAAGCATGTAAAAAATACCTAAAATATCTAAATAGAAAATATATATGTGTATATATGTATTGGTAGGTATGGCATACCGTTATTATACAAAATCCAATACCAAAGCCATACCATTAATTGTCGGTTCGGTATAATGGCAATCGATTATGAAAAAATGCCAAAAATATACCATACCGATTATGATTTTGTTCACAATCAATCATTTTGGTCATTCCGTGAAAATTCTTCATAAAATAAGGATAAAATGACAAAAAATACCCTCAATTTTTGTCAAATCATTTTGGTCCAGACTGATGTGCCCCGCATACACCTGAGTGTGCTTCTTCCATGGCTTGATTGACTTCTTCCTCACCTAGGCATCTTAGAAGTACCCATTCAAAAGAGCGTCGGTAGAGTGTTCCTTTGTAGTAGAGGATGCGAGGTGCTCGTCGACGTATTTCAGAGCGGTGTCTAGGATCATCTAGAAGTTTTCCATGCTTCAAGTAGTCGATCAACGGCTGTCTCCACTCTTCAGCATCGACTGGCAGTACTGAGATGACATTTGCATCATCCAATATCATTTTAGTAACGAGCGGGATCACCCATCTTTGGCAAACTGGCACGTCTGCAGCTTCACCTTCTCCTAGTGTCATACTCGAAGCTAGGTCGGCGAGAGCGCCTGGCATTTGATTTTTTTTCCTTGGCATATGTTTTAGTGTCACGGCTTCAAACTTTTGTAGTAGTGGAGTTGCCAGTCGAAAATATGGGACGAGATCTTCTTTCCTTACCTCATATTCAGTTAAGAGTTGATTGATTATGAACTTGGAGTTGCCATATACCTCAAGGGCTATGATTTCCATGTTGATCGCCATTTGGAGCCCGATGATCAGTGCTTAGTACTCAGCAACGTTGTTGGAGCATAGTTCGCTTAGTTGGAAGGAATAGGGTAGTACTTGCCTTTGTGGCGACATGAATACTACTCCTGCACTCACTCCGTCTGTTCGTACGGATTCGTTGAAGAACATCGTCCATGTCGGGAAGATGTCGATGTAGAACACCTCCTCGTCGGGTAAGTCGCCTGAGATTTTCCAATCAGCTGGGATTGGATGATCTGCGAGGAAGTCTGTTAGCGCTTGTCCCTTGACGGCTTTATGATAGGAGCATATTTATGCTACTTAGTTATGTTGTTTCCTTGCATTTAGTTAGTTAATTACTACTTATTATAGTGTTTTAAGCTATTTTCATGTGTTTGTAGGTCCTAATGACAAAGTTGGCAAGAAAAGGCAATTTTGAGCCTTTTAGAGCAGTTTTGGGCTTATTATGGATAACTTATATATGGAGCAAGGTGGATGGACGAATTTGGAGTCAAAAGAGGCTAGGAACACGCTACAAATCTGAAAAAACAAGTTCAAGACAAAGAAGATAAGGAAAAAGCAAGAAATATGGAAACTTATCCTAAGAACCTTATCTTATCCAAACCTTATCCTATTTTATCCTAACCTAATCTTGTTCCACCTTAATTCCAGCTACAAGTGGACCTAAATACATGATTTCTAGAAGTCCTATCTGTTCTTAAAAGGGTGCCGCACCTTTCCTCTTTTATTCTTTCTAGAAGACCCAAAATCAGCCACAAAACACATAGTTTCTAGAAGGCCTAATTTCTGGCGAATTTTCCTAACCTTTTTCCTCTTGGATTCTGATTTGAATTGGCCCTTTTTCCTTGTGGATTTGGATTGTATAAGTCCATATCAGAAATTAATTGGGCTATGACTTATTTCCCAAGCCTTGTGCCGCACCTTAAGAGCCCTAATCCTTTGTTTCTGCTAAATTCTAACCCTAATTTTGATTTCCTAGGGTTTTGCCGTGCACTATATATATAAGCTTTGCCACACCCCTTACACACCCTATGCAGCCATTCATTCTTCCATTCATTGATTCACACACATCACCCATCATATATTCAGAAAACCACCCTCTACCACAATTTCACACCACACCATCCACCACACCTAGAGCCGTGCTTGCCATTTAAAACGTTGGATTGTTGGAGCGTTTCTAGCTGTATTCTATTCTTTGTTTTCAATGTTTAAATTTAATTATCTTTGTTTTTTTAACATAAGGAACTAAATTCGTTTTAGTTAAAGTGAATTCAAAGCCATGAACATATATGTGATATGAATTGATTTTATCCAATTATTGTTTCATAAATCATGAATGCAATTTACTTATCTGTTTGATTGATAACTTATTCTTGTATGTTGATTAAGGAGGCCTACTTAGTTTGCATGCATGAATTTGATGCTAGAATATAAGGGAGTTTCACGTAATAGTTATTCATTTATATTCACAAGTAGTAAAAGTCACTAGTCATGATTGTGTTAAGTAAATTCTAGGCAAGAGTATCATGCAGTTCATAGTTACGAATGCCTTGTCAATGCTTATGATTTTCAAAAAGCTTAATGATCTTTGATTGTATCTCTATTATGCTATTCATGTAGGGAACTTGATAAGAATAATTTGGTTGTCGATGCGTATTCCATCCAATTCAATGAAACTAGGAAAGTTAATTTGTGCTTTTCACAATTAATTTGGGGCATTGTCATTCATGGTTTAAAGGGATAATAACTGGAAATCAATTTGTGATTCATATGTGCATGTGTGGAGAAGGACCCTCTAACTAGCCTTTACCCATTCAATTCAACCAATTTAGTGTCTAATCTGTTTAGTTTTGCAATCTGCCTAGTTTAATTAATTTCGTCAAAATCAATCCCCTTTAATATTTTGTGTCTTAACTTAGTTAGAATCTGTTTAAATTTAGTTCTATTAGTGTTTAGAGTCAAGTCAAGGTCAAAATTCGTCCAAATAACCCATTAATTCTTATTTGTGTTGGTTTTGTCTCAATTCGTCATAATCTGTCCATATTGAGTCTTTTGAGTTTTTTTAGTTCAATTTTGGTCCGACTCACTTTTTAGGACCTGCTTTGAGTCAATTTAACTTAGTTTGTGTGTTTTGAGTTTATTTAGCTTGTTTTGAGTCATGAGATTCTAGTTTTCTATTTTTAAGCCTAGTTTTATGTTTTTGAGTCAGTTTTGAGTAGATTAGCATCCCTAGTTAATCCCCAGTTTAGAACAATCCCTACTTGCATATATACTACAATTGTCACAAATAGGATTTAATTTGTGTGTCAAGTTAATTTTCACATCACTTTAGCTGGGACGTAGATGATCTCGTATTTATTAAGAAGCAATGCCCATTTAGCTAGTCGCCCTGTCAAAACTAGTTTGGACATGACGTATTTGACCAGGTCAGCCTTAGCAACTAGGTGGTTGGTGTATGCATGCATGTAATGCATGAGCTTCAAGATGGCGAACACCAAGGCAAGGCACATCTTTTCTATTGGGGAGTAATTCAACTTAGCACCAGTGAGAGTTCGATTGAGGTAGTAAAGCGCTCATTCTTTCTGGGATTCATTTTCTTGTGCCAAGAGTGCTTCAATTGAACTTTCCTGAGTGGCGATGTATAATATGAGGTTTCAAACACCGTCAGTGACAAAGAACTCACCGAGACTCAAAAGAAATTGAAAGAGCATGGTTACGAAATTAACAACAACAAAGCTGGACTTGGCTTCACACCAAATGCACCCGTGAAGATTTCAAGCAAAGCGAAAAACGCTAGCACTCAACACATAAGTGTGAGCATTAAGCAAAATCAAGAGGAGCCTAAACCTCCCATTCGAGAGTCAGTCTTCGATAGGCTGAATCATTCAAAACCCAAAATTTCGGCACTTGATCGTATTGGTGGGTAAGACCGAACTTTCATGTTTAAACGGCTTAACACGCCAACACCCCAAAGCTTTGTTTTTGAAAGGTTGTCAAAACCTAAGAAACAAAACAGCAAGGCTAGCTCTCCTCTGCGATGATCGGCTTTGGAAAAACTTGAAGAAACCAAGAAACCTTTTAGAAAAAGGAAGACAACGCCAAAGGAAGAAAAACTTGATGGTCTAGCAGGAAAAGACGATGTTCGAAAGGGACCACTGAAGGTAAGAAGGCGCATCGTCGTCCACACTGGCAAATCTTCATGCCAACAAGCCCAAAAGGACGGCACTGAAGATGAAATCCCTAAGAAAGACATCACTTCTGGCTCTTTCGATTCAAAGTCTTCACCTCGACCATTGGGGGCATGCTCCAAGTCAGGCGAAGTTGAAGGATGGACTCATGTCACTCCAAAGAAATTGCGCATGAAGCCTATGTTGCATCCACAAATTCACCAGTCAGAAATGGGGCAAATAAGATTTCTTCAAACTCTAAAACAATGTGAAAGTGTTGAAGATGAGGAATTTTTGACACAAAGATAGTCCATCCCCATCACGACATGTGATCTCTTTTTCCTCCAATACTTATTCAAACACTCGACACACAGCTCATCGCCTACACAAGCCAAAAAGGACGGTAATGAAGAAGAGGTTCAAGACGCCTTCCACATCACAATCCAAGAAAACAAAGAAGACGAAATCCTCGAGGAAGATGTCACTGTTGCACCACCACAGCTCGAAGACGGGGGGCAAGCCACGATTGATGAGCTCAAGGAGCTCAACTTAGGAACGAAAGAGGAGCCTAAACCTATCTTCATAAGTGTGCTACTAAGTGCAAATGAGATAGAGGAATACTACCAACTGTTATTAGAGTACAAAGACGTCTATGCCTGGACATACAAGGAAATGCTTGACCCTATCATCGATGTGCATCGTCTTGTAGTCAAGCCTAGAACGCAACCGATAAAGCAAACTCAAAGACGCTATCGATCCGAGCTCATCCCACAAATTGAGGTTGAGATTGACAAGCTAATCAAAGCAGGCTTTATTCGAGAGGTGCAATACCCCAAGTGGATCTCTAACATTGCCATTGTCCTTAAGAAATCTGGACAAATATGTGTTTGCGTAGACTTTCGGGACCTCAATGATGCTTGCTCGAAGGACGAATTCCCTTTGCGAATCATGGAAATCATGGTGGACGCAACCACTGGCCACGAGGCACTATTATTCATGGAAAGCTCTTCTGGATACAATCAAATTCGTGTGGCTCTTGAAGATGATGAACTAACAGCCTTCCGCACTTTAAAAGGTATTTACTACTACAAGGTGATGCCCTTTGGTCTGAAGAACGCTGTAGCTACTTATCAACCCGCAATGCAGAAAATCTTCAATGACATGCTACACAAGAACGTAGAATGTTACGTAGACGATGTGGTGGTCAAGACAAAGAAAAGATCAGTTCACTTGAAGGATTTGCGAATAGTGTTCGAAAGGTTGCGAAAATACAACCTCAAGATGAACCCGTTAAAGTGTGCATTTGGCGTCACTTCTGGAAAGTTCCTCAGCTTCATTGTCAAGCACCATGGCATTGAAGTGGACCAATCAAAGATCAAGGCCATTCAAAACATGCCTGAGCCAAGAAACCTGCATGAGCTAAAAAGTCTACAAGGACGGCTAGTTTTCATTAAACGCTTTATCTTTAACCTTGCAGGGCGTTGTTAACCATTTAGCCACCTCATGAAGAAAGATGTTCCGTTCGTATGGGACGAAGCATGCCGCAATGCTTTTGAAAGCATAAAAAAGTATTTATCAAGTCCACCTGTCCTGGGGGCGCCTGTGACTGGGAAGCCGTTCATATTATACATCGCCGCTCATGAAAGTTCAGTTGGATCACTCTTGGCACAAGAAATTGAATCCCAGAAAGAATGAGCGCTTTACTACCTCAATCGAACTCTCACCAGTGCTGAGTTAAACTATTCCCCAATAGAAAAGATGCGCCTTGCCTTGGTGTTCGCCATCCAGAAGCTCAGGCATTACATGCATGCGTACACCATCCACCTAGTTGCTAAGGCTGACTAGGTCAAATACGTCATGTCCAAACCAGTTTTAACAAGGTGACTAGCTAAATAGGCATTGCTTCTCAATCAATACAAGATCATCTACGTCCTAGCTAAAGTCGTCAAGGGACAAGTGCTAGTAGACTTCCTCGCCGATCATCCAATCCCAGCTGATTGGAAAATCTCAGATGACTTACCCGACGAGGAGGTGTTCTACATCGACATCTTCCCGACATGGATGATATTCTTCGACGGATCCGCATGAGCAGACGGAGCGGGGGCAAGAGTAGTATTCATGTCGCCATAAAGGCAAGTACTACCATATTCCTTCCAACTAAGCGAACTATGCTCCAACAACGTTGCTGAGTACCAAGCATTGATCATCGGGCTTCAAATGGCGATCAACATGGAAATCACAGCCCTTGAGGCATATGGCGACTCCAAGCTTATAATCAATCAACTCTTAACTAAATATGAGGTGAAGAAAGATGATCTTGTCCCATATTTCCAACTGGCAACTCAACTACTACAAAAGTTTGAAGCCGTGACACTAGAACATGTGCCAAGAAAAGAAAATCAAATGGCAGACGCTTTCGCCAACCTTGCCTCAAGTATGACATTAGGAGAAGGTGAAGCTGCAGACGTGCCAGTTTACCAAAGATGGGTGATCCCACTCATTATTGAAATCATATTGGATGATGCAAATGTTATCTCAGTATTGCCAGTCGATGCTGAAGAGTGGAGACAGCCGTTGATCGACTACTTGGAGCATGGAAAACTTCCAGATGATCCTAAACACCGCTCTGAAATACGTCAACGAGCACCTTGCTTCCTCTACTACAAAGAAACACTCTATTGACGTTCTTTTGAAGGGGTACTTCTAAGATGCCTAGGTGAGGAAGACGTCAATCAAGCCATGGAAGAAGCACACTCAGGTGTATACGGGGCATCAGTCTGGACCAAATCTGCATTTCCAGCTCAAAAGAATGGGTTATTATTGGCCAAGCATGGTGAAGGATTGCCTAGAACACGCCAAAAGGTGCCAAGCCTGCCAATTCCACGCCAACTTCATACATCAACCGCCTAAACAATTACACCATACAACTGCTTCATGGCCATTCGACGCATGGGGATTGGACGTTGTAAGACCAATTACGCCAAAGTTATCTGCAAGAAAAGCTTACATCATAGCAGCAATAGATTACTTCTCCAAGTGGGTTGAAGCCATACCCCTAAAGGAAGTTAAGAAGGAAGCTGTCGTCCGTTTCATCACAGAGCATATCATCCATCGATATAGTGTACCTCGCTACACTATCACTAACAACGGAAAACAATTCTCCAATCGACTCGTTGACGAGCTCTACGAGAAATACAAATTCAAGCAGCTTAAGTCTTCCATGTATGATAGGAGCATATTTATACGACTTAATTGGCTTGTTCTCGTGCATTTACGTTGTGTTTCTTTAGTTATTTTAGTCCTTTATGCCATTTTCGTGTGTTTCTAGGTTCATATGGCTAAGGAAGCAAAAATGTGCATTTTGGAGCATTTTGGAGCAAAATTGGGCTTGGAATGGATAGCTTACGTTTGGAGCAAAAGGAATGGACGAAATTGAAGAGGATTCCTAATCAAATGAGTTACATCATTTCCTAAACTAAGTAATAAAGCCTTAGGATATTTTCTGCCCAAAATTCCCACCATAGCTGCACCCACATGCTCTCCCATCATCATTCCACACCTCCATTGCAGCCACCAACCAACCTAGCTGTCACCCACATGCTCTCCCATCATCATTCCTTCTTTAATCCATTCAGCCACATGCTTTCCCATGTGATTATTCAGCCACATCCATGCACTCTTCATGATGGCAGCCACATTCTCTCCCTAGCTGTCATATTCCTTCTTTAATCATTCATCCACCTATAAATAAACATCCATTGCAGCCACAAACCATTCATTTCATTCACCATTCACGCCAGAAATTCATCCCCTCTCTATAACACATCCATACTTCACCATTCTTCATATTTTCTGCCCAAAAATAAGCCTTGAAGTCCCATACATCCATCCCTATCCTAAACACATCATTCTACACCATCCATAACCCCCAAAACCTATCCTTAGACCTTGTGCCGCAACAAAGAGGAGGAGAAGGGCCTAAACGTTCATACAATTCAAGTTTGAGTTGTTGGAATTTTTAGGTGTTTCTTTTCCTTGATTTCAATGTTTAATTTCAATTCTCTTTGTTTTGTGCGTATGAGGAACTAAACCCCCCCTTGGCTAGGGGGGGATTCGAAATATATGTTTATGCTTGCAATATGATTTGATTACTTCTAATTGCGTTTCATAAGTTATGAATTCAATTTGTTTAACTGTTTGATTGATAACTTATTTATGTATGTTTATTGAGAGTGCACGCTTAATTTTCATGCATGAATATGACGCTAGAATATAAGTGAGTTTCACCTAATAGTTATGAACTTATATTCACAAGTAGTGGAGGTTGCTTATAAACAATCGCGTTAAATGAATTCTTGGCAAGAGTATCATGCATTCATAGTTACAATTGCCTCGTCAACACTTATAATTTTCATAGAACATAATGATCTCTCATTGTATCTCTTCTATGCATTCATGTTGAGAACCATTGGAGAATGATTTGAATTGTCGCATGCATCATCCAATTCAATAACATAAGGAAAATTTGAGAGTTAATTAGTGCATCACGGTTAACTTGGGGTGTTGAGCATCATGGTTTATTGAAAAGCAATTGGAAATCGTTTTATATGCAAGTGTAACATGTGTGGAGATGAACCCCTTAGCTAGCCATCCCATCCATTCTATTCCATCAAATTCGTTTTACAATTTGTTTTGTTTCCAAGTTTCTGTTTTAATTTCAAATTCATCCAAAACCAATCCCCCTTTACTTTATTGTCCAAATTAGTTAGAAAGTGTCTTAGTTTGTGTTTATAAGTGTTTTGATTCAATTTGTTGCATAAATTCGTCCAAATTCACCAAGGTGCTCAAAACTGCCCAGAAAGTGTTTTTAAGGCAGTTTTGAGTGTTTTGGGTGATGTTTGAGTCTTTTGGTTTGTTTTAGTATTTTAAGCGTTTAGTTTCGCATTCTTTGAGTCTAGTTTAGTGTTTTAAACTTTATTTTACGTTTTTGAGTCAGTTTCCAAGTGATTTGCAATCCCTCCTAATCCCCGGTTAAGAACGATCCCTACTTACATACTTACTACAATTGATAAAAAGAGGGTTTAATTTGTGCGCGTATAATTCTCGCATCAAATTTTGGCGCCGTTGCCGGGGATTAGCAAATTTGCTAATCCCTTGGATTGTTCGTTTCTGTTATGTATTTTAGTTTTAGTTTTTTTTATTTGTGTTTTGTTTGTTGAATTCAAGTACTAGAGAAGCACAACATGACACTTGATAATGCTTCTCTATTGTCATAGCTCATGGAAAGGTCCCAAATGCAAAGCGTTGATATATTTGATCTTCAATCAAGGAATAACGTGTTTTCCAATACTTACAATTCAGATTGGAGTGATCATTCAAACTCTATATGGTGGGAACCTCAACATATTCAACAAGAAGGATATTGGCAGCCCTATGAGGAGTTCTATTCAACGTCTATGCATCCACCACAACCTCATATACAATATGCCCAACCAAACTCAGGTTTGTCAATAGATTATAATCAAGCTCTTAATGAATTAATTTCTTTGGTGCAGGGCTCACAAAACCAACTCGAGGAGGCTCAACAAGGAGAATATTGGCAACCATATGAGGAGTTCTATACAACACCTATGCAGCCACCACAACCTGCCCAAACAAATTCGAGTGAGTCTTTGTATAATGATACGGTTAGTAAGTTACTCACCAATTTGTCTCAGGGGCAAGAAGATCAAAACAAAGCAAGGCAAAATCAAGACAAAAGGTTGGACCACTTGGAAAAGCAAATTGGGCAGATAGCGGAGTTCATAGGACAATTTCAAGACCAAGGCAAACTCCCTATTTCAACCATGGCAAATCCGAAGGAAGGATTTGAAACTGCCAAGGAAATCATCTTGAGAAATGGCAAGGAGGTTGGAACGAACCCTCAACCATCAAAATCAAATCACAAGGAGGATGAAAGATTGCAATTTGAGGAAGAGGAACACACCCAACACACGGCAAGGGAGGAAACACCTTTGCCGCAGGCACCTATTGCACCTACGCCATCCAATTCAGGTAAGGTTGTTCAAATTTTAATTCTTTCTAACCCCATTCCACCCAATGTCCCTATTCCTTGCAGGTTCATGAATTCCAAGGAAGAAGAAAGTGAAAAAGACATCTTGGAAGCCCTTCCAAAGGTGCAAAGTATGGAATATCAAGAATTCGTCAAAGAGGATGTTCTTGAGGCAAACAACCCCAAAGAAGTTGAATTTCATAACACAGGACAAGTCATAACTCTCAAAACACCAAATCTAGCTGAATTTTCTAGTCCTACAACTTTCGAAGGGGTGTTTATTCTTGAGTTTATGTCGGAGCACACAGGTAAGCCACCTCCCCGAATTTCAATTTTGTTTTATACTAATATGTTGATAATGATCCAGGCACCCACTCTAGAATTTAAACCATTACCGGATCATCTCAAGTATCACCCCCCATTCAAAGATCAATTCCATGTCGTGGGTCCTAAGTGAGAACGGCTGCAAGACGTAAAAGAAAGCGCTACTTGGGAGGCAACCCAATACACTGAATAAAACAAAATATGAAAAAAAAAAAAAAAAAAAAAAAAAAAAAAAAAAAAAAAAAAACATGGCAGAAAGATGGAGCCTTCACAAAGGTACGTGAAGCCCCACTACGTGGCAACACTCTCGGAGCAGGAGGCATCGGAGCAGGAGGCATCGGAGCAGAAGGCATCGGAGCAAGAGGCATCGGAGATAGAGCATTCGAGGCCTCAATACTTGGCGGAACGCTGGATGACCCAGGAAAAAGGTACCTCTGGAAGAAAGACGTAAGCCTTTGACGGTCACTTTACATTCGACCTTGAGATTCTTGCATCTCATCAAGCTTCCTCTTCATGCCTGTCGAATAATTATTGGCAAGCATGTGCAAACTTCTATTCTCGTGCTTAAGCTGTTTGATCTCCTGCTTGAGATTTTCCACCTCTGCCATTAATGATTCAACCTGACGGGAGCGAGCAAGCAGGCGTTGGCCCATGTTGGACACAGAGCCCGCGCACTGAACACTGAGAGCTAGGGACTCTTGAACGGCCAACTCATCGGACCGTCCTGAAAGCAGCTGACTATCTTTGGGAGTGAGGAGGTTCCGAGCTATTATCGTAGTTGTTGTTGCATCCGTCATCACAAAGTCTTCACCTGTAAGAGGGCCATGAGAAGATAAGAAAGACGGGCACCATACCTTACCCTGATGCAGTGCGACCGGATCACTGCTGAGACTCAAATCTAAGCAAATGTTCGATGGGTTAGATGAGTTAGCCATTTTTCAAGAAGTTAAAAGAGAAGGGTTGGAAGGAGTAAAATCTCGACGGGCCGGAGACGATTTTCACAGATGGGCAATATTCAAAATGTGCATGTTAGAGGTGATCGATCACCTCTATAAAAGGAGCGGCGACACACTCACCAATTCAGAATTGAAGAGACACCACTCTTCAAAGCCGGATTTTCCTGCGTTAAGTTCGCCAGCTCTTCAGACGCAATCCCGGCTTTTCAGATAAAGCGTGCAGCTTTGTCAAAAGATTTCTGACAAAGTTGAAGATGCATGGAGGCCGAGAAAGCAGCTACACACTTTTGCCGACAAACGTGGGTGACAAAAGCCGAAATCCCGGCTTTTCAGAAAACGTGTGCAACTTTGTCAAAAGCTCCCGGCTTTTCAGAAAACGTGTGCAACTTTGTCAAAAGCTCCCGGCTTTTCAGAAGACGCGTGGAGGACATTGCAGCATCCGCACTGCCACTTGCCATTACAATTCCTATATACATCAACATTCATGGCAAGGCATACACCCAAAAACGCATGACTTCCCTTCTCGGCTGAGAATGTAACTGCAACCAACCCTCTCAAACATGCTCAGTTTTCTTCTTCTCTTGAGAACACATTTTCAACCATTGATGTATCCCCCAAAGAAAATACCAGATGCCTGGAGTACAGATGAGGCAAGAGGAAACGTTGGATCGAAGCATGTGGAGACAAGCGCAACAAATATATGTGCTGATTCATTCGCTGCTTCTGCAAAAGCAAAAGTATCTCATATCATCAAGGGCGAAAGCAAAGGTATCTCATATCATGATCTTTCCCTGTCCTTTCCTTTGTCCTTATTATTACTCGCATGGCAAAGTAAAGTGAGCAATCAGCCGACACTTGGAGTCAGTCTTCCGATCTGGAACCAACTACCTGGAATCTATTCCCTGGTTGCTTACCTAGCGTTGCTCTCGAGTAGTCATCTTCAAAGGTTGATACACTTCCAGAGAAGGGACCACATCTGCTTGGAGAACAGCTAAGACGAGTGACGAGGAAACATCAATCTTGTGGATAGTCAGCAAACGCAACAACTGCATATGCTGAGTTATCCTCTAACCCTCTTCAATACGAATTGGAAAGATTGAACAAAGAAACCGGTCATCACCTCTACCTCGTGCTTGCCTGCCATGTGTCAGAATCCTCCAGCTCAGTTCAAGATTAGCCTGTGGAAAAACTCACGATCAAGCCTCAATGCAATCACCAAGGAGAAGATGGAATTTACACTCCATAACCAGATTTGCATCCCTAAACTCTTCTCTTTGTTAGATACATTCTGCCATGTTTAGTATGTTTAAGTGCTGTTTGTGTGTTTACTTATGTTTTGTGTGAATCTATGCTTAAAACATTGAGGACAATGTTTGATTTAAGTGTGGGGGGGTAACTAAGTATATTTGATACAAATTCGTGGGATTTTATCACCCATAACTTCAAATGTTGTTCCTTGCTGTTTTAAGGTGTTTTTAAGATGTTTTAGAGTGTTTTAGTATGTTTTGTTTTATAACTCCGAAAATCACATAAAAATTTGAAAAACATGTTTTGAAAAGCCTAAAAAGAGTGTTTTGAGTCGTTTTTGTGTGTTTGTGTCTTAGGGTACCTTCCAACACAATGATAAGGATTTGGTTTGTAATTGCATGACTGTTAAAAAGAGTTATAAACATACAGAAAAGTTTGATTTACTCTTGGTATATGCTTGGTTATGGTTATAATGTATGACTTCACATGCAATCATAAAAGAAAAAATTCGTTTTTGTAACATGTTTGAAGGAAGGAACTCAAACAAACGCTACAACCCTGTGAGACTCGAGCCATTACCTTCTTTGGAGAGTTATAATCTGTGATTCTTTGTTTTCTAAAGTTGTTGCATGATCTCATTATTCCTTGCTTGGTTGCTACTTAGAATGCAATTGTATCATGATAGAACTAAATGCTAGAACTTATATCCGTTTCATTCAAAGCATGACATTGAATTGCATAACATATATCAAGATGAAGTTGTGTAGTTGCCACCATAGCCAAATAGCCTTACGTCCCATATTTCGTATATGTTGTAAGTTTTAACCCCGTTGAGCTTTGTTTAGCCTTTATTCTTTGTTAACCCACATTTTCCTCACTTAGCCTAGTTTAGGACAATTCACACCCTTGTTCTTAAAAGATAGTGAGCATGACTTAAATGAATTCCTTTTGAGTTACATTATGCAAGAAAATGAGTGTGGGGGAGGGAAAGTTTGTTCTTAAGTTTATATGTATGTTTTGAGATTCAAAAGAAAAGAAAAAAAAATTGTGAAAAACATATGAAAAAGAAAAACAGAAAAGAAAAGAAAGGAAAAGAGCTTGTTCTCCCTTTTTGTTCAAAAGTTGAGTTTTCATTCAAAAGGGAATTCTAAGTTGATTCAAGTGCTTTGCTCACTATTTCTTTAAGAACCTTTGTTTTCCATATCCCTTCTTTGTTATCCACACACCCCAAGCCCCGTTACAACCCGTGACTTCAATCTTGAGTGTTATGTGTTTCAATTTGTGGAGTTTGAACTTGGTATGAGCATATGGTGTCACTGGTTCTCGCATCTAAGTAGTAGCATTCCATTCATGAGATCATACCTAAACATGCTTATTAACTCCAGAAATTGCTTTCTTTGTGATACATATATGTGAGTGTTCGTTTTCATGTTTACATCAATCTTCTCACATGTAACTAGATTAGGGTGTGTAGTTAGAAAATCTGAGTGAAAATTGAGTGCATATCTTGTAAGGAATTGAGCAAATTCTCTAAGGCATGTTACTACATTCAAAACATGGTTTTAAATGCTTAATTGTGAACTAGTATGTGGTGACTATGATTAAGAATGTATTTAAGTGTGAAGATGACTAAAATTTGTGGGAATAATGAATTTTGAACATGTCATGTGCATTAAGAATCCCTGAGACCATTTTTGGAAGGTTTAAGTTTTGTTTTGTTTTTCTGTTTTGCTCGAGGACTAGCAAAAGCTAAGTGTGGGGGAATTTGATAGGAGCATATTTATGCGACTTAATTGGCTTGTTCTCGTGCATTTACGTTGTGTTTCTTTAGTTATTTTAGTCCTTTATGCCATTTTCGTGTGTTTCTAGGTTCATATGGCTAAGGAAGCAAAAAGGTGCATTTTGGAGCATTTTGGAGCAAAATTGGGCTTGGAATGGATAGCTTACGTTTGGAGCAAAAGGAATGGACGAAATTGAAGAGGATTCCTAATCAAATGAGTTACATCATTTCCTAAACTAAGTAATAAAGCCTTAGGATATTTTCTGCCCAAAATTCCCACCATAGCTGCACCCACATGCTCTCCCATCATCATTCCACACCTCCATTGCAGCCACCAACCAACCTAGCTGTCACCCACATGCTCTCCCATCATCATTCCTTCTTTAATCCATTCAGCCACATGCTTTCCCATGTGATTATTCAGCCACATCCATGCACTCTTCATGATGGCAGCCACATTCTCTCCCTAGCTGTCATATTCCTTCTTTAATCATTCATCCACCTATAAATAAACATCCATTGCAGCCACAAACCATTCATTTCATTCACCATTCACGCCAGAAATTCATCCCCTCTCTATAACACATCCATACTTCACCATTCTTCATATTTTCTGCCCAAAAATAAGCCTTGAAGTCCCATACATCCATCCCTATCCTAAACACATCATTCTACACCATCCATAACCCCCAAAACCTATCCTTAGACCTTGTGCCGCAACAAAGAGGAGGAGAAGGGCCTAAACGTTCATACAATTCAAGTTTGAGTTGTTGGAATTTTTAGGTGTTTCTTTTCCTTGATTTCAATGTTTAATTTCAATTCTCTTTGTTTTGTGCGTATGAGGAACTAAACCCCCCCTTGGCTAGGGGGGATTCGAAATATATGTTTATGCTTGCAATATGATTTGATTACTTCTAATTGCGTTTCATAAGTTGTGAATTCAATTTGTTTAACTGTTTGATTGATAACTTATTTATGTATGTTTATTGAGAGTGCACGCTTAATTTTCATGCATGAATATGACGCTAGAATATAAGTGAGTTTCACCTAATAGTTATGAACTTATATTCACAAGTAGTGGAGGTTGCTTATAAACAATCGCGTTAAATGAATTCTTGGCAAGAGTATCATGCATTCATAGTTACAATTGCCTCGTCAACACTTATAATTTTCATAGAACATAATGATCTCTCATTGTATCTCTTCTATGCATTCATGTTGAGAACCATTGGAGAATGATTTGAATTGTCGCATGCATCATCCAATTCAATAACATAAGGAAAATTTGAGAGTTAATTAGTGCATCACGGTTAACTTGGGGTGTTGAGCATCATGGTTTATTGAAAAGCAATTGGAAATCGTTTTATATGCAAGTGTAACATGTGTGGAGATGAACCCCTTAGCTAGCCATCCCATCCATTCTATTCCATCAAATTCGTTTTACAATCTGTTTTGTTTCCAAGTTTCTGTTTTAATTTCAAATTCATCCAAAACCAATCCCCCTTTACTTTATTGTCCAAATTAGTTAGAAAGTGTCTTAGTTTGTGTTTATAAGTGTTTTGATTCAATTTGTTGCATAAATTCGTCCAAATTCACCAAGGTGCTCAAAACTGCCCAGAAAGTGTTTTTAAGGCAGTTTTGAGTGTTTTGGGTGATGTTTGAGTCTTTTGGTTTGTTTTAGTATTTTAAGCGTTTAGTTTCGCATTCTTTGAGTCTAGTTTAGTGTTTTAAACTTTATTTTACGTTTTTGAGTCAGTTTCCAAGTGATTTGCAATCCCACCTAATCCCCGGTTAAGAACGATCCCTACTTACATACTTACTACAATTGATAAAAAGAGGGTTTAATTTGTGCGCGTATAATTCTCGCATCAATGTATCATGCTCCGGCCAACGGTCTTGCAGAAGTATTCAACAAAACCGATCAATTTGGTTTTAATCAGGTTTTTTGTCGGTTTGGTACAAAAATCAAACTGTTTATTAGTATTTTCAGTTTGGTATCAGTTCATTAAACCGAATCAAACCGATTTATCTTTTTAATTTGTTCTGCCACGTGGCAGGGTTTGATGCTAATCGAGTCCATACAACACCTTAACACACATATCAATCTATTCTCACTCTCTCTCACCCCTCGTGTGAGATCCCATATTTTCATAATATTATTTGGAGATATTAGAGTCAATTGGAGATGTAGAGTACATTTCAACCATGTTAGGTGTTATGCATGTTACAAGCAAGTGATTTCATGCTTACTAATACATGACTAAGCTTTATAGCTTAGCCAAGTGGACAAGACCAAAGCCGAAATGGCTTTGAACTTGCTTACAAAGGACATGTGTGTATGTGACTCATGAAATTTAAGCACGAGGTGGCTATTTGTGAGAAGACACAAGTGCTTAGTGAGCTCTCTACATAGTGACTATGTGAAGCTACATAGGTGGTCATGTTGTGCTTTTTGTAGACATTAAAATTTCGGTGAAACAAATGTTCACCAACGTATTAAAGTTTTGACATGTTAGGGCATACATGGCATACGCCACGTGTCGTACAAATTGTACACATGGCGTGTGACTCAACAAAATAGAAAGAAATACCCCTGGATGATTAAACAAGTTTTTCTTCTCAATTTGGGCAATGACAAGGTAAGCACATTTCAATCCATTACGGATCAAAGCAAGTTTTTCTCATTTGGGCAATGACAAAGCAAGCACACTTCAAGTTTAAAATTGTATTAAGTGGGAAATTAGGCCATAAATAAGACCACTTCAATTTCAATATTGCATTAAGTGGGAAAATTAGGTAATAGTGCTTGGGTGGGAAAATTTTGTGGTGGTGATTCATTCTCAAAGCCTATAAATAGGTTTCTCCATCAAAGTATCAAGCATTAAGGAATTCACAAATACATTTTCACCACTCCCAAATTGGAAGAGAATTCACCAAAGTCCTTGATAGTTTTGAAACTCTAAAGCTTTCAAGCATTCAACCTCCCAAATCCCCAAGAATTCTGAAGGATCAAGAAAGCTCTCTTCGTTCTTCGTCAAATCCTCCATCAAGATCAAGCCCTGACGGCCTTTGAAGAACTTTCACAAATTCAAGATTAAGCTCCGACGGCCCTTGAAGAAAGTATTCATCATTCATCATCCGTTCATCCTAAGATCAAGCCCCAACGGCCCTTTGGATCAACAATATCAACAAATCCATACATCCAACCGTTATTCAAGATCAAGCCCAAAAGCCTTTGAAGATCCGCTCATCCATCATCCTTCAAGATCAAGCCCAAAAGCCCTTGAAGAAATCCGCACAACCATTCTTCAAGATCAAGCCCAAAAGCCCCTTGAAGGCTCGTTCATCAACCTTCAAAGATCAAGCCCTGAAGGCCCTTGAAGAAACTTCCCTCAACCTTCAAGATCAAGCCCCAACGGCCTTTGAAGAAGCTTCAAAACGTTCATCCAAGATCAAGCCTCGACAACCCTTGGATCAATCGCACATCCACAAATCAACACCTTACGGAGATCGAATCAGAGGATCAAATTGTAAAGAGATTGCAACTCCAAAATTAACACAAAATATTATTTTGTACACGTGTTCTTGTTTCAAGAAATTCCGTGTTCACAGAGTTGGCATCGGAAAGCATGGACTTGGAGTACTTCCTTGGGTTTTCCTCCCTTGGTGCCCTTAGCGAGGCCATGGTGATCACAAGCTCGTGCCTCGGGTGCTCTTGTTCTTTTGGCAGATTTGATGCGGAGGTGGAAGAGGCGGTAGAAAGAGCTCTTGCCTTGCTTCGAGTTGTGATGCCCAAAGTGACAACACTTGCGGCGAGTATGTTCTTATTCTTCGCGTTGGTTGCGGGAACAACTTGAACCTTCCTTGATGCCATTTGTGCTTTCTTGCGGATTTGAAGATTGAGATGAGAGGTAGAGATTGTCCCACCAGGCGTGCCAAATTTGTGAACACGGAATTTCCTGAAACAATAACACGTGTACAAAATATTGTTTTGTGTTAATTTTGGAGTTGCAATCTCTTTACAATTTGATCCTCTAATTCGATCTCCGTAAGGTGTTGATTTGTGAATGTGCGATTGATCCAAGGGTCGTCGAGGCTTGATCTTGGATGAGCGGTTTGAAGTTTTTTCAAGGGCCGTTGAGGCTTGTTCTTGAAGGTTGAGGGAAGTTTCTTCAAGGGCCTTCATGGCTTGATCTTTGAAGGTTGATGAACGGGTCTTCAAGGGGCTTTTGGGCTTGATCTTGAAGAATGGTTGTGCAGATTTCTTCAAGGGCTTTTGGGCTTGATCTTAAAGGTTGATGGATGAACGAATCTTCAAGGGCTTTTGGGCTTGATCTTGAAGAACGGTGATGAACGGATCTTCAAGGGCTTTTGGGCATGATCTTGAATAACGGTTGGATGTGTGGATTTTTTGATGTTGTTGATCCAAAGGGCCGTTAGGGCTTGATCTTAGGATGAACGGATGATGAATGATGAATACTTTTTTCAAAGGCCATCGGGGCTTGATCTTGAATGAGGATTTTACAAAGAACGAAGAGAGCTTTCTTGATCCTTCGAAATTCTTGGGGATTTGGGAGGTTGGATGTTTGAAAGCTTTAGAGTTTCAAAACTATCAAGGACTTTGGTGAATTCTCTTTCAATTTGAGAGTAGAGAAAATGTATTTGTGAATTCCTTGATGCTTGATACCTTGATGGAGAAGCCTATTTATAGGCTTTGAGAATGACTCATCACCACAAAATTTTCCCACCCAAGCACTATTACCTAATTTTCCCACTTACTGCAATATTGAAATTGAAATGGTCTAACATATGGCCTAATTTCCCACTTAATGCAATATTGAAATTGAAGTGGTCTTATTTATGGCCTAATCTCCCACTTAATACAATTTTAAACTTGAAGTGTGCTTGCTTTGTCATTGCCCAAATGAGAAAAAACTTGCTTTGATCCGTAATGGATTGAAATGTGCTTACCTTTTATCTGAAGCTGAACTTGATTCAAGGGTGGTGGACACTTAATCTTGAATCGGACTTGTGATTTCTTCAAGGGTCGTCAAGGCTTGTTCTTGAATGGAATTGGACCACGAGCGGTCTCACATGGCAATGCCTTAGTGAGCCGACTTAAAACAAGTTTGTCAAGTCTATAGTACTTTTCAACCCTGATATGAGATACTTCTGTTTTTTGAAGAAGTAGCGAAATAATCGGCACGTGTTTTGTTGTGCTTGTCTCCACATGCTTCAATGTATCATTTTCGCTTGCCTTATTTGTTTTCCAAGCAGAAGTGGTATCTTCTGCTACCTTAAATTTATATTCCCATCTCTACCTAGCACGAGGCCTTTTGGAAGCTCACTGGCTTCAGGTTCCGTAGGAACTCCGAAGTTAAGCGAGAAAGGGGCTAGAGCAATCCCATGATGGGTGACCCACTGGGAAGTTGCTCGTGAGTTCCCAAAAACAAAACCGTGAGGGAATGGTAAGCCCAAAGCGGACAATATCGTGCTACGGTGGTGGAGTCGGGCCCGGGAAGTGATCCGCCCCGGGTCGGGATGTGACATTTGGTATCAGAGCCTAACCCTGGTCGCGTGTGTGCCGACGAGGACGTCGGGCCCCTAAGGGGGGTGAATTGTGACATCCCACATTGCCCAGGGGAATGATCCTTAAATGTATATTCCCATCCCTACCTAGCACGAGGCCTTTTGGGAACTCACTGGCTTCGGGTTCCGTAGGAACTCCGAAGTTAAGCGAGAAGGGGCTAGAGCAATCCCATGATGGGTGACCCACTGGGAAGTTGCTTGTGAGTTCCCAAAAACAAAACCGTGAGGGAATGGTAAGCCCAAAGCGGACAATATCGTGCTACGGTGGTGGAGCGGGCCCGGGAAGTGATCCGGCCTGGGCCGGGATGTGACAATTTGGTATCAGAGTCTAACCCTGGTCGCGTATGTGCCAACGAGGACGTCGGACCCCTAAGGGGGGTGGATTGTGACATCTCACATCGCCTAGGGGAGTGATCCTTAAATGTATATTCCCATCTCTACCTAGCACGAGGCTTTTTAGGAGCTCACTGGCTTCGGGTTCCGTAGGAACTCCGAAGTTAAGCGAGAAAGGGGCTAGAGCAATCCCATGATGGGTGACCCACTGGGAAGTTGCTCGTGAGTTCCCAAAAACAAAACCGTGAGGGAATGGTAAGCCCAAAGCGGACAATATCGTGCTACGGTGGTGGAGTCGGGCCCGGGAAGTGATCCGCCCCGGGTCGGGATGTGACATTTCCTATTGTACTTTAAGCATTCACAAGTCTCGCATCTCCTCTTGAGATTTTAAGGGAATTAAATCAAAATTTTATATAGAGTCTCTACCAAACAATTAAACTCCATCAAAATACATAGATTTATAGATCCATTAAAATCTCTCAAAATCTCAATTGAGTACACCCCTTTAGATACGCTATGTATCTGCCTATATCTGCTTGAACCTACCCCGACCAGTGGGTCTAAAATACGTTTGCTCACACCTAATTAGACCATATTACTAAATAGAAACTATTAAAAACAAATAATTTATATTAATATTAATATATTATACACAAAATAAGTGGCCCATCATAATCATATTATCTATAAATTAACATAATTACAAATAGAAACAAATACCTACCATATACTAAGGGAAAAATCAATTATATACATTCACAAATTTACAAATTTGTGACTATAAAAATTAAATTATCTTCTGAAAATTTCGAGATTGACTTAATTTAAAAAAAAAAAAATTGAATACTCTTAAGAATTTTGACATTAGGAAGAAATTTTATTTCAAAAAATAATTAAATTAAAATAAAAAAACCTATTTCTGATTCGATTTATTGAGTAATCACGCCCACCAATGTGAAACCAATGGCAGTTAGATATGATCAAATAAGGGTAGATGTGTACATTATGTAAAAAGTTTGTTGGATGTCTATATTAACCACTCAGTACTCCGGTCTAGTGATATCTCTCTCCATTTGTAAATGAGAGATCTTACAATCTTAATTCAATTCTTGCAAAAACGAATTTGAACCACATTATTGTTGGCCCATTATGAACTAACACTATCAAAAACCTTTCTTTTGGGCTTTTCTTATTAGGCATACAAGTAGAAGAATGGTTAAGCTTTGAGATCAAATCTTCTCCATACAAAATCTTTTGTGACATCTTTGTGACATATCTCATTTAATAACATTTAGTCATTCATTTAAACTTCATTTAATAATGTAAACTCTTTAACTTATATTTTTAATAAAAAGTAAAAATTTAAAATTTAAAATTAAAATGTAAATTAAGTCAAAGTTCATAATTATCTTACCAGTCTCTGCCTCACTCAAACTAAGTACGCCTTGGATCTTCTCAAGCGGATTCACATGTTGGAGGCTAAATCTTGCTCTACACCTATTGCTGCGAAGAGCCGAATGTCCAATCACAATAGGACACCTTCAACCGACCTCTCTGAGTATTGCCATCTTGTTGATTCTCTCTAATACCTCACTTTTGCTCGCTCATGTCTCGCTTATACTGTTAGCCGTGTTTGCTTGCTTTATGGTTACCAGAACCAATACTCATCTCATTATTGCAAAGTGTATTATTTGTTAATTGGAAGTACCCTTTATCTTGATATTTCTTTTCAAAAGTTCATTGGCTCGCTCCAACTTCAGGCTCTCACAACTACAAAATAGGTTGGTTGTGTTTTGTTCCAATTTTGAGTTTGAATATGATGCACTGGCACATGCTTGTGCTGAAATATTATCACTTTCTTAGGTATTATGTGAATTTTGTAGCAATGATTCATTAACTTTAACTCAATTCGAGTAATGGTTCCTCAACTAAAAATTCATTACCATTGGTCCCTCAACTAAAAATCTATTACCATTGGTTTCTTAACTTTAATCCAATTAGAGAAATGGTCCCTCAACTTTAACCCAATTGTAACAATGGTTCTTCCAACATAACTCATTTTGACAAAATTCTAACAAAGTTGACGAAAAAGACCATAGCTACACGTTTTGATAAGTTGAAGGACCCCAATTGTAGCCATGGTTATTCCAACATAACTTATTTTGACAAAAATTTGACGAAGTTGAGAAAAATGACCATAACTACACATTTTGATGAGTTGAGAGACCAATAGTAATAGATTTTTAATTGAATGAGTATTACTCCAATTTGATTAAAGTTGAGTGACCATTGTTACAATTTACTTAATATTATAATATTTGTAACATTCTTACGTCTGTCAACTCGAATTTTCATACTCTAAACATACTACACTTGATTATCGTTCACGAGCCTTTTAAAATGATAAGGGATAAAATGACCATGTCATAACCCCCCACTAAGCATTGGGCCTATACTATATAAATACGGGATTTGTTTTTACCTTTACCGTAACCAGTTTTTTAAAAATCAGCGCAACTGCCTAGGGCTGAACGGCAGAGCTCCATTGTGGTTTTGGTCAAGACATTTACGAAAGCAAGGAGGAAATAGGCAGCTGCCTAGGCGGCAATTGAGGCGCTGCAATTTAAGATTCAGCATATGCAAACATTTGCATCATCGGTTCACCACTGCAAATTTGCAATTTTTGACAGTCAAGTTCTGTAGAAGGTGGGTTGTGGTTCTGCACAGACCTCACTTGGGTGAGAATAGGAAGATAGGAGTGAAGGTGGGTTCTTCAAAGAGTGCGAGAGGACGATGGGAGTAAGTTGCAGAGGGTGAGAAAGAAGAGAGAGACATCGACTCACTATCACCATTTTAAGAGAACAAAAGGTGGGGTGGGTGAGTCAGGGTGACAACTTATGTTTTGTGGTTAGGGTTTTTTTTTTTTTTTTCAATTAAATGTCAGTTGAAATTCTTTTAAGGGTGTAGTCAAACTCGGATTTGAGAGGATTTTAAAAGACTTTGAAATCCTAGTGTAGTCAATTAAAAGATTTTAAAGGATTTTAGAATCCATTCAAATCTAAGTGTAGTCAATTAAAGATTTTAATGGATTTTAGAATCCTTTCAAATCTAGGTATAGTTAATTAAAAGATTTTAAAATCCATTAAAATCTAAGTGTATTCAACAAATTAAGATTTTGGAGGATTTCAATAAGTTGTGGATTTTGTAGGATTTGAGAGCTATAACCAAGACTAAAAAGAATCCAACCTTACCCCCTAGGATTTCAAATCCTTCCACCACAATCCACCACTATCCATTCAAATTCTTTAAAATCCATATGAATTTTGTAGGAATCTTTAATCCTCTTAAATCCTATAAAATCTATCATTTTTAAAATCCTTTAAAATCCTTTAAAATCTTAGTTTGACTACACCCCCTAAATCAGGCCCAACCTTTTTTTTCAAAGAATAGATGGCCCAATGGTAATTTAAATGTGTTTGTCTGTTTGTCTTAAAAGGAACTCTATAAGACCACCTCCAATGGTGGGCTAAATGCTAAATGCTAAATTCCCCCCCCCCCCCAAAACCAACTCCAACCCATGCTAAAACATTTGGCTAAATGCCAAATGTTAGAGCTGGGTCAAATACCCCCCAGATCCCCTGCCCCCCCTCCCCGTGCGACTGGACTCACTGGCCATTGGGCCAGTCTCGGCCCATTCACGCTCCAACGCGCCACACGCGGAGTGCCTGCAATTCGTTCCCAATAGGGGTAGGCCCCGTTGTCAGCAGTTTGTCGGCCACCCAATGCAGTCCAACGGCTACATTTTCAATCCGATGGCTGGTTTTCACGGACCATTGGTTGATCCAACGGTCCAAATTCAAAATTGATTTTTTTAAATATGTTATTTTAAAATACATTGAATCCAATGGTTGAGATCAAATATAATCAAATCTGACGGTAAAAAAAAAAAAGATCTAACGGCCCAAATTTAAATCCAACGGCTAAAATAATTTAAAAAAATTATTTAACTCAAAATTCACCCAACTCTATAAATACCAAACATCCACACAAAACTCAATTTTCTCTTACAATTCTTCCAATTTATCTTTCTACCATTTCTTTCCATTTCCAAATTGTTCAACATGGCAAGAGAGCATATTAGAGGTCGTAATTGGACCTGTGAGGAAGATGTTGCTCTATGCTTGGCATGAGTTTCTGTTAGCAAAGATGGTGCAGTTGGCACAAATCAAAATAAGAAAGTTTTGTGGGATAAAATCATTGCAAAGTTTCAAGAAAACTCCAACGGCGGTGGGCGGGATGGTGGTGGTGTTTAGGATCGGTAAAAGACTATCAACAAAGCATGCACTTTATGGAAGGGAAGCTTGGAGAGAGCCGTGGTTGGCATGGCTAGTGGAAGGAGCGCCACAAAAATTGTGAGTTTTGTTTTTGATATTTTATTTGTCATGTACATAATATTATGTTGCAACTAATTATTTTTATGTATTTTTTGCATAGGGTGACAAAGCAATGGAAATTTACAAGACAAGAGTAACACCAAAAAATCAAGTTTTTAAGTTGCAACATGCTTGTGACGTCCTCAAGGATTGTCCAAGATGGGGAACCGATGCGGACCAACAATAGGGAAGATTATTTCAACATGCAGATGCATAGATAAATGTCGGAGATGAAGGCGTCAATGAAGGTGTTGATGAAATGACCCCATCTCCTTCTTTTGCAAGGCCCCTGGGAAGAGATAAGTAAAAGGAAGCAAAGAGAAAAGGGAAGTCCTAAGATTCGATGAGTGGACACTTTGATATCGAAATTGCAAAATTGAACGAAACTCATAGCGCTCGCCAAGAAGAAGCGGCCCGAATGTGTTTGCAAATGAAGGAAATCTCAGATAGGGAGAAAATAGGTTTGAATTTGAATTCATGATGAAGGACCTCAGCAAATACACTCCAGAGAGGAAGAAGTTCTTACGTGGTAAGCAAAAGGAAATTATGCGAAAGTCTGCCTCAAGGAGTATGCTTCAAGATGATGAATCCTCTGAACCCTATATCCCAACATTTCAACGAAGTCCATCACCAAGTGAAGATGTTGATATGATTGTTAAGTTTATGTAGTGTATGAATTATGTGCTTTATTAATTAAGTTTATTAATTGTCGTTGGTATTAAGTTTATGTAGTTTATTAATTATGTGGTTTATGAATTATCGGTTGTATTAAGTTTATGTGGTTTATGTACTTTATTAAATTTATGTCTTATTATTCCACACTTTGATGTAGAATAGATGCCTTCAATAATTCAACCTCCATTCAATAATTTATTCAACGTACTAGAGAAAATACTTTGCACAAGAAGACACTTAAATTTATTACTAGAAAATAACAACATAGTACACTTAAAATTATTGCATAAATGCTTAACCAACATCATCAACGTTCACCTTCTCGGTGCCATACATACTCAACCAAATCCTTGCGGAGTGTGTCATGACATTGAGGAGCTTGAATTCTATTTAAATATCTCTTATACTCACTCAAGGTGACCATATCCTATTGGGTCTCCTATGTGGTTGGAGCGAGATATTCAACATCTCTTGCAATAGCTCTCGCATGTGTTGGTTGGTCATCATCCACATCTTCGTCTGAATCTTCTTCAATTTCGATGTACTTATCTTCCACAATCATGTTATGCAAAATTATGTACGTCATCATGATTGAATGGAGGTCTTTGGACTGCCAAAATTGTGCAGGCCCTCTAATAATGGTCCATTGAGCTTGTAGGATCCCGAACGCTTTCTCCACATCCTTCCTGTAAGACTCTTGCCTTTGCGAAAATAATTTCTTCTTTGCACTATTGGGATGAGAAAACTTATGACAAAGGTAAACTAACTAGGATAAATACCATTAGTTAGGTAGTAACCTAGCTCATACCTATTACCATTTACCTTGTATCGAAATTCTGGTGCCCATCCATTGACAACATTATGGAACAAAGCAGAAGACCAAAGAACGTTGATATAGTTGTTTGATCCAGGAGCCCCGAATAAAGCATGCCAAATCCATGTGTCGTAAAACGCCATAGCCTCGAGTGTGATGGTTGGCTTGTCATGACAGCCTTTGAATTGGCCAACCCAAGCAATAAGACATTCTTCCACTCCCAATGCATACAATCGAGACTTCCTATTATGCCAGGGAAGCCTCTTTTGTCTGCCTTGCGTAGAAGCCTCTTCAAGTCTTCACGATTTGGGTTGCGGAGGTATGTGGCTCTATATATGCCTTCAATTGCCTTACAGAAGCGCTTCCGGTTCTCAATAGCAGTACTTTCTACAAGTTGACAATACTCGTTAGTTGAGTCTACAGAGCACCCATTAGCTAGCATGTGAAAAGCAAATGTGAGCTTCTGATGAGGTTATAAACCTTGTCAGCCTACGACATCTAGCCTCCTTGCAAAGTAGTGGTCATGATTGACAACTGCATTCAAGATGCTTTCAAAAAGCTCTTTACTCATCCGAAACCGCCTCCGAAAATCATGAGCAGGAAATCTCAGACACTCGATGAAATAATTTTTCATCATTTGGTCATGACACTCTTCTTTATCACGTTGCACATATGAACGCCCCGTGACAGAACTACGATGGCTAGATTCACCATGGTGCTCAGATTGCATAAACGAGTTGATAAGTTCAACTTTGGCGTTGAACAATTTTGCATCCTCAATCTCAATCCTTGCTTGGTATTGTGCCATCTGCATTGCCATGCTACGCCTTATTTTATCACCCATTGATGAGATATTGAGGATTTTTAGGAAACAAAAACTCTTTGAAAGTTGAAAGATTGGTCAATATAGAGGATGATTGAAGGTTGAAAGGTTGTGTGATCAACAAATATTGGACATATGTTTTATATAGAGGATGATTGATGAAAGTTGAACGGTTGGTGAAAGTTGAAAGTTTAGTGTTGAACGGTTAGTGAAAGTTGAAAGTTTGGTGTTGAACGGTTGGTGAATTGAAAATTTGGTGTTGAAGAGTTGGTGAATTGAAAGTTAGCCCAGGGTTGAAAGATTGATAAAAGTTGAAGGCTTGCTTTGTAAAAAATTTAGTGATTTTTCAATATTTATCGGAATTTAAATTTTTTTAGATTAAAATGTTCATAAAATTAATTTACTATAGTCTACATATTTATTTATTTTTAATTTAATTTAAGAAAAAAATAGCCTAAGTTCATTCTTTAATAATCCCGAGCTAAAATTTTAGGCAAAAACGGTTGAAGTAGAAAAGCTGTTTCTAGGCTAAAAGCTAAATTTTCTGCGCTAAAATATTTAGCTTTTAACCCAACCATTGGAGATGGTCTAACTTTACATAATATTTAAATTTTATAATAAATATTTATTTATGTATTTATTTATTTTTCATTTTATCTTTTCTAAATGTTTAATATAAACATGCACTTATTTATATATTATATAATAAATTTATTTATAAAAATAAAAATCTGTCTAGTTTGTCTGAACGTCTAAGCCCAAATCTGTCGCTCGGCTATCGTGAGTGTTTTTTAAAATCATGATCATAATAATGACCCAAATATAAGGGTCTTGTTTTACTTTTATCTCAACCCAAAAAGTTAATCATCCATATTTTCCTTAAAAAAAAGTGAAGAAGTTTTTGATGTGTTAATATTTTTATGAATAATATAGAAATTAAAAACAGAGGAGAAAGAGAGTAAAAAACATTTCTAACGGTTTAAGGAGGGAGGGGTTGTTGTGAGTGATTGGTCTCGTGGTGGTAAATAGCGTGCAAAGATTTGGAACCCTATTCTGCCTCCTGCCTCTGCCCGCTAAACTCCAAACTGCTAAGGAAGATCTCCTCTCCACCACCACCAAAATTATCATCTCATCTCCTGGAATTTGATAATCGATTCGGATTACGGGATTTGGGATTAGGCACATCCCTCTCTTACAATATAATAATATTTTAGAGATTGCCCATCCATCCCAGGCACTCATTATTATCAATTATTTATTTTTAATTTATTGTTGTAAATTCCAATGGCAATTGCTGCTGTGCTGTGTTGTGCGTCGTGAGTCTTGAATCTTAAATCTTGAAGCTGGAAGAAGAATTCTATGTGTTGATTGCTTGACGAGATAATCACCAAGGCACAACTCAGAAGAATTGGCTAGACTGCTACTGCTAATCTATCTATCTTATAATCACAACAGACAATTGGACCAAGGAAGGAGGAGAGTCTGACTCTGAGAGATGGGTGCGATCAAGGCAGCAGCTGGAGACGCGGTGCTGACCTTCTTGTGGATTTCCTGCGCATCCACGCTTGGCCTACTCACGACCCTTATCGCTACTGCCGTTGGCGTTCAAGCCCTCGCCTGGCCCCCTCTCTTCATCACCACCTCCCTTGTCTTCCTGCTTGTCTTCGTCTTCACCTTCATCGGAGACTCCTTGGGCGGCGCCAGCTTCAACCCCACGGGCACTGCCTCCTTTTACGCTGCCGGCCTTGGCTCCGACAACCTCTTCTCCATGGCCCTCCGCTTTCCTGCCCAGGTGAGGATGTAACCGCTCAATCCTGTTCCTTCCTTAATCATAATAATTCAGTTGATTGATTACTCTCTTTATTCGATCTTTACTCAATCTGTGTTCAATTCAATTCTTTCATTCCATTTTTCATATGAAAAATAATTCAATTTCAATTGGCTGCTCTGCTGTTGCAATTTAACTAACAGAATCTACTCTCTCTTTCAACAAAGAAATTCACTTTTATGCCTCTCTCTCCGCCCCAACTCCGAACCATAATATGTGTATAAACGAAACCCAAAATGGTATGCTTAAGTTTAACGTTGGACTCTACACCTTCCATTCCACAGGCTTTGGGTGCTGTGGGTGGAGCACTGGCCATTAATGAGGTCATGCCGCAGCAATACAAGCACATGCTTGGAGGCCCTTCCTTAAAAGTTGACCCGCATACTGGCGCTATTGCTGAGGGGGTCTTGACTTTCATCATCTCCTTTCTTGTCCTCGTAATCATACTCAAGGGTCCTCGTAGCTCATTTCTCAAAATGTGGCTGCTCGCTGTGGTTACTGTTGCATTGGTTGTTACTGGTTCTGTGTATACCGGCCCTTCAATGAATCCTGCCAACGTAAGTAAACCATGTCCTTCTTTCTTTTCCACCCATACCATATATATTCCTTGCACTGGTAGGAATCGTATTAAACTTAATACAACATCACCATTATAGTGAGGATTACACTTTTACCAAATGTGTCTATTATGCTATGTGTCTTCTTTTTGACCGCTTGTATTGGCGATTTATATCATACAATGCGAACTTATGCTTGAAGAAAATTTATTGTTTTTACTTGTCGATTCTTTGCTTGCAATTTTCCTACTATTAGGAATGAACCTTGCATACGGTGATGAAATATTTTGTATTGTAGTATTGAGTACCCTACATCCCTTTGGTGAACACAACATTGCTATTATGCTCCTCGGCTTTATGTTTTGATTGTAACACAGTTGTCAATATATGATCTATGGGATACATGGAAGTATGAGAATGATATCTTCCTATCTGTAAACAGGATAATAGACACAAGTACAGTAAGAACAATATAGAAGATAGTGATAGGAAATAGAGAAAAAGAAGAAAAAAGAAACATAGACCCCCGGTTGCCAGACCCTTTCCCAATTTACTAGGTGAGGTCTTGAGTGAGAATCATAATTTCCCCATTGAAGTTCCTTTTGGCTTCCATCATAATCCCCTTCCATTTTTTTCTAATAAATCTTTTAGTTATCACATCTCAATTTTCCTTTTGAGGACTAAGAACCTCACCTTTCTTTTTCCCACATTTGTCTGGTGATCCCTCTTCTCTAAGAAATCTCCAGCCAACGTGCTTTTTGCACTTCTGAGGGGAGGAAGATGGAGGCTTAAATATAGGAACATGTTTGTTTTCTTCTAATCGATTAAGTACGAATACTTGACATCTTATAGAGTTTAGAAAACTTTTTATATCTGTTTCTATTTCTATTTCCACAATCCGTTATGGCCAACCTTCCATCATAAGTTTGACAAAGAGAACCCTTGATTTTATCCTTGACATCTTTCCCTTTCATGGCGTTAGTTGTTTCAAAATTCCGAGGATAGTAATATCTCTTTGCAAAACTGAGAAAACATTGAAATTTAGTTGTTAAAGTAAATGTGCAATGTTTCCTTATTCTTTATAATTTCCTACCTTCCTTTATATGAAACCATTTTCCCATTTTGAAAAGTCATGTCGCAAAAGGTTGTAGGGCTTGGTGGAGGCCCTTTTTTGAGTCCAACTAGGTGAAGCGGATTTGGGGATTTCTGGGTACCAAAAAAAAAAAGTCAAGGCACAAAATGATATAATTTTCTCAAAATATTTAACCATGTCAGTGGTTTCTAGACGTTTACAGTTTAAACAGGTGCAGTCGGGGTTTATGAATGAAATGCAGATTGAATAGTCTAGTGTGAATGCATTATTATTGTCTACTTGGGATGCTTTTTTCCCACCTATTCTTCTTGGGATGAAGAGAGTAAGATGTATTAATTTGCGTTCTTACTTCAGTTAAAAAACGCCACTGTTCTGTACATTAAGCACAACCCAAGGAGAACATCCCGTTAGGCATATATTTGAGTTCTCTTGCAACTGATGATGATTTTGCCTCTCCTTAATTTTGAATTTATATTGCTTCCCTGGTCATTTGCAAGCAAAGCCGTTGTGTCCAACAAAATCATTGATCATTGAAAATACTTAAATCAGACTGACAGATGATTGAAATGATACTGCTATGAAATGATGATTTCTTAATCGACAGAAAGATGTTGGCACTTAGTTTGGAAAAGTTTTGTGATAAAGTATATGGTAAGCAGGTTCAAAAGAGACAACCTAAATCATACTGATGAAGTTTTAGTTTAGGTTAACTAGCCTATTTTCCTACACTATCTATTGACCTCATTGAAGGGGATACTGCGTCGGTTGAAGAGGACTGTTAGGTTTGTTGTCATCTCCTACAGAATTTAATTTTGGATTATTCACAGTACCACTATGGATATATGAGAAGGTCAATACCAGTCTTATTTTCATTCCCATGGGATGTGATTTTTTCTCTCTCTTTTTTAACATAAGACAAGTTCAGATACTAATGGTCTTCCCAAACAAGCACATTTATGCATAAATGCTAACTCAACTCAGCATACAAGTTTTGATCATTTGTTGTATTCACACAGTTGCTTATACGGTAGGTTCTCTTTATAAAAGGATACATGTGCTTACAATCTTGACCATTTGAAATTTGGATTGGTCAAATCTAGACCTTCCATAGTTTAGGTATATTCTATAAGTTTTGTTGGTCTTAAGCCGAATGAGCATAGACTGATCGATGATTCATTGTTTTTGCTATTCCTTTGTGGGAAGAGAAGGCAGTTTTTTTTGTTGAGTTGCCAGATTACTTTGCATGGTTACTAGTGGCATTTACCCCCATGGTGTTTTGTCTGATTGAATGGTTTTTAGAATGTGAGTTGTCATTTTATGATGGAATTGCATTTATGAATGAGAAGCGAATGGCTAGTCTAGGAAACCAAGAACCCTTCAGGTATGTGTTGGAATTGAATTATTTATCATCATCTTTTTTTTTTTTGGCACAAATTATGCCTCTCTTTTCTTGATCTGCTCCTGCTAATCTTCGGTGTCATTTGTTTTGAGAAAAAATATGAGATGGTTCGTTTAGTTGTTCAATTATGGAAGCTGTAGCATGTCTAGAGCTCTTACAAAATGTATTACTTGTGGTCTTTGCAGGCATTTGGTTGGGCATATGTAAACAATTGGCACAACACGTGGGAGCAGTTTTATGTTTATTGGATTTGCCCCTTCATAGGAGCAATATTGGCTGGTTGGGTCTTCCGTGTGCTCTTTCCTCCCCCACCTTCCAAAAAGAAGACCAAGAAGGCCTGAATATGAGTCTCTGTTTTTGGTCAACCTGAATATAATTCTGGTTAGTGTAGTTTTTTCAGACATTTTCAATCAGTACAGTAGATAAACCTTAAGCTGTATTGAGGACTGACCTTAGTGTTGGTAAAAACAGTCTTCAAATTGTGGATCAAATAAAATTAGCCGTCTAGTTACAGAAACGAAATGCGCGCATGTTGCGTTGGCAATGGTTTTAATTTGCTGTGTTGGACAAGAGGTTAATAACTGGGTTGGATTGCAGTCCTCGCCAACCGTACAGTTCCTGTCATTCTCTTTTTTATTGATATATTTTTCTAAGGCATTTGGAATTTTGGGTTAATGGATTCTGGACTCTTGAATGAAGTAAACTAATACTTTGCTTTTCGAACTTGGATAGTACTAAAAGGCATAGCGCAGCGCTTGTGGTCAATCTGATCATGTGCGTTTGTGTACCAACTAGAATTGTTACTTTGTTCAGACATCAAGGAAAGCCGGGGGAAATTTAAATAGTAAAAGTTCAATTACTGATATAGTCCAGTGATATGATTTTCTATTTGTAAGTGTGTGATCTTAGATTTGAGTTTCTTGATGACCAGTTCGATATCATTTTATTCTCCACCCTAAACGTATCTTTGTAAAAATGAACATTATAGAGTAACCAACCATTTTACATCCTGTAAAGAAATAACCTGCCCACTTCTCAAGGTTTTCATCCTTTGATTTTGGGGATTTTGGCCCAGACTTTACCATTTCTTATCATTGCTCCACGACAACCTGTGTCCCCTTACAACTATTGGTTTGCTTTGATGTCCGTCACCCATTACAATCGATTATCATTCTCTAAATCACTTTCAAGGAAGGGAGATAACCAAAGTGGTTCCTCCTCCATCCATGTATCGAGATCTCCATGGCTAAGTCCACATTTCACTAATTCATAAGCCATCATGTTGCCTTCGTGTCATTGCCACTGATAGAAGAAAAAAAAAAGACTGAATCTACTCTTTAAGTCATCGTTCTACTCTATACTTTTATCACAAATGATCCTTGAAATTAACCCTCATCATCAAAATGGTCTCTGAAATTGAAAACCAATCAATGTAGTCCCTAAAAATAGGTGTTGTAAATCAATGTGGTCATTATGTTACAGTTCTGTTAAAAAATCCATAAGTGTTTATGTGGCACATAAATAGGCCCCATATGACACACCCCGACCAAAATCAGGGTGTGCTGGCCGTCACGTGAGAGTGACGTAACCATGTGCACAGTGCGGAAAGCTAAGAATAATAATAAAGTACGAACCAATAATAACCAAGCTACACACAGGGTAAATAACATACATGTGCAAGCGTAAGTGTGAAAAACAATATTTAGAGCACGGAAGACCTAGTGCAATCCGGGGGAAACAAACACTAAATAAACACACCCAGAGGTGGTTCTACACTGGTGATAATCTGTCAGATATGTCGTAAACTCCTCGAGAGCCACCAAAAGAGCTATCCAACTAGAACCTGGAGGGGCGCAAAACAGAAAGTGTGAGTGGGCAAAATTAAAGCTTTTCAAAATCATTTCAATATCAAAAGTTCTAACCCCTAGCCATAAAACCTGTATAGTTTCCCAGAAAATAGAATGTGCACATATATATAAAACATGCTCAGAAGTATGCCATGTCAAATGCCTCTAAATAAAATGTAAGCACTCAGGTAATGTCAATTAATGCCATGTAATCTGTCAGCTGGAGTCACCTAACGTGACCTGTACGGCTGAATCTAGAGCTCAAATCTCAACTCACTAACTATACATGCAGACAGGTCAGAACTACCTAAAGTGGTCTGTAAGACAGGACTGGGTGTAAATAAGTACGCTTAAGTGCTACGATCACGTGAAGACTGGGCGAATAATTGCGGATCACCTACGAGTCGGAACCACCTATAGTGGTCTGTACGACAGGACTGTGCACCTGACTTGGATCCAAGATGAGCGTGTGGTGTGGGAGGTGAACATCACGTGAAGGACTGTGCCCTACTCTGGGCGGGAGCACTAACACCGGGGGTGCAGGTTATGAGCTTTCTATGCATCTTATATTACTACTAACCACAACCATAATCCATAACGTACCTGGCACTTACTTGTGCGTCCGCAACACCAAACATATATATATGCAACTAATAATGCATAATTAAATAGGCAAACACAATGCATGGCATTTAAAACACATAAACGTTTCATTTCATTTTCTGGGAAAATCACAAGTATATAGGTATATACGGAAAACCCTCACTGGTATGTAGAAGGGTCGTAACCCCCTTGCCTCGAGTGACTGCGCTCGTCCTCGGGATAGGTCTCACCTATATGCAAAACAACTATAAAAACGTTAATTTAGAGCACATAACCAAAACTAGGTCAAACCTTCTCAAACAATGCTCAAATGGGGTGTGTGAATACACCAACATGATTTACTCAATCTCACGAACATCCCCATATTTTTAAAATAATTTTCTGACGTCGCACGCGTCGAGCAAGGCACGGCCACACGCGCAGGCACGTGCCTAGCACATTGACGGCATCAGTTAACGCCGTCAGGAATATTCCGTTAGATTTGACAGATTCTGTTAAAGTTAACCTAATGCCGTTAGGAATATTCCGTCATTTTCTCCGGCCAACCTTCGGCGCCGTCGCCGTCGTCGGAAAACCGGGAAAACTTCAAACCTTCATTTCTCACTCGTTTTTCACCCAAATTTCACAAAATTGGTACCAAAATGAAGCTTACAACTAGAAGAACAAAACCTTACCACTTTCAAGCACTAAAACCAACGGAATCTCGCTGGAAAAAATTCACCAAATCCGGCCAAACCTGTAACTCACGATCCCGACGTCCAAAACCTTCAAACGAACCACCCCGAGCTTCCTAAGGACCTCACCAAGCTTCCTACGAGCCTGAAATTCCCAAAAACACATGAATTTACATGTGCATGAACAATGGCCAAATCGGGAATCTTAAGTTCGACGTGGAAACGAAGGTATCCTTACCTGAAATGGGTATGGTTGAACTCGTATGGACTTCATGAACACATAGGTAGGATTATCTTCCTCGATCTACAATGTTTCCAAGTGTTTTAGTCTTGTCCGTACACAAGCAGAAGAAAAGAGAGAGAGAGGGGGACTCGGGACAGAAAGAAAATGAGGATGAAAGTGTGTGGGTGCATGTGTGGTCCAAAAACAGCCAGCCAAAACCCCAAAATGACCACACAACGAAACAAAACACTTAGGGTAAAACCGTCATTTTACCCCTACAGTACGAAAAATCCTGGACGGGCTGTCACAACCTACCCACCTTAAAAAAATTTCGTCTTGAAATTCATAACAATTACTCACACCAACCACTAGTGATCAAAGAACAACCGAGGATACAAATCTCTCATCCGATCTTCAGTCTCCCAAGTAGCCTTATCCGCTGAATTGTTCCTCCACAAAACTTTCACCAAATTCACAGTCTTGTTCCTTAGAACCTTTTCCTTCCAATCCAGAATCATCACTGGTTCCTCATCATAAGTCAAATCCGGATTAATTTTCAAGGGTTGAGGAGGTATCACATGTGACGGATCCGCAACATAATGTCGAAACATAGACACATGAAAAACATTATGTACTTTAGCTAGCTCAGAAGGCAACTCAAGCCTGTAAGCCACTTCACCAACTCACTCAGTGATCATGTACGGTCCGATATACCTGGGACTTAGCTTACCTTTCTTTCCAAACCGTACAACACCTCTCCACGGTGAAAGCTTCAAAAACACCCAATCGCCAACCTTATACACTCTGTCAGTAGCATGCCGATCCACTAAGCTCTTTTGTCGATCCTGGGCCGCCTTCAGGTTAGACTTGATTACCCGAACATTTTGAGTAGTCTTCTCAACAATCTTCGGGCCCACCAAAACTTTTTCTCCGACCTCTGACCAACACAAGGGTGTACGACAAGATCTACCATACAACGCCTCAAATGGTGCCATGCCGATACTCGAATGAAAGCTATTATTGTAGGTAAATTCCATTAAGTCCAACCACTTGTGCCAAGCATCGCCAAACTGCAACACCGAAGATCTCAACATATCCTCCAACGTCTGAATGGTTCTCTCTGACTGTCCGTCCGTCTGAGGATGATATGCCGTACTATAAAGTAACCTCGTACCCAAAGCTTCCTGAAAGGCCACCAAAAATTTAGAAGTAAATCTTGGGTCACGATCTGAGACAATACTCACAGGAACACCATGGTACTTCACGATCTTCGAGATGAACAACTCAGCTAATCTGCCCAAAGAATACTTCTCCCTCACTGGAATGAAATGTGTTGACTTAGTAAGCCGATCAACAATCACCCAAATGTCGTCAAAACCATTATGTGTACGCGGAAGCTTGTACACAAAATCCATAGTAAAGTTTTCCCATTTCCACTCTGGAACGGAAAGCGGCTGCAACAACCCAAACGGCTTCTTCCTTTCAGCTTTAACTTGCTGGCACACGGCACACCTACTCACATACTCAGTTATCTCCCTTTTCATACCCGGCCAATAATAAAATGGTCGAATGGTATGATACATTTTAGTAGCTCCTGGATGCATAGCACATAACCCGAGATATGTGCTTCATCAAGAATTGCATTCTTTAAATCCAAATTATTAGGCACAAACATCCTACTCTCCTGCATCAGCATGTCATCCGATTCACGAACCCTGAGGTCTTTCCTCTTCCCTTGATCTCGAGCTTGGATTACTTCTTGAATTTCATCATCAGCCATCTGGGCTTCAAGTACTCGATCAACTAAAATTGGCCTAACTTGAAAATTAACAAGTAAAGCCACCACTTGATCTTCTGCCTCTAACCTCATTCCAGTTGATCTCCAATCTGCCAGAAGAGGAACACGGCTAGCGTACAACGCATTGATACAGCCATGAGACTTCCTGCTAAGTGCATCAGCTACCACATTCGCACGACCAGGGTGATAATCAATTGTGCAATCATAATCACTAAGCAGTTCTAACCACCTCCGCTAACGAAGATTAAGATCCCTCTGTGTGAAAAGATACTGAAAACTCTTGTGGTCTATAAAAATCTTGCATTTCTCTCCATAACGATAATGTCTCCACAACTTCAACGCAAAGATGATGGCCGCTAGCTCCAAATCATGCGTAGGGTAATTCAACTCATGAGGTTTCAATTGTCGTGAGGCATAAGCAATCACCCTATCATGCTGCATCAACACACATCCTAGACCATTCAAGAAAGCATCATTATAGACCTCGAAATCACCACTATCGTCCGGGAATGCCAAAATAGGTGCATGAGTGAGACAATACTTCAATTGCTGGAAACTCTACTCACAATTATCATCCCACTCAAATTTAACATCTTTCCTCGTTAACCTCGTCAGTGGTAAAGCAATCACGGAAAAATCCTTAACAAACCGCCGATAATACCCTGCTAAACCAAGGAAACTCCTCAACTTAGTGACGATTCGCGGTTGCTCCCACTTCTCCACTACTGCTACCTTTTGAGGATCCACCAAGATACCTTGAGCAGAAATAACATGCCCCAAAAATGCCACTTGGTCTAACCAGAATTGACACTTGCTAAACTTAGCATACAGTTGGTGTTCCCTCAACCTTTTCAACACCCAAGTAAGATGTCGAACATGCTCAGATTTAGATTTAGAGTACACCAGAATATCATCAATGAAGACGATAACAAACCTATCTAAATACGGCTGGAATACTCGGTTCATCAAATCCATAAAAGCAGCTGGTGCATTCGTCAATCCAAAAGGCATAACCAGAAACTCGTAATGACCATAACGAGTCCTGAAAGCTGTCTTAGGGACATCCTCCCTATTAATCTTCAACTGATAATATCCAGACCTCAAGTCGATCTTGGAAAATACACAAGCATCTCGAAGCTGATCAAACAAATCATCAATACGCGGCAATGGATAGCGGTTTTTAATCGTTACCCGATTCAATTGCCTATAATCAATACATAGCCTCAAAGTAGTTCCGTCCTTCTTTCTCGCGGAAATCAAAATATCAATCATTTCACAGATCGTCTCGTAAGCGCGGTGTGCTACTAGTAAGATCACTGAATAAATATAACTCCTGGCCCTATGCTAGCACCGTGGTCTCTGCGCCCGTAGCTAGAGATTACCAACTCCCGACCCAAATGCCTGCTCCGTGTCCTTCAGCCCGTAGCTAGGGATTATTTCTCCCGGCCCCGTGTATAAGGCCTTTGGGCTGTGCAGTGCGTGAGTGTGTGCATGTGTATGTGGACTGTGTGCATGTGTGTATGTGTATCCATGTGAATGTGTGAGTGTGTGTGTGTGTGTGTGTGTGTGTGTGTGTGTGTGTGTGTGTGTGTGTGTGTGTGTGTGTGTGTGTGTTGTGTCGTGCGTGTGTGTGTGTTGGTTTGGGCTTAAGCTCAAATAACCCATTATCACGCTAACCCTTTTTAACCAAAAACCTAAAATCTTTCCTAGGCCAATTTTGATGTTCCGAATCCGTTTTTGGCGTCCAATTCCTAGAATTCTACCGTTTGGGCATAGTTTGATAAATTGTACATTTTTGTGCTTAGGTGAACTTGCTAGTGGGGATTTCCTTAATCCTTTTCCGCACAACTATGCTGCTGCAGAGTATCTATGAGTGGACCTCTTCTAAAATTACATGATTTCATAGTTTAATTGTATAAATGAAAAGCATGCCTTACGAGTTTATGGATTGATTTTATGTTAAGCATGTTTATTGAAATGTTGATTATCGTCTCGTTATTTTGTGAGGAATTAATTGTTGGCCTATATTGAGCTATAGTTTGATATATTGTATTTTCTATAAAAACCATGAACTGGTAGACTATCTGTCACTTCCCGGGCCCACTCCACCACCGTAGCACGATATTGTCCGCTTTGGGCTTACCATTCCCTCACGGTTTTGTTTTTGGGAACTCACGAGCAACTTCCCAGTGGGTTACCCATCATGGGATTGCTCTCGTGCGCTACTCGCTTAACTTCGGAGTTCCTATGGAACCCGAAGCCAGTGAGCTCCCAAAAGGCCTCATGCTAGGTAGGGATGATAATATACATATAAAGCTCACTCCCCTGGGCGATGTGAGATATCACACTATCTAATGGATAACGATATGATGCTAGAACATGTTTTAGAAACCCCTATTTATAGTATAGATAATGGATGACTTTATACTATAAAGTGGTTATTTATGAAAGGCGTAACTATTTGTGCGTACTTAGTGGACACTATGCCTCCTGGGGTGAGGATCTGGTGTTGGCAGTTAGGCCGGGAGAAATAATCTCTAGCTACGGGCAGAGGGGCACGGAGCAGGCATTAGGCCGGGAGTTGGTAATCTCTGGCTACGGGCGCAGAGACCACGGTGCTGGTATAGGGTCGGGAGTTATATTTATTCAATGATCTTACTAGCAGCACACCGCGCTTACGAGACAATTGATATTTTGATTTCTGCGATGTTTTTCCGCGATATGTCTTTTGAGATGTTTTTGGCATGCTAGGGTTTTCAGTAAACCTATCACTTATTATGCTAGTAGTTTTCTTTATATAAACTGTGGAGGTTAGTATCTTGATAACTGTTTTATTATTATTATATATATGAACCTAGTCCACTCACCTTTGTTTTGCACCCCTATTCAGGTCTTAGAATCGAGGCACACAATCCCGATGTCAAGGTACTTCAACATTGGCATCTTCGAGCCGTCTCGGTGTAGGACCCATTCCTTTATTCATTCAATTTTATATTATTTCTTTTAGTGTTCTAATTAGCTGTATGCTCTGAACACGTTCCTAAGTTGTTAATTCATTGTATTTAAATTCATAACCCTTATTTATTTCTCATTCTTAGCTTTTGTATCAATTAATGGCTTTCGTCACCCTCGGGTGTCGGCGAGCTAAGTATCCCTGGCAACCCTTCGATAATAACCTTTTTGCTCGCACAACAGAAATAACGTCATGTCTCACCCCACTCTGCTCACCCACAAAAGTAACCACAAGTAATCCAGGACGATGGAAGGTAACTATTTTCCCGTAACAATCAATATTGGCACGATTGAAATGTAACCAATCCGTGCCCAAAATCACATCAAAGTCAACAATATCTAACGGGATAAGATCAGCTGGCAAAATAACATCCTCCACCATCACTGGACATCCTGGATATACACAATCAACAATACATCTCTCCCCTCTAGGCATAGCAAACTCTAAATCATACCTTAGAGGTGTAGAGTGAGGTTGCGTCACTTGAGCAAATATATGAGAAATAACGGAATGTGTAGCACCACAGTCAATCAATACTCTAGCAAAATAACCAAGGATATTTAACGTATCCATGATCAAGTCTGGATTATTTTGAGCATCCTGCAGAGAGATATTGTGAATACGCTCATGAGTTTGCTGCCGTCCACCACGACCTCTACTAGTCTGGCCACCACGACTCTGTGCACCACGCCCCTGACTAAGCTGACCAGACTACCTCGAAGATCTCGCACTACTCGCAGCAATCTCCCCCTGCTGAGGCTGTCCTCCCTGGTACCACTGAGACCCACCTGCTGAAACTGGAGGATACGGCATGTAGCCACCAAAATACTGGGGATATCCACTCTGAGAATATGGATCCTGGGGATATGGATACTGTCTTGGGGCATAAGGAACAGCATCACCCTGATAGTAATAGGCACCACCATGACCCGTCTGCCTATAACTACCAGGGCCAGGAACCTGCTGGATAGGCGCAGGTGGTGGCAAGAAAGTCTGCTAGGGCCTCTGCTAACTCTGAGGACAATTTGCAGCCCGATGTCCCATCTGCCCACAAATGAAATAACCACCGTTGCCTCTCCTGCATTCTCCAAAATGTCAATTATTACATCTGCGGCAAACCGGAGCTCTTCCTCTACCAGCATTACCCTGCTTCTGGCCTCTAGCACCCTTAGTAAATCTACCACCACGACCCTGTCCAGTGGCACTAAAACCACCGCTAGAATAACTAGAACTGGTTCCACCTCGCTTAAAGCTCTGGGTCTTGCGAGGTCCGAGCGATGCCTGACCTTTGCCCTTATCATCTTTCCTTTGGTTACCATCTTTTTCTTCCTCCTCACTCTCGTTGGGCATGTTCTCGGAATCCTCAATCCTCAACAGAATCTCATAGAACTCCTGGTAGGTGTCATAAGGGGTAGTGGTCGCCATAGAATGCCACTTCTTCTTAGTACCCAAACAGAAACGACGAAGCATCTCTGCCGAATTAGCAGCAACATCCGGATGATAATAGGACAAATCAGTAAACCTCCTATAATACTCGTTCGCCATCAATTTCCTTGCCTCAACTCAGTGAATTCTTGCTTTTTGCGGTCAATATACTCAGGAGGCACAAACTTTCTCCTGAACAAATCTCTGAACACCTCCCAATCAGTTCTCTCCTCTGGGGACAAACGACGAACCTCCTGCTCCCACCAGGATCCTGAATCCTTACCCAAAAACCAAGATGTCGTCTCAACCCACTTCTCAACAGGGAGATTCCCCTGATTATGCAGAACACGAAAGGTCTTCTCAATATGTTCTAGCCACCACTTCGCCCCCTCAAAACCCTCGTGGCCCTTGAATTTATCAATCTTCAGATTGTACATAGTCTCCAGATGAGTCATCTGGGGAGGGTGGAGCGCCGACTGAATGGCTGTAGCAATAGCTTCCCCCAGTTGAGCTACATTGAGGAAACTAGGCTTAGCAGAGCGACGTGGTTCCCTACGAGACGGCATAGTTCTGACAGAAGACACCTAAACAATTAGAATACTCACAAAAGTACAGGACTGCCAAACCTATGCTCTGATACCAAACTGACACACCTTGACCAAAATCAGGGCGTGCTGGCCGTCACGTGAGAGTGACGTAACCATGTGCACAATGCGGAAGCAAAGAATAATAATAAAGTATGAACCAATAAGAACCAAGCTACACACAAGGTAAATAATATACATGTGCAAGCATAAGTGTGAAAAACAATATTCAGAGCATGGAAGACCTAGTGCATTCCGGGGGAAACAAACACTAAATAAACACACCCATAGGTGGTCCTACACTGGTGATAATCTGTCAGATATGCCGTAAACTCCTTGAGAGCCACCAAAAGAGCTATCCAACTAGAACCTGGAGGGGCACAAAACAGAAAGTGTGAGTGGGCAAAAACAAAGCTTTTCAAAATCATTTCAATATCAAAAGTTTTAACCCCTTACCGTAAAACCTGTATAGTTTCCTAGAAAATAGAATATGCACATATATATAAAACATGCTCAGAAGTATGCCATGTCGAATGCCTCTAAATAAAATGTAAGTACTCAGGTAATGTCAATTAATGCCATGTAATCTGTCAGCCGGAGTCACCTAACGTGACCAATACGGCTGAATCTAGAGCTTAAATCTCAACTCACTAACTATACCTGCACACGAGTCGGAACCACCTAAAGTGGTTTGTACAACAGGACTGGGTGTAAATAAGTACGCTCAAGTGCTACGATCACGTGAAGACTGGGCGAATAATCGCGGGTCACCTACGAGTCGGAACCACCTAAAATGGTTTATACGACAAGACTGTGCACCTAACTTGGATCCAAGATGAGCATGTGGTGCGGGAGATGAACATCACGTGAAGAACTATGCCCTACTCTGGGCAGGAGCACTAACACCGGGGGGGGGGGGGGGCTAGGGGGCAGGTTATAAGCTCTTTATGCATCTCATATTACTACTAACCACAACCATAAACCATAACTTACCTGGCACGTACCTGTGTGTCCGTAGCACCAAACATATATATATATATATATATATATATGCAACTAATAATGCATAATTAAATAGGCAAACACAATGCATGGCATTTAAAACACATAAACGTTTCATTTCATTTTTTAGGAAAATCATAAGTATATAGATATATACGGAAAACAAAAAGCCCACTCACTAGTATGTAGAAGAGTCGTAACCCCCTTGCCTCGAGTGACTGCGCTCATCCTCGGGATAGGTCTCACTTATATGTGAAACGACTATAAAAACGTTAATTTAGAGCACATAACCTAAACTAGGTAAAAACTTCTCAAACAATGCTCAAATGGGGTGTGTGAATACACCAACGTGATTTACTCAACCTCACGAACATCCTTATTTTTTTAAAATAATTTTCTGACGTCGCACGCACCGGGCAAGGCACGGCCACACTCGCCGCCCACGTGCAGGCACGTGCCTGGCACACTGATGGCATCAGTTAACACCGTCAAGAATATTCTGTTAGATTTGACAGATTCTGTTAAAGTTAACCTAACGCAGTTAGGAATATTCTGTCCAAACTGACGGAATATTCTGTCGTTTTCTCCGGCCAACCTCCGGCGCCGTCGCCATTGTCGGAAAACCAGGAAAACTTCAAACCTTCATTTCTCACCCGTTTTTCACCCAAATTTCACGAAATTAGTACCAAAATGAAGCTTACAACTAGAAGAACAAAACCTTACCACTTTCAAGCACTAAAACCAACGGAATCTTGCCGGAAAAACTTTACCAAATCCGGCCAAACCTGCAACTCACGATCCCGACGTCCAAAACCTTCAAACAAACCACCCCGAGCTTCCTAAGGACCTCACCAAGCTTCCTACAAGCCTAAAATTCCCAAAAACACATGAATTTACGTGTGCATGAACAATAGCCAAATCGAGGATCTCGAGTTCAACGTGAAAACGAAGGTATCCTTACCTGAAATGGGTATGGTTGAACTCGTATGGACTTCACAAACACAAAGGTAGGATTATCTTCCTCGATCTACAACGTTTCTGAGTGTTTTAGTCTTGTCCGTACACAAGCAAAAGAAAAGAGAGAGAGAGAGAAAAGGACTCGGGACAGGAAGAAGATGAGGATGAAAGTGTGTGGGTGCGTGTGTGGTCCAAAAACAGCTAGCCAAAACCCCAAAATGACCACACAACGAAACAAAACACTTGGGGTAAAACCGTCATTTTACCCCTACGGTACGAAAAATCCAGGACAGGCTGTCACACCATAAGTCTCTTTTTTCTTGTCACAAATGGTCCTTAAAATTGACCCATGACATCAAAATGGTCCCTAAAATTGACCTGCAACATCAAAATGGTCTTTGAAATTGAAAATTGATCAATGTAGTCTCTCAAGTAAGTGTCTCAAATCAATGTAGTCATTCCGTCACAATTCTGTCAAAAATTTTATTATGTGCTGATATGATACATAAATGGGTCACATAAGTCTAATTAAATTTAAAGAATTACAAATAAGCTTAATAATTTAATAGTTAATAAAAAATTGTAACCCAAAAATCCATTCCTGCAATCACCTCCAATTCCAGTCCACATTTCTATTCCTCATTCACTCACTTTTCTCTAAAAAAATATATATAAAAAAATCTCAATACACCCATCTTTACACACTTCGACACCCTTAACTGAATTGAACCTGGATGGGGATCACCTTTGGTGATAGCTTGGTCCATTGGAGATCACTGTTAACATTTAGGATATCAACATCCTCACAACCTTAATCTTGGAGAGCTTGTTCGGCACTTCCCTGGTGGTCTGGTGATGCAAAGAATGACGAGGTCTGCCTTGAGATATTGAGGTTATAACCGAGGTGCGTCCATTGTTGGTTGAAAACTATTTTCACACCCTGTCTTAGGCTTTGGTTAAGTCTTATGCCTTTGAGAATTTATGGAATGATGCTCTCTTCAGAGTAGTTTCTACTATAAGAAAAAATATATATTCCATTGTGCAAAAAGGTATTTAGACAATTTTTTTAATTAATTATTAAACCCACATTGTGGCGGAATGATCATATTAATTTCCGACGCTTATTTTCAAGGACTACATTGATTGATTTTCAATTTCAGGGACCATATTGATGGTGTGGGTCAATTTCAGAGACCATCCTGATGGTATGGGTTAATTTCAATGACCATTTGTGATAAAAATCTGTAAATCTTGTGAGGCCCATTTATGTGTCACATCAACACTTAATAGAATTTTTAATAGAATTATGACGGAATGACCATATTGAATTGCGATACCTATTTTCAAGGACTACATTAATTAATTTTTAATTTCAAGTACCATCTTGAGGGTGATGGTCAATTTCAAAAACTATTTGTGATAAAAACCCTTCTCCTCTAAAATACTGTCATCTTAGCGAGATGAACACCAGTAGCATTAATCAAGTCCACAACCTCTTTAGCACCAAGTTCCAAAATAATAACATGAAACCCATCGTCATATGCAAATACCAATCCCTCCTTTGCTGCCAACTATATTGCTGTCAAAGCATCGAAATAACTATGAATCTGTCTCAAGCAACCTGCCATGATCGCTCCATCTTCTTCTCGAATAACAACCCCAACACCTCTATTCAAAGCTTTCAAAAAGAATGCTCCATCTTGAGTTTGAATACCCCCACTGGGGCATGCAACCATTTCAACTCCTGCAAAGAACGTTCTTACCCCGATGCATTGTATTGGTCTGCCACCTGAAATTCAAGAAGGCCATCCGCCTGCTTTCTAATATCATGGTTTGTTGGCTTCTAACCGTAAAAAAATCCTCTCACGCTATGTTGTCCTAATACTCCACACCAATATAGCAAAAAAACTATGATCATCTATATTGCCAGACAAAATGACCGTGAGCCACAAAGTCCTTAAAACCATGCAAATTCCATTCATCACGAACTTCCACCCACCCTCTAGACTCCCGTATTTCTTGTGGCTTTTCATATTCCCAAATGACGTGCAGCATTGTCTCCATTGCTATACCACGCTTACAACACACCGGTGATGTGATCAGTTGAAAATATAGGGTTTATTAGAATTCTCTATAATCTCACAATTCTCAGAATACTACTTCAATAATTTATTATTCTCCATAAGGGGGTATTTATAAGATTACAAATAAGCAATAGTAGGAAATAAATCAAAACGATCATTTGTCTACAAGACAAGGAAACCTAGACCAAATCAAAGCATATCAAAACCCTAATTAAATCATATAAAATCACTAATCAAACCAAATCCTAAAATACTTTCCTTTTTATTTTCCAACACCCCCTCTCAAACTCATGATGCGAAATCATGAGTTTGCCAAGAAGGAAATCTTCATTGATACTCTAAAACTAACGCCAATATTTTCAAAAGTTCAGCAAATCACAATCTGTCAGAATTAATGCCTTTTTTCGAATGCCCGGTTGGAACTAGCGTCAATCTTAACAAACGTCTCTTTTCGAAAGCCCAACGAACAAATCATAAACTTCAGAACTAACACATCTTTTCGAAAACCCAACTGGAACTAACGCTGATCTTTTTGAAAGCCCAATTAAAACTAACTCCTTTTTTAGAAAGCCCGATAAATAAATCTCTTAATATGTTGGAAACAACGCCTCTTTTCGAAAGTCTAGTTGGAACAAACGCTAATCTTTTCAAAAGACCCAACCACCAAATATCTCTTTTTTTATAGGGTAAATTACACAAAACTGCCTCAACTATTAGGCCAATCACAGTTTCATACCTCATCTTTAAACCATTTCAATGTCATGCCTTATCTTCGAATTTGTTGCAGTGTCATACCTTCCGTTAGTTTGTTTGTCAATTCCTCCGTTAAATGTTGATGTGGCTTGAGGCGGGGCCCACTCCCTATAAAAAAATTAATTAAATATTAAAAACTAAAAATAAAATTATTTAATAATTTTTTTAAATGGGGGACCCACCCCTACAAATCACCTTTCTTCCCCATCCACACGTATCCACCCCCTAACCTTCCTTCACCACCAAAACTAGAACCTCACCACCACCCTCTCTTCCTCCATCTCCACCTCCCTCCCAAGGCGCTCCTCCCCCACCCCCTTTTCCTTTTCCTCCACCACATTTTGCTCTAATCCCTACTGATGCACCCTCATTGTCCTCAAGGATGAGATTGCCCACATGAAAATCCCAAAAATTTCACAGTTTGATCCGCCATGAACGGCAACCAAATAGCATAAACTATGGGTGGGTTCTGTTCGTGGCACCGAGAGCAGTGGAACGGTGGTGGTGGTGACGATGACGGTGCTTGCCGCCAGAGTTTGCCGTAAACTCACCTGGAAAAAGAAAACCAACAATGCCGAGCCTTTTCGTCTTAGTCACCATCCTTACACTCCTCCTCCTCCTCTGCCTCTTATTCTCTCTGGAATCCCCAACACATCGTCGTTTCTTGGTGCTCCTCGACGACCATTCTCTCTAGTCATCTCACTTCATCTTCTTCCACTCCCACATCTCCCGCAACTCCGATCTCGACTTCAAGCTCGCCGAAGACCCAAGCTATTGCTCCAGCGCTATGGCCAATACTTATACAACGACCTCGTTCTCTTCTCCCCCTCTGCCCACATTAAGTTCATGGATCAGAAATTCAGAAATCAGAATCACCACATTTTGCTTAATTTCTTGATTTACGTTGAAATGTGATTTGATTTAGTTGGGATTTAAGGTTTTGGATAAGCTTTGGATGTGCAATCTGTGCTCGATTTCGTTGACATTGGGCATAACTTGATCTTGGTGGCTGATGCCTCTGCATCTGATTTGGCTTTGTAGAGATGGAGGAAGAGGAGGAGGGGGATGAGCAACATGGGAGGGAGGTGGAGATGGAGGAAGAAAGGGCGACGGTGGGGTTCTGGTTTTGGTGGTGAAGGAAGGTTGGGGGAGACACGGGTGGATGGGGAAGAAGCGGTGATGGGTTTGTAGAGGTGGGTCCCCTATTAAAAAAATTAAAAAATTTTATTTTTTTAGTTTTTAATATTTAAATATTATTTTTTTTATTTTTTTAATAGGGAGTGGGCCCCACCTCAAGTCACGTCAGCATTTAACGGAAGAATTGACAAACAAACTAACGGAAGGTATAACATTGCAACAAATTCGAAGATAAGGTATGCCATTGAAATGTTTTAAAGATGGGGTATGAAACTATGATTCCAAAATTAGATTAACTGAAATCAACCCAATTAAGTCCAAATTTTAATGCTCGCAAGTGTACGAATCGTAAAGTAGTATAGTAGGCAAGCACAAGATCGTTCCAACTAAGATTGAAATAATTCTAATTATCTAACTTAATTTGTATTGCACTTGAATTGAAATGGAAAAATTGATGATTTGAGAAAGAAATTTGAAATTGTAAACGTAAACAAAAATCAAATGAGCTTAAATAAATGACAATAACAACAAAGAAATCAAAATATAAATCAATTGCGAAAGACACTAGAGCATCCGATTCACCATAACCAATCCAACTCAATTTCCACAGTTAGTTATTAATGAGTAATCATCCAAATTGACGGTCTAGTTCCTCTAATTCATATAGTATCCATGGCATCTAGATTACTATGTATAATCATATGTGCTAACAATCTATGGCATCTAGATTACTAAACACACAAGAGTTCATTAACGATTTGAGAACTACTTAAGAGACCGCATGAAACCTAGTGTATGACGTCTGCATCAAGGAATTCATGGTACCATTTGCAAGACGCTAAAACCATATTAACAACATAGTATATGCGTTAACTCGCATCACATACACTCAACTCAAACCAAAGTGGTGGCCAATCACCAAGATTAAAATCAAGCTCATAAGCACAGCAAAATGATACTCAAAATGATCATGAGATTTCATAAATAATTAAACTGAGAAATTAAGAATTCATAGTTAGGCTACATCGTAGCCCTAGGGAAAAGAAATTAATTCCAGAACATAATCGAAAATATTATTAAATTCATAAAATTTAAAAAAAAAAAAAAGTCTAGAAAAGCCTGAAAATCTCTTGCTTGGCCACACTACCCTTCTTCCCCTTGATTCTCTACCTCTCGCAACTTTTTTCTCCTTTTTTTTTTTCTTATTTGCTTGCTTCTCTTTTTTTTTTTTTTTTTTCCTCTTGAATCATCATTAATGATTAACCTCATTATTGATATATTAATACCAAAACCAGCCGTTCCTTCTTCTCCTGCTTGTTCAGCCTTTCCTTTTTGCTTCATTCCTTTTTCGTAACCGAACATTTATAGCCCATTTATCGTGCACAATAAAAGAGAAAACAAAAGGATGAAACTTCTTGCGAGCCACTCTTTATGATTAAACACCTCCATTGATTTCTCAATTTAATAACGCCTCCACTCCACTTTGTTGCCTTCTTCACTTATATGCACAGTCAAACTCCTCACCAATCGAACAAGCCGAGCAGCCATATATCCAAATTTATGATCTTGTCGAAGACCCACGCATTGGTAGCTGATTTTAGTAGGTGACCTTTCTTCTAATTTGGTGCGGCTAACCCTTGAGAGAGACAAATATAACCCCTTTTATTTCTCCTGTTCGTACAATTGAAAGGATAATGGCACATGCATTACTTTATCATCTACATAACATTTAAATAAAATATATGTATTATTATGAAACCCAAAAAGAAAAGCATATGATCATCTTAAATATGCTAGAAGCATACATGGTCAATTTACTTAAACAAAATATCGAGAAAAAAATCATACTTGACCCATTTAATACTATAATAATCGATGAGATCCAATATAATTTTTTCATCTTGTCAATCTAGCCAGAGAACACAAAACCATGTAATTCCTTTCATTTAAATCAAATATATCGTAAGAAAATGTAGCTTTCAGGGTAAAATAAGTAGTAAAATAGATGCTCAACAATTGGCCTAATAGTTAAGATAGTTTTGTGTAATTTACCATTTTTTATATCTTTTTTCTCTTTTTTTTTTCCTTCTTTTTTCTCTCCTTCATGGCAGTGGAAATTTATCTTCTTCTAAACAATCTTCACCCTCATGTTCATAGCATGCGGGTACACAAAGAAAATTAGCTTCGTGCACCCACAGGGAAGCGCTCACTGCACAGTTCAACCAATAATCGAACTCTGTTTTGATACCAAGTTGAAAACAAAAGGTTTATGATAAATTAGAATTCTCTACAATCTCACAATTCTCAAAATACTACTTCAATAATTTATTCTTCTCCATAATGAGGTATTTATATAAAATTACAAAGGAGCAATACTAGAAAATAAATCAAAACAAAGAAGCAATGCTAGAAAATAAATCAAAACAATCCTGTCTACGAGACAAAGAAACTTGGACCAAATCAAATCATATCGAAACCCTAATTAAATCATATAAAATTACTAATTAAATAAAATCCTAAGATACTTTCATTTTTATTTTCCAACAAGATGAACTTTTTTTGAAAAGTTACCATGTTACAAGGGACAAAGTTATCATATCTCTCCACATCAAGAACTTGATTTTATCTGTACCCTAAAAGCTCAAATATTGCGCCACACGTTTAAATCTCTACCACTAGACACTTTTTTTTTTTTTTGAAAACCTGCTTCCATTAAAACCGGGCCGAAGCCACAAAACAACAGAAGCACAAACAGAGCAAGCCACAAAGGCAACCACAAACAAAAGCAAAGGAGGGGGATCAACACAGCAGACCCATACCAAAGATACAGTCACCCCCGCCCCGGCCAAAACAAAAATTAATGGGGGCATGGTAACCCATCCTTGTTAAGAACACGGACCAGCGAAGATGGAGGGAGGTTTACCCAATTCACACCGCACATCTCCAGATTACTTCTCGACGCCAAAACATGCGCCGCCAAATTGGCCGATCTCGGAACCCAAGACCAGCGACAATCCTGAAAGGTCCCCCCAATACGCAACGCTTTCGAGATATCGGGGAAGGCCTCCCAGCTGCCCCTCGAATAACCCTGAGATAAACAAAGGATATTCTCCTTAGAGTCGGACTCCACAATGATGTTGTCCAACCCCAACGCATTTGCCAACTCACACCCACGCAAAATTGCAGCAGCCTCAGCAGCAGCCGCACTAAGCGCCCCAATCCTTCCTCGAGTAGCAGCCACAAACTTCCCCTCATGATCCCGAATCACCACACCCACAAACCCGCATCTAGAATTGGCCTCCCAGCTCGCATCCACATTCACCTTCAAAAATGGACCACACGGAGGATCCCAGCGGGCAGGAGGACTAGAGCGATTCAGAACCCGCTGAGGACAGCCAGCAGAGCCTTCAGTCGCCTCCAAAAAAGCATTCACCGAAGTCCAAATAGCCAAAATGACTCGATTAGGATTAATCCCCATGTGATCAAAAACAAAGCTACACCGGGTTTTCCAAATATGCCAGCATGTTACAGCCACAAACTTTAAAATCCTAGCAATCTCATCCTGTGAACCCAAGTTAGACCCGACTAAATACATAACCCAGTCACGAAGAGACGAGATATTTGCTCTACTCACCCTGTAATTCAGCGGGCCACCAAACCAAATCGGCTCAACCCACGGACATAGAAGGAGCATGTGCTCAACAGATTCATTCTGGTCGGAGCATATCGGGCAACGCGGGGATGGAGAACAACGACGTATGAACAGATTCTCCATCGTTGCCACCGCCCAATTTAGAGCCCGCCACATAAAGTTCCGGATCTTCGGAGGAGTCTTCAGCTGCCAAATACTTCTCCAAACTTTGTTCGGGATCATAGGGGAAGAAGAGGAGGCTCTGTCAATCCTATTGCTCGAGCTAGCATGCTTCCAATGATATCCAGATCTCACCGAATACACCCCATTCTTAGTAGCCGGCCAAATTATCCTATCCTCCTGAGATCTGTCTCCTATGGATGTTTCCAGAATGGCATCATGATCCTCCACCGATATAAGAGGCCTAATGGCCTCGATATTCCAGGTTCCGGACACATCATTAATCATTGTATTCACCCGCATATTCCGAGACACTCTTACATCTCCAATGGCCGTAGGTTTCCCAGCAGTGATAGTCGGCACCCACCTATCTTGCCACAACCTGATACTTCTTCCATTCATAATCTGCCAATGAGCTCCTTCCTGAAGAATCCCACGCCCCACCAACAAACTTGACCATCCCCAAGAAGCTCTTCCCCCCAAAGTCGCTTTCAGGAACGAGCAGTGAGGAAAATAACGGGCTTTAAGAATCCGCGCCCATAGCGAGTTTGGATCATGTATCAATCTCCAGCACTGTTTAGCAAGCAAAGCATCATTAAATTCTTGAAAATTTCGGAACCCCATACCTCCTTCCAGCTTCGGATATCCCAACATATCCCGAGAGACCCAGTGTATGCTTTTCTCCCCCCCTGTCTTCCCCCACCAAAACTCAGCAATTACAGCGTCAAATTCGGAACACAGAGTGGTAGGAAACTTAAATAGATGCATGGGATAGGCAGGGATAGCTTGAATTACCGCCTTAATCATTATTTCTTTTCCTGCTTGAGAGAGGGTGCACTGTTTCCATCCCTGAACTTTTTCCAGAATTCTTTCCTTCACAAAAGCAAGCCCTTGCCGTTTCGATCGACCCCAGATAGCCGGGAGACCAAGATACTTCCCCGGATCCTTTGCCAAAGGCATGCCAACAATATGACTTAGCTCAGCTGACAAGCTGCTAGGCACGTTTGCTCCAAAGAAAATACACGACTTCTGATAATTCACCTGTTGACCAGAAGCATGACAATAATCATTTAAAATCCTCAACAGACTATCACAGTTTTGTTTATCAGCACGCAAGAAGATCAAAGTGTCATCCGCAAAGAATAAGTGTGAAATAGTCGGGCATCCATGGTTTAGCTGAATGCCTTTAAGCATCCTCCTATCCACCGCCTGTTGAAGCAGTCGAGCCAAAACCTCGCCAACAAGAATGAATAAATACGGAGATAGCGGGTCTCCCTGCCGGATCCCCCTAGATGGTATGAAATTCTCCCCTGGTTGCCCATTCAGGAGTATAGCAAAATCCACTGTTTTGACACATCCCATAACAAGCTTCCTCCACTGTTGACAGAAACCCAACTTTTCCATGACTGCCTCGAGGAAATCCCATTCAACCCGATCGTATGCCTTATGCATATCAAGCTTCACTCCCATCTCAAACTTACTCTTTGCCTTTCGAAGTTTCAGAAAGTGGAACATCTCATGAGCAATCCCAATGTTATCTTGAATTTGTCTTCCCATCACGAAAGCGCTTTGGGTAGAGGAAATAATCTCCGGTAGAAGAGGCTTGAGGCGATTCGCAAGGATTTTTGACACAATCTTGTAGGAATAATTGCACAAGCTAATAGGTCTGAAATGCCCTACCGAGTCGGGATTTGTGATCTTCGGCACCAACACTATGTGTGTCGAATTGAGCCGTTGCGGGTCCGAGATCCCCAGCATAAAATCCTGCACAATTCCATTCACATCCTCCATAAGGGAGTTCCAGTATGAGTGGTAGAAAATCCCCTGAAAACCATCAGGACCCGGGGCTTTCATTCCCCCCATTTGTAAAGCTGCCGTCTGGACTTCCTCCAATGACACCGGGATTATCAAGCCAGCATTCATCTCATCACTTACCTTGTGTTGTAAGCAGTCCAAAATACAGCCCCACTCCCTTGGGCCAGAAGTAGAGAAAAGACTTTTGAAGTGTTCTTCAATATACCTCTGAACCTCGTACTGATTATCAATCCAATTTCCATTCCCATCCTTAATCTTTACTACCTTATTCCTCCTTCTCCGATGAAGCGTTGACTGATGGAAAAAGGCCGTATTCGCATCACCCTCCCTGAGCCACTTCACTCGCGATCGCTGCTGCCAAAATTGCTCCTCCACCTCCCCCAATCTGGCAATTCGCTCCGAAACCGTCTTAATTTCCTCCCAGTTTTTTCGCCAATTATGTTGAAGAACCCCCAGCCTGTTGGTAAGGTCCTCAATGTCGCGCCCTCTCGCTTTAAATTCCTGCTGGCTCCACTTGCTTAACTTTACTCGACACTCCCTCAATTTTTTCTGCCATTTCATGATTCCGTCACCACTGCATTGTTGCCTCCAACAGCGATCCACTATTTCTTTACACCTTTCCTCTTTGGTCCAGAACGCTTCAAACCGAAAGAGCTTCTTCCTTTTTTGATCCCGAGGTTGATATTGAATTATTAGGGGGCAGTGGTCCGACCCAATAACAGTTTCATGAATAACCATTGTATTGGGCCAGCTATCTTGCCATTGCCTATTAGCCAAGCCCCTATCCAACCGCTCCTCAACCAGCTGTCCATTTCTCATTCCTCTCCACGTAAAGCAAGGCCCATTATAGTCCAGGTCCATAAGCTCCGAGCCATTTAAAAATTCCTCCAGGTACCTTGGTCGATTACAGTTCAAACTAGCTCCTCCAGATTTTTCATAATCCCAAAAGATCTCATTGAAATCTCCTCCGCAAAGCCACGGAATAGCAGTCGGTTTAAACCATTCTTTCATCCACCGCCAAAATTCCAGTTTTTCATTCCTATATGCAGTACCGTAAACCCAAGTAACCCGAGCCATTCGAGCCGAGTCCACAAAATTGAAATTAGCATCAATGATATTTTTGGAAGTATAACCAATCGTTACCTCAACAGAATCATCCCACCACATACTGAGGCCCCCAGCTCTCCCAATGGGGGACACATGAAACCCATTTCGATACCCTATTCGACGTTTTACTCCATCAACTCTATTATCTCTCATCTTTGTTTCAGCAAGAAAAATCATAGTAGGCCTGTGTTTCCTAATGAGCCCATGTAGAGCCCGAACTACCGTGTCCGACCCTAGACCACGGCAGTTCCATACAAGGTACGTCATGGCTCCCTTGCGGCTGTTGAGGGCCAGCCGCCACCACCCTTAGTTCCAGAAAGCTCCCACTTTGTTGTCGACTCAGGCAACCTCTTCTCCGCATGCTCTTCAGCACTGTCCTTCTTCTCTTCTACCAGACTCGCCACAGTTGCCAATTTCCTAGATAGAGGCAATTCCAAGGTTTTTCCTTCAGCATCTCCTACCCCCAGCTTGTTTCTTTTGAGCGAATAGTGATTTGTCTCCAGACTACCCCTCTTTGCTCCACAACTCCACCCTCCATCCGATCTCCAGTGTTGCCCACTAGTCTCACTCCTCGGCATGCCCTCCCTCCCTCGCGATTTCTGCCTAGCCGACGCAGCCATCGGCTCTGGAACATAAGACTTTCCCCAATTCGGAGCGCCTTTGGTAATTTTGGTAGTGTGTCCACCTATTCCCCTGATTGGGCCTTGATCACCTTCTCCCGTTTCCTCTAACCCTTGGTCTCGGTCTGCCTGGGTAAGATAAAGTGGGTTAGGTAAATTAAATATGGTAGTGGATTGAGGGCCCAAACACCCAATTCCCATTAACACTTGCTGGGCCATCTGGGCCATGTTTCCATCTATCACCCACTGTTGGGAGCTCCCATCCTGCCCCTCCTTTCTATTCTTCATCCTTTGCCACGTTTTCTGACTTCTCCTTGGATTGTGTGCCTCCACTTGACTTGTTGTCCCCCTCACTGGTTCCTCAACTTCCTGACGCTCCGTCTCCACCGTGAACCCCACGCGCCGCTGCGTATTGCGCTGTTCCTCTCCTCTGATAGTTCCAGCATGTCTCCTTTCTCCCAACTTAACCACCAACGGTTTTGGCTTAATTATTTCCTCTCTAATAGGCCCTGTTTTCGTCCATTCACCATACCCTGCTGTGGAGCTCTGCCCATTCTCAAAAGAACACTCGGTATTTGCATGTCCTATCCTCCCACATTTATAGCAAAAATCCTGAAGTCTTTCATATCGGAATTCAATCCACGAGTCCTTGTTACTCTCCCGCGGTATCCAACATCCTTTAGCTAAAGGCATTTTTGTATTAACCATCACCCGCACCCTGAGGAAGCCCCGAGCCTTTGCCAAATCCTCGATCTCCAGTACCTCTCCAATCTCTTTGGCCAGACGTCGAACATTGGTTCCTGTACATAAACATAAGGGCACCCCTCGGATTTGAACCCAGAAGGGAACCAGCTCCATGGGAATTTCCTCAATTGCTAGATCTGCTGGCCAGCGCTTAACAGAAAAATTCTGCTTCATAACCGCCCATGGTACTTGACTCAAAATCCGCTCAGCCGAGCTTTCATCCTGCACTGTGATGATAAAAGTGTTTCCATGAGCCCATTTGACTTCAAAATCCCCCATTTCCTTCCACGCAGCTCTCAGGATGTTTCTGATTCCCCATTTATTTAACACTTTGTTGGTTAGGGCAGTTCCCACCAGCTTAATCCCTCGCTCCATATTCGTTACCTCCATCGACTTCTCCAGGTGGACCACTAGTTCCTCCACCTCTTGACTCGTCATTTTCCAGCTGCTTTCTTTGTCTCCTCTTTCCTGACGATCAGCTCTTCTGCAGTTTGCTGTTTTAAACTCAGATGTTCCCTTGGACCCCCACTTGTTATTTCTTACCTCTATTCTGTTCCTTGGTTGCCTTTTTTCTATCTGAACTGCAAGCAAAAAAACCACAGAGAAAATTGTGATTTTTGGGCCTCTATGTCTTCCCTCAGGACTTCTCCTCCTGCGCCATAAATTCGATTTGGCAGTAGGTGGGCTGCCATTAATTTCATTGCCTTTGGTAGGTGACATCCCATAATAAATACCCCCAACCCCCTCCATCAAATTTGGGTGGAAGATTCACCTCACCCCTCCCCCACTCCCCGACTCACCAAATAACGGGACAGTCAAACCTCAAACAACAGGATCGCACTCAGTCTCACCTTAAAACCCAGCTACCCCACTGCAGACGACACAGAGAATGGGTAAACTGAACCAATAACCTAGCACACTCCCACACGGAGAGAAGGGACACTCACCACGGAGGGCTCCCACAGCGGAGAGAACTCATTTTTTTTGGATGCAAGGTTTCTTTCTTTCCCGCAGAGCAAAGCGCCTACCACTAGACACTTTCACTATACCTTTATCAGGTTCTTTTAATAAGTGCTCAAGTGAATACCCGCTCTTAACTGTAAACTGCCCGTGCTTCTCGTAATGCCATATTAATCTGTCCACTCACTGTTGAGACCCCAACGAAATTTGCACGAGTGCCTCCATTTCCTCCTCCTAAAAAATGCAATAGTTCTTCGTTCCTAGCCCATTGTCAGATCAGAAATCCGCTAGTGTCTTGGCAATCGAGGTGGCGAACATATCTGAAAGCTCATAGGTTTTGTAATCCAGGGCTCACCATAAGACTGACAACCACCCCATTACCAATCCTTCATCGTAAGATAGTAGTGAAAAAATTTGTTCCACCAGAGAGCAACACAATGCATGGCAAATAATTTATTAAGCGAAAAAAAATATGGACCGTGGTACAATTATATAAACCTATTCCAAAATTAATTTCATTCCCCCAAACTCCTCCTCTAGGAGCCAAATCTACTAAAATGGGTAGAAATACTTTTAGCTGATACTTGATCCTTGTTATGAAATGTCACCAAAACGACTGAAAAAAAAAAAAAAAAAAAAAAAAAAAAAAAAAAAAAACTATAAAAAGGTGAAAATGGGTTGAAAGTTGAAACAATGATTAAATTGGTAATGTAAAGTGGAATTCATCTCTAAAGGGAACCCATACGTAATACGTAGGTGGGCGGAACTGTACGGTAAATAGAAGAAATGTGAGGTTTGATGTACACTTTACTTTACACAAGGTTTTTTATTTTTTATTATTTTATTATTTTTATTTTTATCCTAATTCTTTCTTATTTATTATTTTATGAAAATAAGAAAAGGTTTAGGTAGAGAAAGTGAGACCATATCTAAAGGAAATATCAAAAATGTCACATAAATATATAACAGTAACAAATAATATACTATTTACTCTAACTGAGATGTCAATGATGACGTGAAAAAAAAAAGGCTAAGGTGACATGGACGAAGAGATGTCAAATTTAAAGCTGCTTTCAAATTTGATTATTGCTATTTCTAAAGATATTCCACTTAACTTACTTTAAATGCTAACATATTTAAGTAATTTTATTATTTTTAAACCAACAACTCAACTTTTATTATTTTTGTTTAAAAAAATATAAATGGAGCAATAAATTTTGGCATATCGATTGGAAGGAAAATATTGACAATATGTCAAAGGAAAATTTTATTTGAATCCAAGTAACCTCTCTCTACACCACACCTAACTTAAACTGTAAATGTAAATTACTTTATTACCTTATTGCAAATTACCATAAAGTACGAGATAAAACTAATAATAAAAATAAGGGTACATCTCAGTTTTTTTTTCTTTTTTTTAGGATAAATCTCAGTTTACTACGCTCAAGTTTCGTGATTTTCAATATTTGTTACATGAAGTTTTTTTCGTCTCAGACTCTACCTAAAGTGTTAATTTTGGAACTATCTCATACATCTGCTAGTCTGGCTATTAAATCTCCCGTTAACCGATGATGTGGTGCTCATTAAAAAAATTTAAAAAAAAAATTAAATAAAAGTATTAAAAATTAAAAAAAAATAAAAAAAACCCAGAACCCCCTTCGTCTTCCCCACCCAACACCCCTCCACGGCTCAACCCCTCCATCCCCTCCACCCCATTCATCTTCTCTACCTGAACAACCCCTTCTCCCATCCCTCATCACCCACCCCTTGCCCACCCGAGCCACCCTTTCTCTGATTTCAGGCGGAGATTTACCCTAAATATAAATATATATATAGTCCCCATCATCCTTTAACTCATACTGCAAAAAGCAAATGCCAAAAGGCTGAGATACACCTCCTGCTCCGATAAACAACCCATTTTCTTCTACCCCTTTCTTTCCATTTGACTTTCCTGGAATCCAAACAGTAATAATCAGGAACAAAAAACCCCTTTCTTTCCCCTGCAATCTGGGAGTTGGGTTCTTCTTCTTCATACCCTGTTTGGTTGCTAAGAAAATATGAGTGAGAAAATGAAAGATATGGATGGGTTTTAAAACTTGAAGCTTGCAGTTGGTGGATTTTTTTATCTGATTTGTGCTTAAATTTTGGTGTTCTAGTTGTTAAATTTGTTCTTTCGAGGGTTTTGTGAACTGGGTAGAAGACAATGGATTTTGCCTGGAAATTTTGAATTAGGATTTTCTGACATTTGATTTGGGAGGAGTGGATCGGAGAAATGGTGGCTCGGGTGGGTGATGGGGGATGGCAAAAGGGGGTGGAGGGGTGTCGGGTGGGGAAGATGAAGGGGGTTATGGGTTGTTTTTTTTTATTTATTAACACTTTTATTTAATTAATTATTTTAATATTTTAAAATTTTTTAATGACACATGGCGCCTAGTTATTGTCCATATGAGCGTCACGTCATCAGTTAACAGAAGACTTAACAGATGTATAAGACTGTCCCAAAATTAACACTTTAGTCACGACTCTGGGACGAAAAAAACTTCATATACTAAATGTTGAAAACCACGAAACTTGAGGGTAGTAAACTAAGATTTACCCTAAAAATAATTATAAACCCACACCCAATAATCAAACCTAACCCTCACCATCACGTATCATTCTCCTATGTTCTAGTATAACAAAAATCATAAGATACTCTCATAGTGAAAAACAAGCCCTTTGTACGGATTGATAGTAATTTTGAAATATTGACAATCTATACTAAGCCAACTACCCTTTCTACTATACCCGACTGAAATGGAAATGCATGGAGCGGACAAGAAAAGGAAGGAGTTATCTCTTCCTTTTCTGTATAGAGGAAGAGTAGAGGTGTGTGGCGTGCATGCAGACCCATCATATTCAATCCCTTAAAAGTTGGACAGATTTGAAGGAAGAAACAAATAAAAATCTTAATAAAGTTTAATGCAAGATCAAATTGTAAACATGGGAATAAACTTGTATGCAGCACATATGATGCACATGAGAGCCTAATTTCAAAAACATCTTTAACAACTTAAGTCTTTAAATTCTACTCAAGATATGTCAAATAAGAACATGCATTGTGCTGCAATTAATTATATTAGAAATTGGCTCTTGCAGTGAAACAAATGATTAAGTAGCAATTCAAGGACTCCCTTTAACAAACTAATGAGAAAATTGACCAATACTATTAAGTCCCGACAAATACAAACTAAGTTGAGAAAGCAACGCTGTAGAGGATGATGGAGACTCCATCAAAAGTAACAGTTGGAAGGAGAGAATGTCAGAGAAGAGAATGCTTTGATTTTTTGGTTTTTTTTTCTTTTCATATGGGTGTAAAAGATAAATTTACATATTGAAATGAGTTTGTGAGGGTAGTTTAGGTAGTAAATTTAAGTTCAAAGAGATATTAATATTTTAATTAAAAATAATATGAGTGTAAAGAGTATGTTGGGTTTAAAGAGAGGTTAAATAGGTTTAAATAAAATTTCCTATGTCAAATTGCCAAGTTTACTATCACATTGAAATTTAATGTTTTGAATTTAACGTTTCATTTGGAAATGTTATGAGATTTTTTTTTGGGGGGGGGGGGGGACGGCTGATTAATGCTAATGTTGAATTTTTTTTTTTTTTTTTTTTTTGAGAATTTTTTGAATTTAACATTTCATTTGGAAATGTTATGAGATGTTTTTTTTGTTGGGGGGGGGGAGGGACGGAGTAGGGGACGGCTGATTAATGCTAATGTTGATTTTTATTTTTTTTTTAAGAATTTTAACGAAAAATTTTTGGTATTGTTCATTGTAATGAAAAATTATATTTTTACTCTAAAAAATTAATCCTAATATTATTCACTTACGACACATTTTTATCATTTTTGTTAAAACTCAAATTTTTATCATTTTTGTTAAAACTCAAAGTTTTCAAATCATTATTATTAGGTTTTTTTTTTTTTTGGTCGAAAAAATGGTAAGGTAGGTTCAGTCGTTCATTCATATATTAAGAGATTTCAACCCAAGTTTGCAAAGATCCTAAAAAAAGCCATTTGCTCTTGCACTTAGCTCTTTGCTCTTGCAGTGCAGACGACTGCAGTGACCTTTCTCCGACGATATCCATATTCTGATAAAGGCAGGCAGGCAGGCAGGCATTGTGGATTCCTTATAGATCGCCTTCCTCGGCGTTGAACATTTTATTTAGATCCCAGCAGGCAGCAGGCACCAGCAGTTGAGGAGTTGGACAAGAAGAGAGAGATTGGGAGAGTTTGGGATTATTTAATCCGAGGACTAGTACTCAAATCTGGAGGAAGGGAAGCAGCAGCCCCTCAATCTCAACGGTCAGATCCGATACAGATCGCCTTCCTCGGCTGAACTGCTCGAGGCTCAGAATCTGATCCAGACCAATTCTCCACCCTCCGATCCCGACCCCCTCTCCGACTCCGAAAACAAGATGCTCAAGCGTCCCGGCAGAGGAATCGGAATGGGGAGTCCCCTGTACGACTCCCTCTCCGACAAAATGTACAGATACAGGAGCGTCGTCCTCGTCATCTCAATCCCTCTCCTCCTCCTTACCATGGTCCTTTACGTCATGCCCCCCGGCGGTAATTTGAGCAACCAGCTCCCCCGCAAGCTGCCTTCCAAGACATCCTACGCTGTGATCTTCGACGCCGGCAGCTCCGGCAGCCGCGTCCACGTCTTCTGCTTCGACCACAACCTCCAGCTCCTTCCCATTGGCAAAGATCTCGAGCTCTTTCTTCAGGTCAAGCCTGGTCTGAGCGCTTATGCCAAGGACCCTCGCTCTGCTGCCGAGTCCCTCACCGGTCTTCTCGATAAGGCTGAGAACGCAGTTCCCAAGGAGCTTCGTTCCTTCACTCTCGTCCGCGTTGGCGCTACGGCTGGCCTTAGGGCTTTGGAGGGCGATGCTTCTGACCGCATTCTCCAGGCCGTATGCATCTTTTTTCTTGTTTGGAAATTGCAATTTCCTTTAGTTTTCGAAACTCAAGTCGCAATTTCATTCACATGTTTGTTTTGTTATCCTTCAAATTTCAAAAGGTCAGGGATCTGCTCAAACAAAGAAGTAGCCTCAGCTCCCGCCCTGATGCCGTTACTGTCATTGATGGAACTCAAGAAGGTTCCTTCCAGTGGGTGTGTTTTACTCCAATTTTTGAGCTCATTTATATTACTAGTAGTGGTTGTACCTGTACCTGTACTAGTCTGTACGCACTCATTCGTATTACTTGATTCTGTCATATCTAGTTATTCTTTTGTTTGTGCTAGACTGTCTGAGTATATCAAAGGGGTGTGCTATCCACACACTCCATTTTACTTCTCACCCACCCCTTGTTAATTTATGTCCTTTGATCTTCTCCAATTCATCCGATCCGAAGGGTGTGTGAGAAGTAAAAAGGGGTGTGGATATCACACCCCATATCAAATAACCCAATATTTTTGGAAAACCAGGCATATTTTGAAATTTGTTATCCGGGAAGCTTGCATGTGCGAGTATGAGAGTATAGTAACACAATTTGGGGAAGCAATGTGCATACATATCATTTATCTAAAACTAAAAAGAAATGAAAAGAAAGAAGAGTGGTCATAGCTATACATTAACTCGCTTCTTGTTTTTCAGGTGACAATAAACTATCTACTAGGAAATTTGGGGAAGAAATATTCAGATACTGTAGGGGTGGTTGACCTTGGAGGTGGATCTGTTCAGATGGCTTATGCTATCTCAGAGGCAGATGCTGCAAAAGCACCCAAGTTATCAGATGGAGAGGATGTATATGTAAGGCAAATGAATCTTAAAGGAGTTAAATATAACCTTTATGTTCACAGGTTTTTCCTCTTTCCTTCTGCTTAATTGATGTCAGGGTTTGGCTTTGTGTATTATTAATTTTTTTTTAGTGCATCCAGTTGTTTCCTCAACTTCGTTGTGACATAACTACTGTAGATTGGTATTCCCAGATTAATTGCTTTTGTATTATTTTTGTGCAGTTACTTGCATTACGGGTTACTAGCAGCTCGAGCAGAGATTTTAAAGGTTTCTGAAGATTCTGGCAACCCCTGCATCTTAGCCGGATATTATGGTATGCTGAGTTGCTCCATTTTCTCTGTTTTGAGAAAGGAACGACATTTTATTGCTCCATTTTCTCTATTTTGTTAAGCGATGAAGCAAATGGTGTTAATGCTTTTACTTTCTGTTTGTGGATTTAGTGCATAATATGCTATCTGTTGGGAAATCTTGATATGTTGTTCAGGTTCTTACGCATATGGAGGACAATCTTATAAAGCATCAGCTTCCTCATCTGGATCAAGTGTTGAGGAGTGCAGGAGGGTAGTTACGAAGGCACTCAAAGTAAATGAAGCAACATGTTCACACATGAAGTGCACATTTGGCGGGGTATGGAATGGTGGAGGAGGGGATGGACAAAGGAACCTATTTGTGGCTTCATTTTTCTTTGACAGAGCTGCTGAGGTATTTCACCATCCTTGATTTTTATATATTATTGCTTGATGTGCATGAAAAAGTTTAGGGTTTGGTTTAGACAACAACATGGTTTTGCTAACCACATATTATACATTTGCCTTACCAAAAAACAAAAAAATCCGTACAAATGCAGGCTGGTTTTGTTAACCCAAACGAACCTGTTGCAAAAGTTCACCCTGGTAACTTTGAGGAGGCAGCTAAGCGTGCTTGTGAAACCAAACTTGCGGATGCTAAATCAACATATCCAAGAGTTGAGGAGGGTAATCTACCGTTCTTGTGCATGGATCTTGTTTACCAATCTACATTGCTTGTGGATGGATTTGGTAGGTCTTAGTTATACATTAGCGAGTTAAGCAAGTTGGAAAATGACCATAAAATTCTAATATGTTTGAACTGGTTGCTTCAATATCTTAAACAGGTCTTGATCCCTGGCAAGAGATTACATTGGTGAAGAAAGTTAAATATCAAAATTCCTTGGTTGAAGCGGCTTGGCCACTAGGGAGTGCCATAGAGGCCGTGTCCTCAGTATAATTGTCAGCTGAATCACCTATTGGAAAGATAAGCCTTTGAATTTTGGCACCGGCGGTCTTTGCACTCCATGATCGGTACTGCTCAGAAGCCGACCTCATAAACTGATATTGGGAATTGGATTTGGTCTATATTTTGGGAATAATGAGAGAATATAGTTGAATTTGTTTTCATTTGTAATTATTCAGACTTAACTATTCTTGAGATAACAATTTGATTCAATTTGTTCTAGTTTTGCCGGCTGAGTAACCAAAACGGTGATACCATTTCCTTTTGTTTATCTTTTGCGTCTGTCCTTGTGGAGACGAATACAATTGCTCCTAATTTGTGTTTGCCATTCGGTTCATTTCCCTTCGTCTGGGTGTTCAACTTGAATTCTTACGTTCGCAAAGAGAAATCAAACGCATGTTCTTAGATAGTTTTTGTGTTTATAATTTATCTTTCTTTACATACATGACTTTTAAATTGAATAAAATCAAAGAGAATTAAAGAATATAAATAAATAGAAGCGTGCAGAAAGATAAAAAATAAAGTATTTCTGTGTGAAAGAATCTCAAACCATGGCCAGAGGATAAAATGTGGGCTTGAGATGGTGGGGTGTTTTGACTTTCGTGTTTTGTAGTTGGGCCATCCTTGGGCCATGGCGGAGTTTTCAGTTGATACTGTGCAAAAAATTGAGAACTGATTGCATTTGCTTAGTGATAGTATGAATTTAAAAAAGGGACAGGTGGAAATCATTCAGAATTTGAGGTATAATACAGGAGTGAGGATTTTGGATTTGCTTGCCTCCGCCGAATTGAAGAGCAGTCGAAACGGGTACGTCTTTTACTACTACAACTCGAATGTAGCCATGTAGGATTGGATTGGTTTGGTTATTTTCACAAACAGTTGGTAGGGTTCGTAGAAATCAATGAGAAAAATGGCGAGAATTACGTCATTATACTCGAATTTGCTACACGCATAGCCATGTCTCTGTCGTGTCCGTTGCTGCTGCCTTTGCCCTGAAGCAAGCCCTTGCTGCTGTGTCTTCATCTCCAACGCATTTCCACATTTCATACGACAGATAAAGAAGATGATCAATTGGATTGGAGTCAGCCAGACATGTACCCTAGAATAATCCCCAAGAAATCTCATCAGGAAAAAGATTTCCTTCAGCAGCCGGAAACTAGCAAAGTTGTAAGAGAGCGGAGTTTTCTTTCTGGGAGCCATAGGTTTCAATGAAATAAGAAATCTCAGTGGTGTCTGATCTCGGTATGCACATGGTCATGACTCATGGCTGGTCACCAACATTCGGCATCAAGTTTCAGTGGACACTATACAGGTGCATGTCATTTTCTGTCGGTGTACACTCAACTGTTTACTTTTGTTGTCACAAACAAGGAACTAATATATTTTAGACTCACGGCTCAACTCAAACATGCTGTGAACTCCAACATGAGCGTTGTCATCATGCAAATGGATTTGTGATTTGAGTATATTCTCTGTTAAATAAAATTCAATTCTATATTTTGGCAACTTATCATGCCCTCTTCTGTTTATTTATTTGTACATATTATGATTCAAAATTGTTTCATACTCTATAAGTTATACGCTTGAACAGAAAATGGTTTGGTGAAAAGGAGCAGGAGAGAAAAATATTCAGAAGGCAATTGCCATAAAAACTTATAGGAATGCATAACTACAAGAAACAGTTCCATTACACTGCTTCTAGTTTTGTTTGTACATGCAGAGTCTGCACACTGTGTTTTAGCTTTTATGATGAGCATATAGATGCTTGTGGAATCAATTTTTGCTCTGCTTTCGGGAACAATTTCGTAATTGTTGGACCTATGACAAAATTTCATGATGTAAGCGTTCTGAGGGGGATTGTGGGAGTGCTTGTACTAGGGTTTTGGCTTTGAATCATGTGACTTAATGCACGGGTGTCTTGTACCTTTACGATTTATTCTTCCAAGTTAATAACAAATATCTCATAGTTGCATAAATCCCAGGTGCTGAACTGATCTTTGTCTATTATTCTGCTCCGTTGTGTATTACTTGTTAGTATGATCATCTTCACTGTTTTTAGGACCTTTTCATGGTTGTGAACATTATTCTAGTTAAAATCAATTTATTCAAGAATTTATGATATACGTGTTAAGGCCAACACAGAAAGACATATACGTCTTACTCAAAGTTGTAACTTCTATATGTATTGGGATAATCTTATTAGAAATCTCTGTATGAAAAAAATTCATGCGACTGTCTTATTTGCTATTGGAGTTTACGGATAGTTCTTCTCAGGCTTCCTTTTATGATTGGAGTACTGCTGTGTCTCATTTTTCATTAGTAATGTCAGGATGTTTTAGCTCTGTTTTGCAGTTATAGTTGAGTAGTCTAGCTTTTCCAGTGGTCAACTTGTCTTCTGATGTAATTTTCCTTATATTGCAGTCGTGGTCTAGGATCTGATTACCAAATGATTGTTATAGCACTTATGAACTTTCCACCGCTTCCACAATTCTCTGAACTGCGCACTCGACTCCTTGCCTTCGAGGGGCAACAGACCTTTGCAGCACAGATGGTTGCGTCTCCTCTTGCTGCTTTTGTTGCAGTTCGACCACCACGTGACTCGCCTGCCATGCGTCCTTGTGATCAAGCAGGCCCTCAGCCACAGTTCGTACTTTCTATGGGCCTGGACCGACTTCCCATAGAGCCCAACGTCCGTTCTTCAATGCCCAAGATCTTTTAGGTTCTCCTCCCTCCCGTCAGCCACTTCAGTGCTGGAACTGCCAGTAATTTGGACACTTTCGAGACAAGTGTCCTTATTCTTGTCCCTTTGCCGGCAGGCATGTTTCGTATCTTTAGATCCTAACTAGTATTTGGACTTGGGTGCTACAAATCACATGACTCATGATGCTAAGATTTTCCCCACTGGGGCCCAATAAGCACCTAATGACAATGTTGTGATTGGTAATGGTGAAACCCTCCCCATCACTCAGGTAATGTTTTGTTTTCTTCCAAGGCTTATGTCTTTCGTCCCTCTTAAGTGTTCCTTCCCTTCATAAAAATCTTTTATCTGTCCATCAGTTTACTTATGATATGCAAGTATTACATTCTTTCCTTTGGGATGTCAAATTCGTGACTTACAAAGTGTTGTTCTTCTTTTTCAGGGCCTATGTAAAAATGGTCTTTATTTGCACTATTTGATTTAATTCATTCGGATGCATGGATGTCTCATGTTGTCTCGATCTTTGGTTATCGCTATTATGTCTTGTTTACTGATGATTTCATTCGTTATTCGTGGATTTTTCCCATGCTTCTTAAGTCAGAGGTTTTTGTTATGTATGTTAAAAATCAATTCTCTTTGTCTATCAAACAATTCCAGAGTGATGGGGGTAAGGAATATGATAAATTGCAATTTAAGCATTTTTGTGCCACTAATGGAATTGTGCATCGTTTTCTTGTTCCCAACAGAATGAATTAGCTGAGCGCAAACATTGTCATATTGCTGATATTGGACGCACCCTTGTACATACTGCTCACATGCCCCGTAACTTATGGGCCGAGTCGTTGGGCACTGCAGTCTATTTAATTAATCGACTTTCTACGCCTGTTATTCAATGGACCTCACCATACCTATCCTTATTTGGTCATTCTCTTGATCATAATTTTCTTCGAGTTTTTTGGTGCATCCGTTATCCCTATCTTAAAGTTTATGTGTCTAACAAATTACAACCTCGTTCTCTTCCGTGTATTTTTGTTGATTACAGTGATAAACATAGTGGTTACCGCTGCTTACATCCTCCTACAGGTCGACTCTACATTTCACGCCATGTCATTTTCCGTGAAGATCAATTTTATTATGCTTCTGTTTCTGTGCCTACTCAACGTCCAGAACTTTGCCATAATTCCAGTCAGCTTGCTGCCTAGTTCACCCTCTCAGCCGACAGCGGCTGACATCAGGCCACTACAGCAAACAGCAGTTGACAACAGCCTACTGCAGCTGGCACCGTTTCACCCAGCTGTCCTTCCCCCGAATCCGCGTGCCCATCAGTCCCACAGAGTCAACATCAGTTTTGGACGTTGACTTGCCCATCACATCTGTTCAATCAGTACCTGCAGCACACTTGTCGTGTTGTCTTCCTCAACCGCAACATATGATTTTGGTGCTTCTGCCGTTGCTCCGCCACCACCCAGTGGGTGTTGTAGTCCAGTTTGCACACGTTCAAAAATTTGGAATTTTCAAGCCAAAATCCTAAATATCCAGCAAATCTTTCTACTAGGTATTATGTACCTCAAGCTTTCGTTGCCTTGGTGAATATAAATATCGAACCTACTTGTTACATACAAGCGTCTCGCTCTCCCGAATGGAAACAGGCCATGCTCGACGAATATAATGCACTTCTTCACGAGGTACCTGGTTTTTGGTCCCACCATCTAATTCGATCAATACAATTGGTTGTAAATGAGTTTTCAAAATTAAGTGGTGGTCTAATGGCATAATTGAAAGGTACAAGGCACGTCTCGTTGCCAAAGGATCCATCAATAATTCGGTGTTGATTACTTTGATACATTCAGTCATGTCGTCAAACCCACAACGATTCACACTGTTCTATGTCTGGCTATTTCTTTTGGATGATATTTTCAACAACTTGATGTCAAGAATGCATTCTTACATGGCTCTCTGTCTAAGAAAGTTTACATGCGACAACCCCCAGGTCTTGTTGATCCCTATTATCCTCACCATGTGTGTAAGCTTCATAAGGCCATTTATGGCCTCAATTAGGCTCCCTGGGCATGGTTTCAACATTGTATTTCTTTCCTTATGAGGATTGTTTATGTCAAAGTCGAGCTGACAACTCTATGTTACCTTTGAATCTGTTAAACGATGTTACTTGAAAGGCTCTCTTGGGTTTGGTCTTCCTATCTATAGGTCTCAAGATTGTTCCTTCTTAATTGCTTATTCTGATGCCAATTGGGTAGGATTGTCCTGATATACGAAGGTCCACATTCGGCTACTGTATATTTTTGGGACCCAACCTTATTTCATGGAGTGCCAAGAAACGACCAACAGTTTCTCGTTCCATAGTGAAAATTGAATATAGAGCCCTTGCCTACGCTTGTATTGACACTCTATGGATTCAAGATCTTTTAACTGAACTTCATTGTCTACTCACTCGTCTAGTCTTACTTAACTGCAACAACTTGTCTACCACAGTATTTAGTTGGTAATCTCGTGTTTCATGCTCGCATCACTTTGTTCGTGAACGGGTTGCTTCTGGTATCCACAAAGTTCAGTTTATTCCTTCTACATTTTAGTTGCTGACGTCTTCACCAAAGGATTACCAGTTGAATAGTTTGCACATCTTATTTTCAAACTTGTCACCTATTTGGAGTCAAGTTTGCGGAGGAATGTTAGGCAGTTACCATAGTTAAGGAAGGTTTTAGAGCCAATGAATGTCAACACATCATTTTTTTGCCATTATGTTGTTATTAGATGTCATTAGTCTTATGTTGTTATAAGTCATTATGTTGTTATTAGATGTTATTAGGCTATAATTGTTTTCCCGTTACCTTGTAACCACTAGGTTAGCAAGCATACACTTCATGTATAAATAGGTTGTAATCCCTCGATTATAATTAATTGAATATATGGTTTCTACAAAGACCATGGCAGCACCATTGATTAATTTCATCCAATCCAAGGAAGCAAACCCAAGGCAAGTGGTAGAGATGAATGATACTCTTGTGCTACGGCCTGGTTTAAACCCCTTCGGCTCCCTAATATAATCTCTAATCTAGTTTGTTTATTCAATAAAGGAAGCAAACCCAGGTGCAAGCCCCGAATCCTTTTATTCCATCATTCACATCCAAAGAAGTCGAGGGTTTTTGGAAGGAGTAGGATTTTCTCTTTTCGTATTCTCATCCATTTTCCTTTCCTCATCTCACACTTTGCTTTTTATCTTATTATCTCTGTAAAAAAATAATATAAAATTAACGTAACTTAATCGTAACCATTCAAATAGGAGTGGATGGAAGGTAAGGGAGATTAGGAGATGAGAGAAATCCTCATCTTTTTGGAGGACCAACAGCCACTGCCATGGGGAGAAGACCCGCTAGGTGTTTCTCTCTATACGATGACTAGGAAAAGGACAAGAACTACGCTGCTGAGTCCCTCCACCGTCATCAACTCCTCTTACGCCACTTTGGGTCACCACATTGCCAGTCGACTCGTCCAAATCGACGTCACCGATGTGTTCACTATCCCCGGTGACTTTAACTTGACCCTTATCGACCACCTTATCGTCGAGCCCGAGCTCACCAACATCGGTTAATGCAACGAACTCAACGCTGGGAACTTTGCTAACGGCTAAGCACGGTTGCGATGAGTCTGTGCGTGTGTTGTTACTTTCATAGTGGGTTGGCTCAATGTCTTCAATGTGATTGCCAGAGCATGAGCAACTCCATCCCTAAGGGGTAGGCTGGCTCAAAGCACAAAAAACAAGCCAGCACCTCCCAAAACTCCTCCAGTCCAACTAATAGGCTGGCACCCAGCCCAAGTCGTCATCTAGGGCGGCCCAAAATGTTTTGATCCAAGGCCCGACCTATGTGACGTTACAAGCCAGTTTATTTTTTTTATTTTATTTTTTTTTACGCCAAGCGCATGGGAAATAGGCGCGAGTGGCCGTGCGTCCTTGACAAGAAAAAAAGTGGTGGGGCTCGCATATGTAGGCTCAACAGAGGGACTAATGGGATGCCATGTTGCTCGGTCTAGGCCGTTGGATTTCCAATGGTAAAAAAAATTTGAAAATCAAATCCAACGGCTAGTGATGTGGTGCGTTCTGAATTATGATCGTTGGATTTGAAAAAAATAAAATGCACAACGGTCAGAATTATGATTGTTGGCCACGTGTCAACATCTGGGCTATTGGATTTGAATTTTTTTCAAATTCAACGGTCCAAATTAATTAACTTAATAAAAATATAGAAAAAATAAAATAAAATATATATTTTTTTCTATAAATACCTAACCATCATCTTCCACTTTACACCACATTTCAATATTTTCAACACTTTCAACCAAAACTTTTATATACTTTTTTGTGTAAAAAATGGCTACGTGGAAGCTCATCGAAGATGTTACGTTGTGTCAATACTAGGTTCAAATTACTCATGACCCGCTTACGGGTAATGATATGGAGTTGCGAGAAATGTGGAGTAGAATTACGAAAGCGTTTTGCGATAGGCTTGGAGATCGCACAAGAAGTAGTCAAGGTCTTCAAGGTTGTTGGAAAAAACTTAACATATCCTTTACTTGTTGGAAAAATACTCTCTCTCATGCTTCCACTAATCTGAGTAGTGGGAGAAGTTTAGCAGATTAGGTGACAATATTTTTATTTATTTATATGTATTCCACCCGCATCAATATTTTAATTTATTTAATTGTGTTACATCGACATTTTATAATATTGTCTTATCCCACATTTTATAAACACTACAAGCACAAGCATTCTATAATGCGAAGAACAATAACAAATCATTCACCAAATGGGAATGTTGGGATGTTGTCAAAGATTATCCCAGATACAAACTTGTGCCAATTGGTCTAGAAGTTGTCATGCATGGCATCCCTCTACACAATCATCCAACGAGCTTGTAGGATACCAAAACAACGCTCCACATCCTTCTTGACATTTTGCGAAGTGTTTTTCTTTTTCACTTTGTGGATGCAACACTGTTTTGACAAATGTTGTCCACCTTGGGTAAATGTTGTCTGCTAGGTAGTATGCTCCTTGTATTTATGGCCATTTACCCAATATGTGATTCTCGGTGCTTTTCCTTGTAGCACTTCATGGAACACAGGAGATAGGGTAAGGACATTTAGGTCATTTTGAGATCTTGGACCACCAAAAAAAGCATTCCAAATCCATGTATCAAATAAAGCCACCGCTTCTAAAATGATACTTTTGGCTCATATTCTGTCGTCATAAGCTCCTTGCCACACACTTGGACAGTTTTTCCAGGTTCAGTGCATGCAGTTGATGCTTCCAATCATGCCAAGAAAGCCTTGCATCTCACCCTTCTTTAGAAGCCTTCGCAGGTTCCTTGCGTGGGTTTCTAGAGGTACTTATTATTGCGGAGGGCTTCGATTACGAAGCAAAAATGTATCAGGAACTCCAGAATAGTTGATTTTCCCATCCTTGTTATCTCATCTACTTGATCTGCAGATGCTCTATATGCAAGCATTTGCAAGGCAGCAATAATTTTTTGCTCAGGAATAAGACCTAGAACATGAAATGCATCTTTTTTTTGCACAAAGTATGGATCATGGTTGCAAATAACACTTATGATTTTGTTGAACAAACTTCGTTGCATTCTAAAATGACGTCTAAAAATATGATCAGGGAATAAACTGTTGTGGATAAAATAATCTTCCAAGAGATCTTTACCTCATCTTTCCCTCTTTTTATCCAAGTTTGCAGCACGTCTAAGTTTGGATATCTGACCCACAGCTTCCATGACACGAAAGCAGATCTTGGTCCATGAACCCTAAACCCTAAACCCTATCCGAAATTAAAACTATTATTTTTATTATAAAAAAATTAATAATATTTTAAATGGGCTAGGTGCCAGCGCATTTTGTAGGGGTGGAGATCGTTTGTGCCAGCGCATTTTTTAGACTTTGTGCCAACATATTTTTTAGGAGTGGAGATGTATTTGACCAATTAAATTGTTCATAAGGTCAATCACTATTCATTGAATAGATTAAATGAGTTGGATGCCAGCGTATTTTTTAGGAGTGGAGTTGAGTTTAGGCGCCCATTCATAAGTGATTCTTCAAATCACCAGACAGATATCACTGACTGTCAGGAATCCCCCTAGTTCCTACCTATATTTCGCTCCAAATTGACAGTAGGGTGTCGAAGTTCCCAAGGTTGAAGGCTCTATCAAGTGTTCTTCCATATGGGTTGGGCATTTGTCGGCAAAAGACTGTTGACCACCTTATGCGTCCTCTCTGCAGAGAAAGTGAGGAGTCTATGGAGCACTTGCTTTTGCTTTGACATTGGATCAAATTGTATGGCGTGGATCCGACCTCAACTACAAACCCTTCCCCGATCATGTGACCTCTCTGGATGCTTGGTTTTCTGAAGGATATTTAAAGTACTTCACCAAATATACAAAAACAAGTTCCAAGAGGAGTGAAGATCATCTTTAAGCACAAGATGAGGCAAGAAACAAATGTTGTTTTATCACAATTTTCTCTTCATACCCTCAGAAAAACGCACTCTCTCTAACAGCTTCTGGCCTGCTTGGAAGGATGTGATTGCTTGAGCTTCGGATTGCAAGTGGAGGGAGATTAAGGAAATAGCCAAGACTCCAGAGTAATGCGACTACCCCATCGTGACCTCCATCCCTATCTCACTCAAATAACTGGAACTAAGAGATCCTCTAGTGCTTTATTGAGAGGGAAAGACTGACTTCAATATATCTATTGGTAAATTATTGCTCGCAGTAACGCTTTTTGACCTTTACATCAATGTTGTTGCTCTATCAGTTTGGGTTGTCTACAAGGATCAAGTTAAACTACAAATAATTTCTCTTTACATAAGTCTAGCAGCAGTCCCCACTGCACCTTGTTCGATTACAAAACATCAACAGCGGCATGTACTTCTCTAAATCACTAGCTTTGTAGAAGAAAGGATGTTCAGATCCTTCCCACCAAATACCAAGATAAAGCCGAAGTGGGCTCTCACTGGAACAGATGAAGAAATGACAATGAAATTGTTTGGTATAGGCTGCTGCCTTTGAAGTTGTTAGAGCATCCCCAGTGAGGGCTTTATCCTCCATGAGGTTAATACATTTCAAGTCTTAGTGAGATATTTCATCCCAATGAGCTGGAAAATGGGGTTAGATTTGCTACTAGGGTTAGCAATTTCATTTCTTGGGTAACATAAAATTGGGTTACATCTATCCCCAACAAATAGTGGGTCCCACAAAAAAGTAGCAACCTATGTGAGCAAAATTTTATCATTCTCCCTTCACTTGTGAATATACTTATACTCTCCTTTATTCTTTTTTTTTTTTAGTTCTTTTTTCTTACATATTTTTATTGCAATTTGGCTAATTAATGATTGTTTTAAATTTCATAAGATGAAATTTCAAATTGATTTAACGTTCATGGGCATTAGTGGGTGAAATTTTCAAATAATTTTTTTTTCTTTCTAAATTGTATGATACTAATTACCAATTGGTGCAAGGTTAATTGTTGTGTAGTACGTGAAAATCAAATTATTTCAGATGACGAAGTGGAGGTTTAAATCTTTCAACAGATGAGATTAAGATAAGAGAATTTAATCCAACGAATGGTTCAAAAGTGATGAAATCTAACTTTGTCACAATTTGAACTTTTTTAGGTTGAAAGCTTCATAAAAAAAGTTCAAGATAGAAAGTCCAAAAATCAACTTAAAAAAAGTTAACAAAAAAAAAAAAAAATATATATATATAGCATAATCAAATTACTACAAAAATAAATCTATATAGCCCCATATACAGTTCGAAAGAAATAGCCCCTCATTGGGAGAGATTCTTTTATAAAGCTCCAAACATTCTTCGGAACTCTAAAATGAGCTATATCCACCACTTTTTCAACCCCATGTAGAGCTCGGGAATGCTATTGGGCCATCTCCAACAGAAGGAAGGCCAAATGACTCGTTTTAGCCTTATAACCCTCCAAGAAATTAATATTTTAATGAACAGTGCCATACTACATTTCATACCATCTCCAACTGAGGCGCCAAAGGGCCATAGACCAAACATAGCTCTGTGATAAAAAACCATCTCCAACCGAGGGGGCCAAAGGGCCATAGTATGAAATGTGAAGCATTGAAATAAAATGAGGTAAAATAGTATGAAATGGTGAAAAGTATGTGAGAAATGGTGTAGAAAAAAATTAGAATAGGCTGGCTCATCGGGTTAGCTGGCTGGCTGGAGATGGCTAGCCCGCTAGCCTGATTGGCTGATTTTGGCCCGGTAAGGCCCACAAGCCCTTTGGCCTAGCTTTCGATTGGAGACGATTTTTGTGTCATTTCAACTATTTTTGGCCCTATGATCCTTTAGACGAATTGGTTGGAGATGACCTTATGGAATTGAAAATGCTTGGAGGTCCCCTTGTTCACGTGGTCACAAACAACCCAGGTCCCGTCTGCAGAGTGATTAGGCTCTCAAAAGTTCATAGTATACCACAAGCGTGGTATCTCAAAAAAAAGAAAAAAAAAAGAAAGGAGAATCCAATTAGCTTTTAAAGCTTTAGGAGGGGTTTATCTGAAATCAAATCTTTGATCCCTCTTTGATGCCGTGTCAAGTATGCAAGGAAACAAAATTCCTTGCAGCAAAATAAAAGCATACCAATTACTACCTATAGGATTCAAAATGATCAAAGAATGCCTTTGCCACATCTCCAAATAAACAGCTAAAAGATGTTTATTTTTGTCTGCCATGTGAACTGTGAAGTCCTATTTGGACTTAGAAGACTTCAAGGTCACAGAGAAGGGGAAAAAAAAAATTATGAAAATGATTTAAAAATTCTGAGTTTTAAAAGGTAAAATGAATAATATCAGAATTAACTTTGTAATGTAAAAATATAATTTTTTATTAAAATAAACAATACAGGAAATTTTTCGTTAAAGTTGAAAAAAAAAACTTGCTGACAACTTTGCAAATTAATTGGGAAAGATACTAACGTGAAGCCACAGCCCCCATATAAATTCATGGGCTTTGTAAATTTGGACCCATGAATTAGAAATTAAGCCGACTAAGACCTAGTTTGGTACTGAGGTGATTCTGAAAAAAGCTGCTATCAAAAAAAGCTGGGAGCTGTTTTTGTGTTTGGTAAACACTCAGCTTCAGCTTTTTTTCACAGTTTTGGATGAAAAAAAACCAAAAACAAGAAGCTGCAAAACCTAGCTTTGAAAAACCAGCTTTTTTTCACATCTGTTTTACATAAAAGTTTACCAAACACTCTAATACTACTTTTTTTTTTCAAAAGCACTTTTACAAAAAAGTTTACCAAACACTCTGCTGCTTTATTTCACAGCTGCTTATTCTCACAGCACAGCAGAAGCAGCTTTTTTTCAAAGCACAGCAATACCAAACCAGCCCTAAAAGTCAGGTGAACAACTCTTTTGACGATTTACCCCTAATTTTATTGTTTCTGTCATTCCTTTTTCTCAATTCACACAGTAAAGTGACATATTTGCCCCTGTGGCTTTATGGAATAACAATCTATTTTTTTCCATTTCTCTGTCTGAAACACAAAACACAAACACAAACACTCTCTCTCTCTCTCTCTCGCGCGCGCGCAGTGGAACTCTCTCTCTCTCCTCCCCCATACTCAATCCACAGCTTCTTCTCCAACTCTCTCTCGCCATAGATGTGCGGAACTGCAACAGTTGCAGAGATCGCGAAGCAGAGCGTAGAAAGCATGATCAAAATCGATCGCCTTGCAGAAATTGAAGCCTTATAGATAGATATGAGGCCGAATCACCGATCCACAGGGGAATGATGGCTCTCGATACCATCACGTCAGTGATAGGCCGATCCCCTACTCTCTGCGCCTCTTCCGAAACCCCTCTTGGTAAATTTTCGAACTTTACCCCCAATTGTATTTGCTCTCTCTTTCTTAATCTAAAGCTTAGGTCTCGCACTTTAACTTTGTGTTTAGGTTGGGTTTTTGCGTTGTGAATTCTGAATTCTATGTTTAATTTGGATTTTTATATGTAAAATTTTGAATTTGTAGCCTGATTTGAAGGTGAATTGGGACAAGTGATTGCTACCTAAACTCATGACCATGATTGAGTAAAAATATACCAGGAGTTTTTATTTTTTATCTTTTTATTTTTTTTTAAGAGAAAGGTCACACTATTAGCAAAACAACAATTATATAAGAACGCAGCATGCAATGGGGATGGATTTTAGAAAAAAAAAACCAATTATTTGGGTAAATTCATATGAGAAAAACGGTGAAGGAAAAAAAAAGACGTACATGCCATAAATACGTTCAAAGAACCACCAACGGAACTGACGTTACAAAACAGATTGCAAGTTATATATTTTTTAAACAAGTTTTCAGCTTCAAATTTTGTTTTTTGTGATGGCAGAGTAAGGAGAATATGATCCCCATTAGCTCCAAGCTTGCGGTAAACATCTCTTTTTGTTCAGGGTTATGAGAATTTTTACAGGAAGAATTAGAAAGGGACCTCAAAATTTAAATCTGGTATTGTAGAATTGTAGAAAAAAAAATGTGGAGTTGGTTGCTGTGGCTAAGTGTTGGGTTTGTGGTCGGAGCAGTGGCGGTTCTAGCTGCGGAAGTCGCAGTTGTACGAGTTTTCATCAGCAGGTTACAACACAAAACCAAGCAACAGCATGACAAAGAAAAATCATCTCAAGAAAGAGGATCCAAGTCAGACCCCCTATACCCTCGTCGATCCCTGGAATTTTCTTCCACCAAGGAGAAGGAGGTATTTACCACTTGTACTTGAATATTCATATCCCTGGAATTCGTTTCTTTAATTTCTACTTGTAAATTTATCCTCTGCCTTCTGCTTTTTCTCTGGAGTTTTCTTTCTTTCTCTGAAAACAACATTGAATTCCCAAATTCAATTCAACTCAGCTTTGAGAATTTGTACTTTTATGATCATGAAAATTTCTATTTCGACTCTTTAGCGTATCGCAGTTAAATTGATAACGTGGAACAATATAACTAAAAATTTAAATATGATGGAATATTTGGGTGAGTAATTGACAGGTTATGTATCTATTTGATTATGTTTTTTCTCGAGGCACATTTTAAGGATCATAAGGCTGTATGACTTTAGAAATGTATACATAAGGCTGTATTTATAATCCTAAATATAATAAAATCGTGTTAGAGAATATTTTCTACTTTATCTAGTTTTCTTTGCAAGACATTAATCTTTCTAATGAAATGTTGATCAAGCTGAAACAACTACATTAAGGATTCTATTTAGCATAAGGCATTGGAATGGAAACTATTATATGTATTGTTGAGGTTACGCATTTGCTTGTGGTTGACTGAAAAGATATACATCTTAGGTATTTTTTTTGTACAGAATTCAGTCATATCACTGCATTATACTGAATTACCTTTTGTTGGCACTATCGTACATTTATCATTGATATTGGGACCCAACCTGTGCTTCCCACATCCCTTTTGTGGGGAGCTAATCAGTCTACACTTGTTTCATTGTTCATCTAGGCTTGTGACACATATACATTACTCATGGCTGTGCATAGCATTTTTCTAAAAGCTTTCCCTCCATTAGGGTGTAATTTGGGTTTTAGAACCAGAAAAAGTTCCAAAAAACTGGCAAGAAAAAGCTCTACGAGAGCAAAAGAGAGAGAAGGAATTCTTTGAGGTATCTCCTATAAAAAGATATGCAAAAATCAAGAACAAACTACTCATTCTGACAGAATCAGATGGCTCCCAGACAGCTATACAGTTAAAGGGCTGCACTATTGAAGCTGTTTCCTCAACAAGTCTATCTTCAAGAAAATGGTAACTGGCAATTGCCACACATCCTCTGCTTCTAACCATTCTTTTTCAAATTTATTCAAGCTGGGATGATCATAATTGTCATATTACTACTTTTCCCCAATCTTTCCCATACAAGTGCTATGACAAATTTTTTACGACGAGGTGACAAATTTTTTTTGAAGACGTGTATAGTTCCATGATTTCTTTTTGTAAAGATATAAAGTACCATAATATCTCTTATTACTGTGAAAAATAAAACAGAATTGTCTTAGTTCTTAGCCATTTACAGTGTTTCACTATGTTTTTGACCAGTGCTGAAAGTTTCTTTCTTTTCTTAAGGGCCAAGAGGTTCCCCATTAAATTGGATAGCAAGGCCACCTTATACAAAGGAAGTAAGATATTATACCTTTATCTTAAAACTTCATGGGAGAAGGAATCATGGTGTAAAACTCTTCGTCTAGCATCGTGTGATGACAAAGAAAAACTTGACTGGTTCGCCAAGTTGCATGAAGAATTTCGCTGCTACTTGACATTGTTAAATACAGGCCATCCTTCACTCGTGAAACAGTCTGGTGGACTGTATGCTGCTGAACCCGCAGATAGGGAAAATAGGATTGATGGTTCTTCCTCAAAGGTTCGTATGTTCTTGAGAAAATTCACAAAGAAGTCTTCGAAGATTGGTCCAGAAAATAAGTTGAGCTGGACGTCATCCTTAGGCCGTGAAGAAAGAAAGATAAGTGAGAAAGTTCGTCCATGCCAGGATTTTGTTTCTTCCAGTAGTTTGGTAGATGCTAGTCCATTAGTGAAGAGAGCTCAGAGTTTCAGTGAAGGGAATTTCGCTATCCCACCATCTTCCACCTTAACTCATTCTGGTAGTCAGAGTCATATATCTGTCATCTCTGATGCAGGCTCCGATGAAAAATTTGGTTCTGATGAGGGAACACTTTGTTGGAATTTGTTAATTTCACGGCTCTTCTTTGATGCCAAAAGTAGTGTGGAGATGAAAAGAACCATAAAAGCTCAGATTCAGGTGCACCATTCACCAAGAAGATTTCATCATTTCTGTTAGTATACATGCATGCATCTTCTCATATTTGCATTAAGGCGGAAGCACATCATGCAAATATGTGTGCACACAAACACACACACAGTCAAGATGTTTTTTTTTTTTTTTTTTTTTTTTTTTTAAATAAAATTATAACTCTGCAATTGTTGCTATTCTTGTCTTTTCGAGCAGATGTTAGACACTTGAGGATGAGCTAAATAATATTTCGCATAAAGATTTAGGTTAAACTGACTTATATTTGCAAGGCACCTGTTAAATGTAGGGTTCATTTCATGTAACTGGGCCTCCATGTATCAAATTTTCCGAATTTGATTTGAGTGTATTTGGACATCTTGAATTTGGCTATTGCTTTGTTTACTTACACATTTCTCTTCTATTATTTGTTTGCAAAGGCAGATGTAAAATATTTGTGTTTTATTTGATTTTGCCTATGACAGAGGACATTGTCCAATATGAGGACCCCAAGTTACATGGGCGAAGTGATTTGTACAGACATTAATATTGGGAATCTCCCACCTTACATCCATGGTTTGAAAGTACTCCCGATGGACATGAATGATGTATGGGCTTTGGAAGTTGACATTGGATACTATGGTGGTGCGGTGTTAGACGTTGAAACAAGACTGGAAGTCCGTGAATTAGATTTCCAGAGAGGCAGTGAGGATGCGCGTCCAGAATCAGGCTCTGTTGGAGATGTTTCAGCCGATCTTCTTGAAGAATTTGAGCATTTTGGAAAGCAGTTAAATCTTGCTGAAGGGGCAGTTGATGCGCCAGAGAATAAGGAGGAATGTGATCCAAAACCTGGTGAGATTAAACTAAAGTCAACTTTTGTGCACTCTGTGTATTCCATATATACCTTTGAAACTCTTGATTGTTGCTCACATACAAGCAGCCTCTGGGTTCATAATACATTGAGGATTGTATAGTAGTGGAAATATTATCTTGTTACCTATAATACTTATTGGTGATTGCTATAAGTACACTACATAGCTTGAAAAATAGTTCACGAGGTACTATATGATTAAAGAATCAATTGAATTTGGGTTGCCTATGATCAAGAGAGCAAACATTAAGATTTAGAGTCTGAGACTTCAAACATCAAGATTAAAATGATAGTCTAACAGCTAGGCATGGAATAGAGGTCAAACCCTAAAGGAAATTGTATATAAAACTTTAAAAATAATTAAGTAAACGTGAGGATCTGTCTGAACAGCAAAATCACGCAGTTCAAACAGCACAACGTCTGGATACAGATGTAACTTGGTCTGAGAATTTTAATATATGCATGCACAGGTGATCTATGACGATTCAAGTTGAGGACCACATTGTTGGAGCCCACCCAGCAATGTGGTCCCATAATTTCAACCTTGTAATTTTTAAGGTTTATTTTGAATATCATTCTTGCAAAGGATCTGCTACCTATAGGCTTGTAGTAGAGAAGAGGGAAACTTTCAAGTATATTCACAGTTAATAAGGCAAAGAAAAGAAACTTTAAGCATGGAATTATTTTTAATTTGGAAGCTAAACATTACACATTTTCTAGTTAAATAAGGTAAATAATATTGTATTATTTCACTTTACACTACAATGAAAACTACAAGTTTCGTTTCCTAGTATTGTCTCTTTTATTGCCTGAAACGTTCTGTTGCAGATGGATCAAAGAGTTCTAAGAGCAGTATGTCTGCATCAAATTATGGATCCAGGTGGAAGTCACTTCTAAATTCTATAGCCAAACAAGTTTCACAGGTTTGTAGATGGATCTCTGACCTATATGTTTTTCTGATTCCCTGGACTTTCTTGTTACTTATGGTTTAATTCTCTGCGGACCATGACTATTGCTGATCTTCTGTCCATGATAGTTGTCCCCTTCATTAGATGGATATTTGGCTGTAGATGTAATGCGTGTTTGTGTGAGTTGGCTCTTTTCTCCGTTTAAGTTAAATTATTTTATAGCATAATCATATATGACATGCTAATGTAGATAGGGACCGTTAGACCATCAAGTGAACAATAATCTTCTATACTATTAAGAGAACCCTCCTTGTCAACTTTTTGCCTCTTTTTTTCCTATTTTGCCCTCACTTTTGATACACAATATTGACATAAGGAGGGAAAAATAGTAATTTTGTATCCTTTGAACTTTTTGCCCCTTTTTCCCTATTTTACCCTCACTTTTGATACACAATATTTACATAAGATAAAAAATATGCACTTATTAAGAGAAATTGTTCCACCGTCATTTTTTCATACAGATAAGTGAAATCATGATGTTTTTTGGATAGTTTGAATGAACTGAAGCGGTTGCGCTTGAGGAGAACGTGGGAGGAGGTGGGCGGTTGAAGAGGCTTTAATTTTGTGCCTTTTGACAAAATGACAATCATATCCCTATTTTTCATATTTTACCCTCATTTTTTGAGAAAATGACAATCATATACCTATTTTTCCTATGACAAAAAAAACAATGCCCTTATTAAGAAAAACTGTCTCATCATCATTGTCTCACACTCTTTTTAAAAATTTTAAAAACTAATCACACTCCTTGATAAAAAAACAAAAAATAAAATGAAATTGTTCACACACACAGTGTGTACTCATCTTCTAGTAGGTCATGAAAAGAAGCTTGAGCTTGGTAGTTGTGAAAACTGAGTTGTATTTTCTGGAGATGGCCATCACCAAAGTGTTTTATACTCACAAAAAGAATACTGGTAATAAATTTCTCCGATTTGATGTGTTTTCTTGTCTCTCACACTTGCACGCACAGAATCAGAAGCACACTTTATTTGTATGTGCATGTACGCGTACTTAAAAAGGTTATCTATCTCAAGAGCTTCTGCATCACTAACTTATAATATCTAATTAAAGGTGCCTCTGTCTTTGGCAATAAGGATAACATCCTTACGAGGAACACTGCGGTTACAAATCAAGCCACCTCCTTCAGACAGGTTATGGTTTGCTTTCACATCCATGCCTGATATAGATTTCAATCTGGACTCGTCAGTGGGAGACCACAAGATTACTAATGGACACATAGCTTTGTTTCTGATCAGTCGGCTTAAGGTACAGAGAATTGCTTCCATATTTGGTAATTTTCCTTCTATTATTTTATTTTATTTTGTTTTGGAGCATGCTTAACTTAATACACGAGGCACGATGTTTGTTACTATGATGTGTGAACTCTCATACATGAGGCACGATGTTTGTTACTAATTACTATGATGTTCAATTTTATGATTTGATGAAACTGCTCCTACATGCTGAATGTAACTACTTGATATTGATCTTAAACTTTTGGCATTTCTAGTGCTTCCAAATGGTATGCACACAATTTTGTGCTTTGGTTTTTGCTTAAAAAACATAGTGATGTGGAATCAACAAACATTATTTGGGGAGGGGTGGGTTCTTATGAAGCTTCATTTCACTTGTACAGACTGCAATCCGGGAAACTCTAGTGCTTCCAAACTTTGAAAGTGTATGCATACCATGGATGCTAGCAGAAAAGGATGATTGGGTACCACGGAAGGTTGCTCCTTTCATATGGGTTAACCCAGAATCTGTGAATGATCCAACCACTGTATGTGAAGTACCCGTCGTCCAACCTAGTGAAGGAAAATACAAGACAGAAGCTAGCAGCGGAATCTCCGTTGATAGGACCAAGCATAAAAAACTGAAGAATACCGAGTCTATTGAACAACCAATTGGTGAATCCTCAGATGTGCTAGCCTTTTCGGTGAGTTCTAATGATCCGTCAGCTGGGAATACTGGCGGGACATGTCAAGAGTTGAGAACTCCTTTATTGGGGAATGGTGAACTAGAGGACAGTTTCAAACACAAGGTAGAGGGTATACCTGAGTCTCAATCACTGTCGAGGTCTTCAATATTGTTGGATAAACAGAATCATAGCTTTGAAGAAGATGACCCAAGGCTAAAGAGAACAGGGAGAAGAGCAAGGATGCTTGATCTGGGGAAGAAGATGGGTGAGAAATTGGAAGAGAAGAGGCGCCAAGTTGAAGAGAAGAGTAGGAACATTGTTGAGAAGATGAGAGGACCATGAGATGGCCAGCACAAGAGACGGTTGCATTACTGATAGGTCAATTATTTGTAAATTTTATTATTTGTTGCCGAAATTCCCGAGTACGGATATCTTTTCTTGCTTCGCATGTATTATACAGATAATTAGCACTAAGGTGTATCCACAAGCTTTGGAGGTTCTCAATTTTCTTTGAGAGTATTGACTTTACAAATTTGTCAGTAGGTCCAGTTGAGAATTGCAGACCACTTGATGTTAAATGTCCTCATTGCCATGGTTGTGGCAGAACAAATTGTATGCAGCTGCTGTGACACCACGCCTCCTCCACTGGTACTGATTGCCTTCCTTGTACAACTATGAGCATGACGAACTAAAACAGCAGTTATAACTACCATCTGCTGTGCATAGTTGCGGCTAAATCAAATGCATGTGGCACTTAGGTGAATTGGTTCATACTGTAAATTCTCGAGCCTTTCATAAATTGTGTAATCCATGTAGTCAACACTCGATATTTGCATGAAACAGATAAATATACCTTATGATGCAATGTAACAGTGACCATTGTTTGACCCAATTTTGATGAATATTAAACTTTCAATTTTACCTAAAAATAAAGTGGCATAAGGGTCGTAATTCAATTAGAAAACATATAGTGACCCCAAACCCAACTGTGTCCAAGGTAAATTACAACCGTGCACAAGGGCAAGATAAACAACCAAAGCGCCTTTCCGTGCCAAGGCAAGGCACATAAGGTTAAGGCATGCCATGGCGAGCATTGTGAGGCAAGGGCAAAGAGTGATAAATAAATAAATTTTTGATTTTTAAAAAATATTTCATAATTTTTGACAAATAAAAATATTATTGTGACCATGTTCGTGATGTTTATTTGGTAACAATTAATCAGCCATCCTTGCTTGAGATGTGTTAGTTGTTGTGATGACTGTGGATCAAAAAATAATCCCAAAATTATGGAGTTGACACGTGAATTATTTCTCAAGAAAGACAAGACTGCCTTTATTAAATGAGCAGAGAGCAGTCTCACGCGCAACTGAGGTGGAGCAGGTAGAGATCAACGACTGCTCAAGATGCCCCTGCCTGTAGGAAAAGCCAAAGGTATTTATGATAGAATAATTCTTTATTCTTATCATAAATACATTCTTAATTAGAGAATTTTTTTTTAAGTAAGTAATTCTAATCCTATTTATTTAGGACATTTACCTAATTATTATAAGATATTTATTTACACAAATATCTTAGAATATTCTCACCCAAATTCCACTCCAGGGCTGGCCACCTCTAAACCCTAGGATATTTACTTAAACCCTAAACCCTAGAATATTCTTCAGCCAAAACCTCCCCATTCATCGTGGACGTGTGAGACTTTTGGCCTTAATCTTAGGTGCTATTATTTTGCAGGTGCAAATTTGTCAATCAAGGAAAGGTGGAAATTTGCATCCATAAATTGGTGTTTTCATAAATTGACCCAAAAAAAAAAAAAATGGTGCTTTCATTGAGAGATCTGATCCGAAGACTCGAAGAAGACTCTCACTTTCAACTTCCTTTGTTCGTGGATCCACGACTATGATGGCAGGAAATTCAGAAACTAGAACCAATGGGACCTCTTACGTTGAAGGACATGGACCAATCAATGGAGATTGCGATGTGGCTCCGCTCCATCGCTTATCGAGGCTCACCACAACAAAGACCGTACTTTTGCCTCCACGAGGTACCGTGTCAATGCTAGCAGCGGCAACCGCCGCTGTAGTGGCCCATTGGGCAGTCTCCGCTCATCGTGAGAAAACCCTAGGGTAGGAGGTCCATAACGCAACCAGCCAGCAAGCGCAGGCTCAAGCAGCTGCTCACCCTAGCCAACAACCCTTTGGCACCTGCCACCTTCACTTGGATACAAGCTGCCCAGACTGAGGCAACCCAAGCCACACCAACTGAGGCGGCCCAATGCCTGTGCGCTAGACCTGTTTTTGCAGCCCTCCAAACGGTCCAGCATAGTCCTAGATCAGTTCACAGCCTAGATCCTGATCTTGAGGCCGACGGTTGAACCAAAGGTATTTTCACCCCCACCTTGTTGCAGATATGACCCATCATGGCTCAAGCTTTGCACATAGAGTCCATTACACTTCCACTACTCATGTAGACGTCTACCATCCCAGCTATTCCACTCAAAATGAAGAACAACACCTATCACGACAGGTTGACGAATTAACAAACACCATCGCATAGCAGACTACCTTGGTGAATCAGTTCCTGCAACGCACCAAGATGTATCATGCCCCAGACGAGGTGTCCTGGAGTAGAACAAAGGTAAGCGATGACGTTTTTTTCCAGCAACATCATGAAAAACAGCCCCTCGACTAGCCACGAACCGAGCGGTCTGGCAGTGTACACTCCCGCCTGGACCTTTGAGATAGCGTATACTCTCATCTTAGCTTGCGGAGGAGCATGCACTCTCAGTTAGGCCCCGAACGAGTATACATTTGCGGTTGCAACCACACTTCGATGATCAACATGGACAACCTTGCAGGCAAAGTGTTCATTCGTGGCTAGGCTTGCAAAGAGCATCCTCCACCTCATATCAGAGTAGGCAACATGACGGATGGAGAGAAGCAATCCCTTAATTTGGCTCAAGTTCAATAGGCTGTCTACGAGTAATTCGCTCGCCTGCCAAGAACGTACCACATGCATCGCATCTACAGCATAGATGAGCCAAGCATAGGGAAGAGCAGCCGAGACCAGCAGGTCGTGACTGAGGGCAGTCGGAAGCCATGTTGCCTCGGTAAAGGCAAATTCAGGAAGAAGTAGAGAAACTTTTGACTGAGCGGTTGTGCGGATTCCAGCACATTGAGATCACATAAAAGGCCATTCGTAGAGACATGGCACACATGGGTAGATCACCTTTCACGGACGAGATTGAGCAGACGGAACCCCTGCATAAGTTCAATATGCTTAATTCACCCTATTTAAAGGAGACAGAGACTTGTAAAGGCACTTGAAGCACTACCACATTGAGATGATCATCTGCAAAGCCAAAGACGCTTAAATATGTTGATATTCGCCACTACTTTGCAG